>NW_026067896.1:4243747-4461624 GCF_014885135.2 Alexandromys fortis | reverse complement strand
TGTGTGTGTATAAGAACAATTAAAGAAAAACAGACCACGAATTTGAAGGAGGGCAAGGTGGGAGAGATCCATGGGAAACGTTAGGAGGGAGGAAAGGAAAAGAGGGAAATGATTTTTAATTTTAAAAAAAAAAGACAACATTGGCCAACTCATACATTACCCTAGACATCCTTGATTTGTTTCTTATATCTTGAAGCAAGCATCTTCATCAAGATTTCTGTTTACTGAGAGAATTTCATTCTTTTAATCGGAACCCTCCATCTATGTGAAGGTGTGGAACCACGTTGACATACCCATTTTGCATATGACATCAGTCCCAGCCAGGCGGTGGTGGCGCATGCCTTTAATCCCAGCACTCGGGAGGCAGAGGCAGGCGGATCTCTGTGAGTTTGAGGACAGCCTGGTCTACAAGAGCTACTTTCCGGACAGGCTCCAAAGCTACAGAGAAGCCCTGTCCCCACCAAAAAAATAAAAAAGACACATCAGTTTTAGGGAAGGTACTCAAGGCAGCTTATGGAGTTAGTTATTATGGAGTACAAACAGATTTGAAACAATTAGTTTCTTCTGTCCTGTTTACTCTATGTAATCAAAACTTAAGTAAAATTATTCGAAGATATAATTTCCTGCAGGAAATACTTGACATTTATTTTTATGAGTGATAGCAATTTGACAGACACAGATGGCTGACTAGAAAATTTACTACAAACGAAATTGAATTCATTCACTATAAACCAGATTGCATAACGCTATTCAAAGTGTTACATGTCACTTGGAAATAAAACTAATTACTTTTTATAAATTAGTCTTCTGGCCTATTTCTTTAGAATCGAGATTAAACAAAGATATTTGTTCTGAGTTAGATATATCTGAGCTTGAAACTTGTCTATCTGGGCTTTGGTACATACTTTGATAACACTTTTAAATCCAACTGCATTTTAAAATAAGGTTATAAACTTTAAGAACAATTATTTTAGAGGAACATGCATTACCATCATGCCAGACTCAGTGTTTGAATGCACACTCCCTGACATGTCTAGTTATTTAAAGGATTTTTCATATTACCTAATATTTTCATTTCTGTAGCACTTCCATTTTACCCCTGTGAAGGTAAAGATAAAAATTTCTTTCAGATCATTATAAAGTGTCTTTGTTGGGTGCATAGCATGCTGAGAGTCGGCTGTGGTCTGGTCAAACGGGCTTTGGGATGACTACAGTGCAGTCAGTGGTCCAGAGGCTGCACAAGTGTGGCCAGAATTCCAGGGCACATCAGTGGAAAGGGAGATGGCCCGGGAGGTGTCGGTGTGGTTGTTGGGTTTAGCAGCCAGCAGAGGCAAGGGCAGAGCCCATTCTTCAAGGGGCAGTGCATGGCTAACTGCCAAGCTGAAGCTGATTTGGGAAGGAGAAGGCTCAAGTGGATCCAAATGGCGAGAGGATGGGCAGAGAGGTGTCTGCTCATGGAGCAGAAGACACTGAGCATCTGGGAACTTAGCTAAGTCCCAAACCCTTATGTTTTCCTCATAATTTGGGATTGCCCTCTGTATGGTATGAATATGTTTTACTACCATTGGTTATTAAAGAAACTGTTTCATCCAATTGCTTAGTAGAGTAAAGCCAGGTGGGAAATCTGAACAGAGATGTAGAAAGAAAATAGGCAGAGTCAGGGAGACACCATGTAGTTGCTGAAGGAAAAAAGCTGCCAGCCACCAACCTCCAGCAGCCAGCCAGAACCTTACCGGCAAGCACAGCCTTATGGCGATACACAGTATAATAGAAATGGGTTAATTTAAGATGTAAGAGTTAGCTAGAAAAATATGCCTAAGCTATTGGACAGACAGTGCAGTAATTAATATAGTTTCTGTGTTATTATTCAGGTCTGGGTGGCTGAGAAATGAATGAAGAGTCTTTGCCTATACCCATCTAGTAGGAAGAACAGCAACCAGAATGCACCTAGGAGAGTATTTATGGGTGCACATCCAGAGATTTAGGGTAATGAGCTAGAAAAATAGGCAATCAAAATGAACTAAGGCTGACATTCAGTCTCCTTTTCCCATGACCTTTCACCAACTTAGCCCAGGTACCTTCATATTTTTCCTTCATGATATAAAGATTTTGCTATTTATTGCAATGATTAGCTAAAATGTCCTGGGCTTGTCTACCCATATGCAGCCTGTTCTCAAGGCCCCCACTTCTAGATCATGCTAAGCCAGTGGCCAGAAGCAGACGTCTCAGCTGGCAACTAAAGTTACTTGGCTTTGAGAAGTTCCTTTCCTTAGGAACTGAAGGCAGCTAGAAAGCCAACAGATCACTAGGGCTAGTCAGTGACACCAAGGCAGGCTAAGACAATGGCTTTGAGACACACAGAACTGAACTTAGAAAAGATGGGAGGTCAGGGATGACAGGGTATGCAGGACTCGGCTCAGTGGGTGACATCTGCTCCCTTGGGCTGAAATCCCGACCCCAGGCTTCTGCTACTCCTCCCCACATGTAACTGCCTTGTGGCAAATACTCATTGTAACAAAATGGTCCACAATAATCCATGTATTAACTAAAAATTATCTTTATGTTGTGATAGAAATGTTTTATTTCAGTCTGTGTGTATGTGAGCTGCTCGCTATGTCCTTGACCACCTGATTCTCTTCCCTCAGCGTCCTTCTAGCCAGTGAGCTTATTTGAAGCATGTGCCACCACAGCCATCTCCCGCCAAGTTTCTCCCTGTCCTCCTGGACCCACATCTCTACTGCTGGACTTGCACCGCCACACTTAGTTTAGGTGGTGGGGATCAAACCACCTCACATCTGCAGGCGAGAATTCCACTCAGCCACGTCTCCAGCCTACTCAGGCTTCCTCTGAGAGCTGGCTCTGAACCTAGTTTTCTCCTTTAGTGGGGTGCGCTATGGGCTCCAAAGGCATGTCCCCCTCCGTTTCTGTGGCTAGGCGCCTCTGCTCCTTGGCGAAGCATGAACATGTGTGTACTGTATACACACTGGAGACTCGGCTCTGGCCCCACTTCTTACCACCGTCACCTATGCTTTCTGCCCTCTGGATGTCTAAGCTGAGCGTTGTGATCCATTAATCCCTACTACCTAACAAATCACTTATATATCCCCTACTCCCTTCTCTCTCTGGAGAAAGTATTTAACCAAACTTTATACATCGGCCTGGAACATAAAGTGTCTAATAGTAAAGCATTGCTGAAATTAAGAAAGTTTTTCTTCTTCATGAAGAGCAACACACAGAGAAGTCTTTACTTTGAAGACATCTTTCTCCCACTTCTCCTCATCCCTGCAACAGGCCAGGCCAGTGGGCATTTAAGCACTGTTCTCTGGAGGGCTAGTCCTTCCCCGGCAGGCCGGCTTCTCTACTGTGCCGCTGTATTATCCATCTCAGACGTCACAACGCTCCGCAATTACTTATTTCCTGAGACTGACCCCTTCAGTCTGTGGAGATTGAGGACAGACTATGAGTTGTAATAAGGCCTCCCTTTGGGGGTTCTTTTATGAGAATGCAAGGAAAATTAATTTCAATTAAGTGCATGCAAGACACACTGTTTGGTAAACAGCGGGTCAGCAGCTGCTATTGTTACCGTTGTTAATGAAGCCTATGGTCTTACAGAGGGCTTTTCCTTGAGAATCTCTACAGGTATAAGTATGCTATCCAGAGAACACAAGGGATGACACTGAGGATTTGGAGGAAAAGAATGAGTTCATCTCCTGACACCGGCTTAGGTGCTCATAGAGAAAGTCAAGCACAAAGCTGGTACTGCCCTTGACTTAAAAGGCTCATGTGTGGGAGCATGCATGTGCGTGTACACACACACACACACACACACACACACACACACACACACACACGGGGCTGGGGATATAAGAGCACGCGCACATATGAGCACCTGTCAGTTAAGGCTCAGCACAGGTTACTCATTCATTAAGTAACCCATCCACTCACAATACCCACATACAGACAGACACTGACTCATCATGCTCAAAGACCCTGCTGCCAAACACCTTAGTACTTTCTGTGTGGCTTTACGGTCTCGTGCGAATCAATCGACAGGGTTCACAGGGCTGCGATCAATTCTGAATTCACTACTCAAAGACCCAAGCTGACCAGGCTGCTCTCTAGACATCTTAGACCTTAGCCTTTCTTGACCATGACACAGGACAACGAGAAGCTGAAGAGCAACCTGCTTTCTGTTTCCATCAGAGAGAAGGTCACAGCGGCCACATAGCATGGGACGTCTCTGCCTTACTTATGTCCCTGTCTCTTAGGTGGCTCCCCGTGTCCACCATCCTCTCTTCCTTCAGGTTCTACCCTGGCAACCTCACTTGTGAAAAGTGATCTATGCATCTTCTTACAAGAGACTGTGAACCCCAAAAGTGACATTTCAAAATGGTCGGAATCCTGCTGTGTCTGGCTTAGTCTAGGCTCGAATTACAGGAAACTGCTCACATCTCTGACTGGTCAGGCCCTGCAAAGTGTGGGACACTGAACACTATGGAAACCAGGTTGCAGCAGGAGGTAGAGCCTGTGACTCAGCAGGTGGCACTTCTCTTCATGGTGGGAGCACCAAATGCTGAAAGGACACCAGGCAAACATACACGGCAAATGAAGGCACGCACAGCCTTGGCTCCTGTGCAGCCAGCCTTTAGGTCAGCCAAGGGTGAGCAGGAAATGCAAGAGGAGCTGAGTCAAGGAGGGAAAGGAGAGGAAAACACACAACTGCAGTGTTTACTATTAATCCAGAGCCAGGACGTTTATTTACAGAGTTCCCAAATCAGAAGTAGCAAATAATTATATATCAAGCTCGGTAGGAAGACAAAACATTATTTCACGACTGCCACTACGTGTTTCTTCCTCTCTGACACAACTGGCACAGATCCAGGCTTGCTATGTTTACGACGATTCATTTCCCTAGAAATAAACAAAACATATAAAATATGAGCAAGTACATAAAAAAAATCATCTCAGCCAACGGAAACAAATTTAAATCATAAAGCATTTTCTTTCGCTAGTAAGACCACTAGAAAAAAAAGAATTTCCCAATGAGAATAAGGTGAAAAGTTAAATTCAACTTTTCTTATTTAATTGCTTTGTATTTGATGAATCATCAGTGTCTAAGGCTATACCTCCCTGAATGTACCTGATCTTTTCTGATCTTGGAAGCTAAGCAGGGTCAGGACCGGATAGTACTTGGAAGGGAGATCACCTGGGAATACATGGTGCTGTAGGCTTTAAAGCCAGGTGTGCTGGCGATGCCTTTAATCCCAGCACTCAGGAGGCAGAGACAGGCTGATCTCTGAGTTTAAGGCCAGTCTGGTCTAGAGAGTGAGGTCCAGAACTGCCAGGCCACCACACTGAGACTGCCGCCAAAACAAACAAACAAACAAACAAACAAGCGAGATGACAACAAACAGAAACAAAACTCTCAGCTTCCTCTACTAAGTTTAAACGGTAACACAGTTAGTTACTAAGATACATTAACATTATTAAACCCCAACATGTACCCAGGAGCAAAGCAACATAACCTATGCAGTTTAGTAAAGCAACAGTAACTTATGCAGTTTAGTAAACCAACCCCAGCAGCTCTAAGAACTTCCACACTGCATTTCTCCATGGGCTCCATGAGTGTATCCATAGGAGAGAGTGGTGTGGGGTGGGGGGATTTCTGCTTTGGATTCAAATGCTAGCTTTCCCTGCTGCTCAGGTTGAGAAAGGAGGACCACTTGAGCCCAGGAGCTGAAGACCAGCTTAGGAATCACCGTAAGTCCCTCACCTCAAGAAACAGACATGAGATCTCGGATATTATGATAAAACACATTCAAATGTTTTAAAGAAATGATTGCTAAATATGAGTTTTTAAAATTCTTTGCGGTCCAGGCTGGCTTTTATCTCATGGTCCCCAGTACTAGGATTATAGGTATTGGAATTTATTTAGCAAATAGATAGGATAGCATTTCATAATTACAGCTACATTAGAACTGATTTTTAAAAGCATTTTGTGTCTGTAATATTAGTACTGGAGAGGCAGAGAGAGGAGGATCCCTGGGGCTCACTGGCCAACTGGTCCAGCAAATAGGTGATTTCCAGGACCAGTGAGACTGTTTCACAACAGTAAGATGATACAGGGGGACACTTGCTGTGGGCTTCTGGGCACAGGGATTCACATACATGTGCACGTTTGCTCACACATATGCAGGCACGCGTACACTCACACACACACACAAGAGAGAGATTTCATAAATGGACAGATCATGAATCTGTGCTCCATCCTTACACAGGAGCTATGCTAACTAACGCTCTCTGTACTGTTCCAATGTTACAACACCCGCTGCCAAAACAAGCACAGCACACCAGTTTATCATAAAATAGCTCCTCCCTCTCTTCCATCCATGCTACTCACTCTGTAGCTGGACTACTCCAACTGAGAAGTGTGTTCTTATTATGGTAATTCACTTTCTTCACTGGTACTTTAAACATATTCTTAGATGATATTTCCCCAGAGAGTTGTTCAAAAAATGTCTATTGTACATTAGTATATAGACCACTCCTTTATAAGAAAGTGTGCGTTTGACTATGGGGATGAGGTAGCCCAGGGGGAGGGCAGTTAAAAGTGCTGAGGTTAGAGGCAAATGTCCAAACACATACTTTCGGCGACGGGATTCCCTCATGATGCGTTGCTCCTGGATCTGGCTGTAGATGGATTTCGGCAGATGTCGATGGCGAGCAATGCGTTTCACATGCGGATGATATTGAAACTTTTCCTTTAACTTCTGGTTATAATCATTCGCTGCTTTTTCTCGCGATGAAAGCTGAAACAAAGTGCATTTTAGTATCTTCAATTCTTTAGATTTCTTGGGTATAAAAATCTAGGGAGGCTGGGCGATGGTGGCGCACGCCTTTAATCCCAGCACTCGGGAGGCAGAGGCAGGCGGATCACTGTGAGTTCGAGACCAGCCTGGTCTACAGAGCTAGTTCCAGGACAGGCTCCAAAGCCACAGAGAAACCCTGTCTCGAAAAACCAAAAAAAAAAAAAAAAAAAAAAAAAAAAAAAAAAAAATCTAGGGAGCACCCCTTTCTCCTCCCCAAATTCAGCTTTTACAACACAGAGCAAAATGGCCAGTGAGCTTGCAGGCCTGTGTGAGCCGTGCAGCTCTGAAACCGCACACCAACAATGTAAACACAACATCACTGAAGGGCAGGGCTGTGGGGCCCGCAGAGCTGGAGCCCACCAGGTATAGAGCACAGAAAAGGCATCCATTGCAATCAGTCGCCTTAGGTTTTGGTAAAAACGTAACTACACAAAAAGAAAAAAGTATTTGGTCCCGTAATAGGTTTTGTTTAACAATGCTAAGAATAAAGCAAACACACTAGAACACTTAATAATGAATGAATACTGAGACACAGTGAAACACCTAATGATAACTGAATTTAAAATAGAATTACCTTCCATTATTGCTGAGTTGCCTGGATTTTACTACCAGGGCTAAGCAGAAAACACTTCAAACCTAACATTCCCCTTTTAGTACTTGTCTCTCAGAAACAAGCTGTACATTCTACAGAGGGAGGTGGAACGTTAGAAAATATAAACAACAACAACAAAACCCAAGTCAACCATTATCTTACAACCCAGATGCAGCTGCATTTTCATGGACTCTGGATCTTTGGCAATGGTGATCTCTCAGGGATGTGGAGCTCAGTCCCACTGCCGTGACAGCAGCAGCGTCTTCCTAACCCTGCACTCCAAGTCTCCACATCTCTCTCCCACCAAAGAAAACAAAGAACCAGGAGAGCATGAGTGCGATCAATCTGAATTCATAAAACCTTCCGATAACTGGCAGTGGTGGCACATACCTTTAATCCTAGCACCCAGGACGCAGTGCCAGGTAGATCTCTGAGTTTGAGGCCAGCCTGGTCTATAGTGTAAATTCCAGTACAGCCAGGGTTACACAGAGAAAGACTGTCTCGAAAAACCAAAACCAAAATAAAACCAAAACAAACCCACAAAAAAGAAAACAAAGCCTCTGAAAGCGCACTTGTTGTGGACACCTACAGCTGGTGCCAGGAAGGCTAAAGTCTACATGGGGTCGTCCTCCACTGCTCCCAGCTTAGTTGAGACCAAGTCTGTCTCTGAACCTGGACCTAGCCAATTCAACCAGCTGGTCCTCCAGTCTGGACAGGGAGCCGCAGGGAGCCTCCTCATCCTTAGTCCACTGTCAGGGAGTACTGGCCTGTTGCTATCTATGTCTGGTATGTTCTATGGATAAACTCAGGTCCCCCAAAAGAGCCCTCTGCTCAGCCTTGCAGGAAAAGTCAGTAAACCTTTTGTTTGCTTTGGTGCTGACTTTTGGTTAATCTGATCAATCAGGTACTTCAAAAAGCTTTTACAAAATGACATTCGGTAACACTGAAAGCTGGTCTGAGCTTACCACGCCCAGCTTCTCCGAGGCGTTAGCCTTCCAGAGGCGGATGTTCATCTCGTCAGAGCCACACATGATGTACTTGCTGTCAGAGGTCCACTTCACACAGATAACGTGCTGCATTCTCTTTGTGTGATACACTTCCCTGCAGAAGAGGAAATTTTAAAACAGATTTCTTTAACCACTGTCTACCAGGGACCAGAAAACCATTTTTGTGTCCTGAGAAAGTATAAAAGGAAAATTCAGTTTCATTTTATTGAACTTTACTAATAAGGTTCTATTCTAAACACTTAGGAATTAAAATTAAAAATGGATCACCTGACATGCAATAATAGAAATAAATATAAACACACTTAGTAAAACTGTATACAAAATTGTTGAAAGTATAAGAAACAAAATTTAATTTTAATTTAGGGATAACTTTGGAAGCTTCCTCCACTCCCACTTTCAAGACAGGGTTTCCCTGTTTAGTTCTGTAGACCAGAGATCAGCCTGCCTCTGCCCCACAAGTGCTTGGGTTGAGGGGGTGAGTGTGCTTCCACACCTGGCTAGACATGGCTTATTCTTAAT
This sequence comes from Alexandromys fortis, assembly GCF_014885135.2. Classification (NCBI taxonomy): domain Eukaryota; kingdom Metazoa; phylum Chordata; class Mammalia; order Rodentia; family Cricetidae; genus Alexandromys; species Alexandromys fortis. The sequence goes on along the minus strand of NW_026067896.1, from coordinate 4,452,637 downwards.
AAATACTGACGCATCCCCAATTTAATTCAGGTCAACAGCCACCACCCCCAATGACATTTTCCTGGGAAATAAAATTAATGCAGTGGCCTCAAAGAGTACATCCCAGCACGCTGAAGCCAGCTCTGCTTTTTGCTTGAGCACTGTCTTAAAAACCTAACTGAAGTGAGAGTTTATTTACATGTGTGAAAACAGGGAGGGCTGCAGAAGTGTCTGAGAGGCTGAGGTAAGAATCATCTCAACAGCAGGGCGAGTCAGAACTTGGGATGCTGGGAAGCAGGCTGGGGGAGTTCACAGGAGGTGCTATATGGGGAGTGTGAAGAAGGGCATTTCAGAGAGAGGAAAAGGGTCAGAGAAATTAAGACGAGCTGTCTTAGTTCCAAATACAGAAAAACAAGTCAAAATGCAGATGGCATAATAGAAAGGTAACAAGTCTAACAAATTATCCACAGTAAAATAAACCAGACAACCACATCAGATAAAACCCACTTACAGACCGTATCTCTAGATGCACTTATGCACTAGCCTTGTTCACTGTCTCTCTCTCTCACACACACATACACACACGCGCACCAGGAACCATCAAAAACAACTTGCTCGTGTGACTCAGTCAAAGCTCCGGCAGGCACTGAAGCAACTCAAGGTCCTTCTCAGTGGTGAACTATGTAATCCCTAGCCCCTTGTTTACAACATGCTGAGTGTACTAAGTTCACTAAACATTATAGTAGGAGACATTTTTAAAGACAAAATAGTCTAAGCCCACTTTCTCTTGTGAATGCTGCTGATTTTGCTTGCTGGCCTAGTGAACTGTGAACCGACTTGCACTGCTGGAGCCCACACTGTGGAAACACTGAACAGAGCCCTGCACAGGCACAGCATGGCAGGTGCACAGCATGCACATGCACAACAAATAAACCGTATTTCTAACAATTAAAGCACACTCGAGAGCCAGCATGATCTATATACCCACCCCAAATTTACTCGATGGGTTACAGAGATAGATCGCTTGTCTGGCATGCATGAAGTCATAGGTTTGCTTTCCAGCACCGCATAAAACCAGACATGGTGGTACATGCCTGTAAGCTCAGCACATGGGAGGCAGGATCAGGAGTTCAATGTCATCTTTGGATATACAGCAATTTACAGTCAGCCTGGAATATAAGAGACTTTTTTTTTTTCTTTTTTAAGAGACAGGGTTTCTTTGTGTAGCCCTGGTTGTCTTGAAATTCGCTCCATAGACTAGGCTGGCCTTGAACTCAGAGATCTGCCCACCTCTGCTTCCCAAGTGCTGGCATTAAAGATGTGTGCTACCACCCAGCACAAGAGACTTTTAAAACAAGACAAAACTAACCCTCAAAGCTAAATAGTGAACTCCAACCATTTTAATGTCTTTCAAGATCAAACGCTTTTAAAATAAAATAAAAGCATTCAAAGTGTTCTGTAAGCTTGGTCACACATGCTCTGTAATGACAGAAAGGAAGAACAGACCATGGAGGATGAACTGGAACTAGCTCTCAAGCATGTTTGGATAAACAGGAAGAAGAACACTACTGAATGTTCAAATGACACCAGGACAAAATCCCCCAGCAATGGAGTGTAAGAATTTCCATCTATGACTGTTATCACCTGAGCTTCCTAGATATACCTCAACTATTCCACTTTCTATTCTCTGACTCATTCCATCCATTCTTTGCTTACACACCATATTAGCACAATCCCGCTACCTTTAGAAAGCTAGATGCCCAAAATGATGGAGTTTTTGATTTTTCATACTTTTACAAGTGTAAGACTCTTGTAGGAAACTTCAAACTTCACAGGAATGTGGGGGAATGCCACGGTCATTACAAAAGCCACCAGCAGCAGAGGACAGAAGTGTGCAGTGAAAACTGAAGCTCTGAGAATACTCATTAGTATGCACCTGACTCAAGCCCAGAAGCCATCACAATCGTCTGCTGGTAAGGAGTAAGACGCGGTATCAATGCAGCTTCCTCACACGAGAGCGGAGAAAGAAGTAACAACAGTGAGAACTTTAGACACGCAGAGTGGCTAGGACCAAAAAGGTGGAGTTCTTCGCTCTCAGGATGGCTGTATGGAAGGTCTCTTAGCGGCATAAACTCCACACCCGCTACACCCTGCTTGTTGTCTAGTACTGACTGTCTCACTGGAAAGAGGGTGAGTCAGAAAATGGACCAGTTGTACCTTTGAAAACAAACATCATTCTTCCAGAAGGTACAGGAGCCTTCCATGCTACAGAAGACAAGCTAGTTTATTCCAAATATTCCTTACTACGCACAACGACGGTGTGGTATCTCCCCTTCCTTCCCTTCATCACCAGCTAGACACATCACTACAGCTTTCTCCAGGAATCCTGTGCTGTGGGAAAACGCTCATACACTGTAAAGATCTATCACTCATATTGGTTTAATAAAACGCTGATCGGCCAGTAGCCAGGCAGGCAATATAGGCAGGACAACAAGACTAGGAGAATTCTGGGAAGAGGAAAGACAGAGACGCAGTCACCAGTCAGACACAGAGGAAGTAAGGTAAGAATGCCTCGTTGAGAAAAGATACTAAGCCGTGTGACTAAACAAGAATTATGGGTTAAGTTCTAGAGCCAGTTAATAATAACCTAATAGGCCAAACAATTTGTCATTAATATAAGCCTCAGTGTGTTTCTTTGGGACTGAACAGCTGCGGGTTCAGGGAGGGTAAAAACTTCTGTCTACAATCCTAGGTCACTCAATCAAGAAAGGGAAAACACACACACACACACACACACACACACACACACGTATGTGCATTTATATATTCATCTAAATTATTTTCTTTTTATATTTTAAGAGGCATTTATGAGCAATCATATATCTCTGACTGACTATCCCAACCTGTCAACAGTCTTTATCTGTCCCACTGTGATTTTGTAGGACAGCCTGTGCGGTTAGTTTTGTCAATCTGACAAGCAAGAGTCACCTGGGAAGAGGAACTTTAAATGCCTCCATCAGATGAAGCTATAGGTAGATCTACAGGGCATTTTCTTGATTAATGACTGATGTGTGACAGCCCATCCCTGGAGAAAGGAGTTCTAGTGGTTAAAAAAAAAAAAAAAAGTGTTTGCCTCTAGGCTCCTGCTTTGAGTTCCTGCCCTGACTCCTGATAGGGAATCTCTGTAAACCAATTATCTTTAAGAGATGGGACCAAGTTAGGGTGTGGCTTTGTGCCCTCTCTCTGTGTGGTTCCCTCACAGCACAGCTGAGCTTGGACTTCTTGTTTCTGTTTCGTGAGTTTGCCTCTTATAATAAATAAAAATGTAACTGTTTTATCTTTTAGCTAGCCTGGTTATTTCTCAACTTGAGATAATTCAACAGACTCCCCTTCATTGACAGACTGACTAGGATGTATAAATCAGATACTCTTTCCTCCCCAAGTTGCTTTTGGTCATGGTGCTTTGCCTCAGCAATAGAAAGCAAACCAAAATAGCCTGGAACTTACAATCTTCCTGCTTCTACCTCCTGAGGAGCACCAAGCTTAGTGTCCTAAGTTTTATGGGATCAATTGCTTCAGTTTCCCTTGGTTTATGTGGTACTTACAGGAGAGCGTCTCTAAGAACAGAGAGTGTGCATGCAGTTTGTAAACCGCAGCACACAAGCCTGGCTCTAAGGAGTGACGGTCTAGGCAGAACTCATGGGTTCAGCACTTGCATGAGGGCCTTGTAACATCCCCAGCATCACCAAGTCAGCCAGTGAAGTAAAAATTAAAGTACAAAATTTCCCTGACGACTCTGAAAATGCCACAATTCTCTATCAACTGTCTCAACATAAAAATGCACGGATGTATAAAGAGCGCACTGAATCACATATAAGTGGTAAAGTTAAGCTGTAGGAAACAACTCAGACTAAGTGTGCTCATAGGCTGAGATACCCAGTGGATCAGCGTAGCATCTCCCACCTCCCAGCTCAGGTGAAGTGACCAAGTTAATGCCATCTTGTCCCCACCGCATTTTATGTCTGCCTACTCTACTTCTCCGCCTTCCATCCCCCTCAACAGCCACAGCTGCCTTGGCAACGCTTTGGGGATTGTCCGTGAACCTAACCATGGTCTAGACATATTACACAAAATATTTGGTATTTGTGCAACCTTAAACATAAAACTACAATAAATCAGAAATAATTGTCGTGTAATGTCTGGAATGCACTGCTGAGGCTTGCAAAAGAAAAGATGTTACCATACGGTAAGATAACACCGCCCCAGTGGCATTCCCCTGAGCACGGTCGTAAATTGGGATTTTGTCTTTTAAAATGATGTACCCTGAGCTTGGTCACCAAGAGACATTTCAGAAGCACAAGCTGCTCTTGGTCTAGCCATTAATAAAATGTCTCAGAACTTTTCATCGGATTAATCAACCAACTCTTGATTGTTGGTAACTACCTTGTGTGGACCACTTCATAGGTTCTGACTAACCTAGAAAGGAGGAGAATGAGCTCAATATCTAAACCGCTTTTCCTGCACATTTTTGCCTGGTAGAGTAAGTTGGATTTGAATGTGTAAAAAACAATACCAGGAGTATTATTCATTGCTTTTAAAACTACTTTCAGAAAAAGAAAGTATCTGAGTTCTTAACCATCAAATTCAACTTTTAATAGGCTTATTGGAAATAATCTCCTACTCAATAAAACAAACCACCTGATTTGATCCGACACAATTCAGTGGAGTGACACTCCATGTCACAATCCCCAAGCCCTATTATATACACACCAACAGCCACCTTCTAAGAAAAACAAAGGGTTACCAGGACTAAACAGACCATGCCAGTCACATACCTGCTCCGGCTCCTCTCCACAGGGAAGATTCGGATAGACTTATCGAAGCTGGCAGACACAAACTCTTTCCCAGTGGGGGAGTAGTCCACGTCAAGTACTGCAGAGACGTGTTCCATGTGCACCTGAACAGGTGTGTCCAGGGCACGCATATCAAAAGTATACAAGCTGTAAAACATCATTAAATGTTTCATTCAAATTTCTACAAAGAAGCCATATGTAGTATTAAAAGAACATTAGCTAAATAAGGACCCCCCCCCCTTATTAAGCAGTCCGATTCTGAATACAGTTAAGGCAGGTAAGACACAGAGAAAAACACCAGTAATTCTGCTTTGGAACATCATCACACAAAATAGAAAATAGCAATGTGACAGCTCCATGAGTAAGGGTGTACCGTCAGACTAGTGACCTGAGCGCAGTCCTCAGGACCCACGTGGTGCCCTCTGACCCCCACATGTGCATTACGGGTTGTGCCCGTGGATGCGCACACTCACAAATGTGGAAGGGCCAGAGAGCAGCACCCTCTGTGAGGACAGGAGTTCACATTCTGGAACAGGGCCCTCACTGATCCTGATTAAGCTGGCAATTCCCAAACTAGGATAAAATCATTCTCTTTCCTTAACCCCGCAATCTATGGCCATTTGTTAGTTGTCTGGACTAGGATAATGATAGAACACAACACATGCAGGCAAGCATTTACAAAAACTCATAATATTCTTATCAAAAGACAAGCCACTCTGGGTAGGGTGCTTAGGGCTTCATGCCTGTAGCCTCACCAACCAAGAGACTGAAACAGGAGCAAGTTCTAGGCCAACCTGAGCCCATCTCAGGAAAGATCAAAACAAACAGCCCAAAGCACTACTCCTTCTAAGAGCTTCCAACAACCCCTAGGCTTGAGCCAGGGTCTCTCTGATTTGGAGCTTTAATTTCTGACTTGACAGCTACAACACACTGTCCGCCTGACACGTGATTCCCAACACTTCTTTCCTTAAAACACATAGCTTTTCTACAAATTGTTTCAACATTCTGTGGAGAAAAAAAAATGCAAATCTGTTCAAATTCCAAGCACATCAATCCTTCTGGACAGGATTGCCTATGGTCATTCTTGAGGAGCATCTACTCTACACCCTTCTTCCTACAGACAGCAAGACCCACTTCCTACAGTAACAGCTGGATGCTTTAGATCTGAATCTTTAGATCTGACACAGAGCAGAGGCCCCACAACAGACCCTTCTGTCTGAGCGAGGCTCTCATGCAGCCCTTCAGCCACGCGGCCAAATTTTCTCCATAGCAGATAACCCTGAACTCCTCTCCTCATCCTTCTTGCCTCAGTTTCCCCAGTGCTAGGATTACAGGCATACACCATCATACTCACCAAGAGTATTTTAAAAATAAGGACAATTATGAAAAACTAGCAGTCATTTCTTATAAGCGATATGTCTTGTTTTAGGAACTGTATGTAATTCTTTCCAAGGCAAGAAGTGAGAAATTCCAAGAAGGCTCTGAAAAAAGATTATTTTGGCGAAGAGCTAGTTCACAACGTACTTTAGATCTCAGCAAAGAGGTCACTGCGCTGCAGCATGACTCTTGTCTTTTGTTGTCTTTAATTGCACAGCACTCTTTCATTTCAAAGCATCTATTACAGGAAGAAAGGCCTCAATGTGGCTGGTACTGCTAATGGCGCCACTGCACTTCTCAATACAGTAATCGTACAAGAGAACTTCAGGCAGTGCCACTGAAGAACCTGTAGTTCCAAGTACGAGCTGATACTGCTGCCGTTTAGTCTCTAATCTATACAAAGACTTTTTACTTATGTGCATGTGCATGTGTGTGAACTTCCTTGTCTGTGTGTGCACTACGTATGTGCAGGGGCCTTCAGAAGCCAGAAGAGGGCGTCAGACACCTGGAACCAGACTTACAGGTGGCTGTGAGCTGCCCAATGTGGGTGCTGGCATCAGAACATGGGTCCTCTGCAAGAGTAATGAAAACTCTAACTGTTGAGCCATCTCTCCAGCCTCTGGTGGACAGATTTAAAATACAGAAAATCTAAAGTTCAAATCCACCAAGTTTGTATCTTCTCAAAAAGTTGTTAAAAATGTACTTAAAGCCAGGCAGGGGTTCACACGTTTAATCCCAGCACTCAGGAGACAGAGGCAGATCTCTGAGTTCAAGGCCAGCCTGGTCTACAGAGTAAGTTCCAGGATAATCATGGATACACAGAGAAACCCTATCTTAAAAAAACCAAAGAAAGAAAGAAAAAAGTCCTTTAAAATAATAATAAAATGCATTAAAAATAAAAATAAAGTAAGACTGATCTATACTTTTCACTGGATTAGGCTCTCTGGCTAAGACACCTGACCTGACTTGACTGAACAAACGCCGAGGCGATGGATAAGACAGCCAATGGGCAATGTCCAACAGGAGTAAAGCATCACATAAGGATCTAAATCTCACAGAGGTCAAAGCAAGTCTGCTAGGTCAGCTTTTCAGGCACAGAAAATATATGCAACTACTAAGCTAAAAATTGAAACGATCACTTTCTTTACTAATGACAGCGGACAGTTTAACTACAAGAGCTACAGCTGCCTGAGGAGTCAGAAACACCTGTAAAACACCTGTAATGTACGGACCAAGCATTACTTGTTCATGTTTGTTCTGAAACGATGTCTTCCTATAGAACCCAAGCTGGCTTTGAACATACCATGTAACCCTGGTAGCCTCACACTCAATCCTCCTGCCTCAACCTCCGGAATGCTAGGAACACAGACTTGCGACATCAAACCTGCTGGTCCAGTCATCACTTAAATGGCCTACAGCAGGGATCATATAGTTTCCTGTGCTTGGTCAGGGCTGTACTGTAACTCCCCAGCATGGGCATCACAACGGACCAGGAGACAGCAAACAATCACAGCCACAGGCATGAGACAGGATTTACCCAAAGATGCCAGCTTACTGTTTTTTGTCTAAGTTATTCTAAAATCCGAGAGAATTTTTTTTCCTAAAAACTTCTCCAATTTGGGAAATTATTTTCAGCCTAACAAAGGCAGCTTCCAAATTCACTGACGAAAGCGCCCTCAGCAGGTGAGACGTGCGTGTTGACAAGGCCATGCAGCGAGTAGGTGAGTTTCTAGGAGAGAGACACTTACTTATAATCTTCATTTGCTGCAGTAAAATGGAAAGCTTCCATAGGGTTCCAGCAGATTGTATTTGTTCTCATATCCAAGATAACCTGAGAAAGGATCACCCACCACCACAAATTAACATATAGGAAATAATACATCTACTTTCTTTTGGTCTGATTGGAGCAAGTCCTTTAGTATGCACAGTGCACAATTCAGAGCATGGTGAATGAAATCCATGACTATTCCTGAGAACAGAGCGGTAACTATAGTTAACACCTAGCCCCTGAACTTCAAATGACTTTTTTTAAAAATATTTATTTATTTATTTATTTATTTACTTACTTACTTATTTATTATGTATACAATATTCTGCCTGTGTGTATGCCTGAAGGCCAGAAGAGGGCACCAGACCTCTTTACAGATGGTTGTGAGCCACCATGTGGCTGCTGGGAATTGAACTCAGGACCTTTGGAAGAGCAGGCAATGCTCTTAAGCACTGAGCCATCTCTCCAGCTCCCTTCAAATGACTTTTAAAACAAATGAACGCAATGCAAGCTGGGCCGAGATTGTGAGTGCACCAGATGACAGACTACAGTTACTTTCTTCCATTCACAGCGAATGGACCTACACTAAAGCAGGCTATGTATGCAGATGTGTGTACTTGTCAAAGACTACTATTCAGTAAACTAGAACTTCATGTCAGCTTTTTAAAAAGTATGTCTTTTTTCTATAAATATACAGCAAGGTACTGGTTAATACCATCAAAGTTCATGTATCACAGGATAAATAACTAATTTTCACTTTTAATGAATAATGAATATGCTAATCTCATTCTTTCTACTTTTAATATTTCTGAATCTATCAACATATTACAAAATGTTTTTTTTTTTTTCTTATTCTTTTGCTAGAGTCTCATTGAGCCTAAGCTGGCCTGGAACTCAGTGTCAGGATGACCTTGAATTCCCGGTCCTCCTCCTTCACCTAGCAAGTGCTAGGACTGCAAACCTGGAACACCACATCTAACTGACAAAAGGAATTCTGTATGTGAACTGTGCCATACACTCATGGCGCATGAATGACATCTAGCCCTTCTTGTGCCCTGACAATACTACAATGCTTGATGTCAACTCTTCTTAAAATGGTAGTCCACTTCATGTACAAACAACATTCCTCTCTTGACAGTTGACAAACGATGTACTAACTTTGATATCTAAGTCCTGAAATGACCATGGCGAATGAAGACTAGGAAAACCCCCTCATCAGCACGACAGTGCTTGTCTAACCAAGAGTCGGACTAGCGTCAGCATGTAATTAAAACAGCTGCCTATACGGATGAGTGCTAAAACCGTTTTGAATAAAATAATGGCTATGCCGCATGATAATCAAGCTCCCCTCAAATTAGTACATATTAAGTAATGCAATGAAACATCTTTCATTTTAAAAACTTCAATTTAGCAAGGACTAATGAAACGCCTAAGGTGTACTGGCATTACTGAAGTCACAAAGAGACAGAGTCTAAAATCAATGGAGAGCTGGATGTCATTACCATCGTCACTTGATATACAGAATGCCTTAACAACTGTATAACACACAGACAAGACCAGAACTCACCTTCTTCAGAGGCGTGGCTTGCCGCATATCATACAATACTATATTCCTATCAGAAGCACAACTTCCCAGGATAAATGTCTAAAAATAATGGCAACAATCATCAATTAAAAGCCAGGCTTGGAAGCAAAAGATGTCTATTTAAAACAAAAATTATTTATCTTTAATATTTATATCCCATTTTATGAGGGTTTAATAAATCACCATAATCTCAGCTAAGACAAGTATTTTCATGTTTAAATCTCCATACATGTATTTTAGGTAGTGGCAATAACAATATGCCCTGTTTCTAGCAGAACGTATTTTACTTATTTGCTCTCCAATGTAAGATTTAGTTACTGCTTTTGACTGCTATAAATAAGACTTCAGGAAATATTTTCAGACATTAAACTCTTTTTTTGAATTGTTTCCTTAACATAAAATTTCTGGAGTGGTATTAGTGAATCAAAAATGTTAATGATTTTATGACATTTAAGGTTACTTATTTTTCAAAAGTGATGCTAATATCACTGTCATGTGAGAATGTACTTTTTATTACAACTATGACAATATTTTCTAAACACTCAAATTTTTTGCTTTATTAGAAGTAAACATTTCCTTTTGTTTGTGGCTGCTGCATAAATACGCTCTGTCCTTTATGGGACTGAGTGTGTGCACCATGTGCTTGTGTGTGTGTGGTTTATGCATGCATGCGAGTAAAGGTGCACGTGGAGATCAGAGGTCAATGTTGGGTGTCTTTCTCCTGCTCTCTGTCCTATGCTCTGTCACAGGACATCTTCCACAGCCACCATTCAGCTCCAGTGGCTGGTCGGCACATCCTGGGATCCGCCTATCTCTGCGCTCCATAGCACTGGGTTGCAGACATGCACTAGCGTGCCCAGGTCTTACATGAATGCTGGAGATGCAAGCCCAGGTCCTCATTATTGCTCAGCACACGTTATACTCCCTGAGCTATCTCCTGAGCCATGTGTGTCCATCTGTCCTCCTTCCCTCCTTCCACAGGAGTCTTTAGCTCACTATGTTGTCCAGGATGGCATCAAGCTTGTGACCCTCCGGTCTTGGTTTCCAGGCATGCACCGCCACATGACTTATGACACTTATGACAGGCCTTGGTGTTGAGTGAAAATGGGCTACCGTCCAGTAGAGGCCTGATTCCACTTGTGCATATGCGGTGTGTGCATAGGAGGGTGGGCTCGCCTGTGCCTGGAAGCCAACTGTGCTGCTCTATCCTTCACGTTCTTTGTTGGGCGCATGCGTGTACTCTTCACAGGTGTGGACGCTGGGAAACAGCCTTACAGGAGTGAGTTCTCTCCTCCTGCCACATGGGTTCCAGGAATTAACTCAGGCTTCAGGCTGGTGGTCCGTGGGCAAGTATGTACTGAGCCATCTCCCCCATCTTCTCAGCCCTTCAAAAATCTTCGAGAATTCGTTTATGTGAATAACTGTTTTGCCTGCATGTATGTCTATGCACCACATGCATGCCTGGTGCCTGTAGATGCAGAATAGAGTGATGGGTTCCTTGGAACTGGAATTACAGATGGCTGTGAGACACCCATGTGGATGCCGGGCACCAAATCTAGGTCTCCTACAAGAACAGCAAGTACTCTTAACCACTGAGTCATCTCTTCAGCTCCTCTATCCCTTTTATTTTCTAAGACAGTCTTTCACTGTCTTTGAAGCTCACCATGTTGGCTAGAACTAACCTGTGAATCCCTGGGATTCCTGTCTCCACGCTTTAACATAGGTTCTAGGCATGCTGCTATGCTCAGGATCCCTGTCTCTGCACCCTAACATAGGCTACAGACACACCACATGCTCAGCTTCTACATGGGTGCTGTGGATCCAAGTTCAGTCCCCTTGCTTATACAGCAGGCCTGCTTCCCACGAAGTCATCCCTCAGCCCCTGATCCCACTCCTTGTAACACTCTTCCTTAGTCGTGGCTCCAGATACCATAGCTCTTGGCTTCTGTCTAACACCACTTCCTGTCGCAAGCAGAGCAGTTCCTACCATGTGCACAGAGTTTAATGAAATAGAAACGAAGGGTAAAGGCATGATCTGGGTCCCTCTCTTTTCAAAAGCCTGTCTCAATGGTTGCTTCTGAGATCTCTGTTAGCTCTTAACCTCTTAACTTTTAGTAGCTTTTCATTATGTTACCTTTGAGTAAGACCAGGGCCAATTTCTAAAACAAAGACTTTGAAATGAACATAACAAAAAGTTCCACCCGGACTGAATATAAACTTTCACACTACAAAATGTGACAATCTTCAGTATTATCTTCTGACTTTACCAGAATTTTGGGCTTCAATATTTTAACAGAAAATTAATTATTAATGAATAAAGGAAATAACTACTCTGTTTGTTCACAGCAATTGGCCCCACCCTCTCCATTAGCTTTAATACAGGGTAAGAGACACGCACATCATTTGCTTTTATCACTAAGTCAATTCATAAGATAAAAAAGCCAATGGACAAATAGAGCTATTAAATAGGCAAGTTTGAAAAACATGGTCGATAGGTCATGACCAGTAATTATGATTTCACAACTGGCCATTAGCTCTTCTGATATGTTCATCAAAATAGGAAAGCATAATATTTGTATGCCCTGTCAAAAACTAGCAATCACTGTCTGTGTTTCCTGCTGTGTGTCAGTAAGACAACCAAAGAGAAAGGGAAGGGAGATGCAGGAGGCACTCAGAACACATGGCTCTGACAAAACAAGACTAGGGATCAGTGAACCTTCTCCATAAGCCAGGAAGAAGGTATTTTAGGCTTCACAGGCATGTGATTCCCAGAGCAATGACTCTAATTTTTCACTATGGTAAAAAAGTGGCTGCAGACAGTAGAGTAAGAGGTCTGCTTGTGTTCTAGTGAGACATTGTATCAGGCAGTGGATACGCTGCAACCCCTGCTCTGGGCCTGTGGGCAGCCTCATTCAGAAGTGTGAATCCAGGCACATTCTGGAGGCAGGGTAGCCGTGTCTGCTGGCCTCTTGGCAATCCGTCTAGCACAAGCTTACACTGTGCTGCAGCACACCATGTCCCAGCACACCGCATGTACAGTTATACTCCGCTACTCTGGCCTAGCCGTCCCTCCCTCTCTTACCACACTGGCTCTGAGAGAGTCTGAAATCTGCATTCCAGGATTTCCTCTCACAAATTTACAAGGTAGCTTCCTAGTAACACTGAAAGAAAGGGCGTCTTGACTGAGTCTTCTGGACAATGAGGTCATTTATTGTTATGCATTCAGAAAAGATCAGGAAAAGGTCTGGAATACAACGGCCCCATTATGCTCCAGGCCAATCTCTCTTCCCAAGTTCACAAATAGATAGTATGCAAGGCCGACCTCACATCTGCACTTAGACCAAGAAGGAATTAGGAATAAACTCACATTTCAGAGCATAGACGACCTGAAAGTACTAACCATGCAGTCCAGGAGTGGCCATGCATATTACTGTGAGCCATGGGCACCCTGTGACTTACAGACACGGACCAGCATGCTCAGTGCTCACTCTCGTGACCGCAGGAGGACAAAGGAAAAGGAGCATCTTCCTCAAAGTACAACGGTACAGATGGAACAGTGTGGGGAGCATGGGAAGGAGAGCTAATGAGAGGCCTGGGAAAAAGGGTCGCAAGTTCAAGACCAGTCTGTGATACCCAAGGGCTTCAAAAACAAAAGCATAAAGAGGCAAGTATTTATTTGGATTCTACTCTGAGGTCAGCTGAGAGTTCACAGAACCCAAATATAACCTGGAAAACTTATCAAATGCCAGAAAACCATTCAAATGTAGAAAATGCTTCCTGAACAGGGCTCAGATTTCATGTTAATCAATAAGCAGAACTTATTTTTTAAAGGAACATTACCTCAATGGGGTTAAATTTAACACTGCATATACTGTCAAATCCCCAGTTCATTGAGCACACAGGGCTGGTTCTTTGTTCGTCCCAAATGTCCACTTGCTGTCCACAGGTGGCGAAGACGGGGTCTTTCCAGTGATGGTCAATGCCGGTGTACACTGTCTTTGGAAGCCAAGGGTGTTAGACACGTGCGCCTCACTAAGACTTTAGACCAGCATACTTTAGAAATCCTTGCTACAAAGAACTTCTTTCCTGTTCTCCCACAACCCTTTACCACGCACTGTGAACCGAGCTTCCTCCATTTGGGGAGTTACAGGTTGGCACATCCAGGATGTAACAGGCAAACTTCACTCTGGAAGAGCCACCTTAACAGTCATGCCATCTCCCCTTTGGGCAAATGTAAAGAAATTTCTTTGAAGTCCTTCATTAAAGGGCAAAAGGTGCCAGATGGCAGGGGTGGCAGTGGACACTTTTAATCCCAGCACTCAGGAGGCAGAGGCAGGAAGATCTCTTTGAGAACAAGGTCACAGCTTGGTCAAAGACCTAATTCCAGGACAGCCAGGGCTGTGATGTGGGAGTGATTTCTTATTAATAAAGAAACTGCCTTAGCCCATTTGATAGGCCCACCCTTAGGTGGGTGGAGGAAACAGAACAGGATGCTGGGAGAAAGAAGCTGAGTCAGGGAGTCGCCATGATTCTCCCACTCCAGAAAGTCGCAGGTTAAGATCTTCTCTGGTAAGCCACCTCGTGGGCTACACAGATTATTAGAAATGGGTTAGATTAATATGTAAGAGCTAGCCAGTAAGAGGCTACAGATAACGGGCCAGGCAGTGTTTAAAAGAATACAGTTTCCGTGTAATTATTTCGGGCATAAGCTAGCCATGCGGGCGGCCGGGTGCCGGGGACGCAGCCCTGCCGCTCCTATCACTACAGGGCTGTTGCAGAGAAACCCTGTCTTGAAAAACAAAAAACAAAACAAAACAAAAAGAATATTCTGAACTTGTTGAAACCAGAAGCTGTACCTAAATATACACTAATGCGTAATAGTAAAATAAAGCAGCAATTTTTAAAATGCACATATTTAAAGATTAAACTGAGCTTCAGAATTTTGTATTCTTCATACAGAATGTCAGCATTACAAACATGTGTAAGCCAAATGTGGTAAATCGCACATAGGCTGTCCCTGAACCCATGAGACTTGGAGAACAATTTCTGAGAAGTTTAAGATTATATGAGAAGCACAAAACCAGACAGGAGCCAAGCTATTATTCTCCTAACATTTATCTTACACAGTTCTCCCAGGGCTTCCATAATACTGCATTGCAGCCCCTGCATGACTTGTAGTGTCTAGCATGGATGGAACAAGCTAAAGAGAAATCAAATTCTAAATTCTACTACACTGAGCACCAAACAACTATTTATATTCTTTTTGTTTGTTTGTTTGTTTGGTTTTTTTTTTGTTTTTTGTTTTTTGAGACAGGGTTTCTCTGTAGCTTTGGAGCCTGTCCTGGAACTAGCTCTTGTAGACCAGGCTGGTCTTGAACTCACAGAGATCCACCTGCCTCTGCCTCCCAAGTGCTTGGATTAAAGGCGTGTGCCACCACCTGGCTAGTTATTCATATTCTTAAGTTTCAAAAAATTTTAATTATATAGAATGTAACTTTTACACACTGCTGTAGTAAGCCAATGATTAGATATAAACTCTCTCAGTTGTTACATGAGTTTTCCTTTTGTAATTATAAAAAAGGCAAGGGATTTCAACAGGCTAAGCCCCAATGTGTCTTTGTACCTTTCCTAGTATGGTCTGCAGTGGCTCCTCTTCTTCTCCACAGCCCGGCCCATCCATTTTCCACTGCTTCACAGTTTTGTCATCACCAACCTAGACACAGTTATCTTACAATGACTTTAAACAGCAACAGTTGTAAACACATGTATCAAATTATAAGTATCTCATTCAAAACAGTAACACATACCATTCTTTCATTTTTACATTTATTTTCTACTACTTTATCATAACAAAGATTTGTAATATATTATAAAATATATAAAGTACATCAAATCAAAAACAAAACAGTATGAGTTAAGCAAAATGCTAAGAATAGATCAAAATTAGGTCATATAAGAATGGTATTTCAAATCAAGGAAAAAATATAATAAAATGGTTCTGGAATATAAGATTTGGTGTAGGAGGTCCTTCTGTATTTGTGTTGCTTTCATTGGTTAATGAATAAAGAAACTGCTTTGGCCTAATAGGGCAGAACTTAGGTAAGCAGAGAAGACAGAGCTGAATGCTGGGAGGAAGAAAGGTGAAGTAGGAGAGAGCCGCCAGAGTCAGACATGTTGAATCTTTCCCGGTAAGCCACTGCCACATGGCAATACATAGATTAATAAGTCAAGGTGTAAGAGTTAGTCAATAAGATGTTAGAACTAATGGACCAAGCAGTGATTTAATTAATACAATTTGTGTGGTTATTTTGGGGCTAAGCTAGCTGGGTGGCCGGGACAAACAAGCGGGCCCTCCCTTGCAACAAAGATTAATAGTTTAGAAAGTCTTGAGCCTGGCACGGTGACACACACACCTACAATACCGATAGTCAGGTGGTAGGGGTGGAAGTGGATTTTCAGTACCTATATCAGGCTCACAACTGCCTCTAACTCCATAAAACAGGGAAACATATCGCACACTTTCTGGCTGGGATATACCACTTTATCAGTTCAGGTATCAGAGGAGAGCCATCAGGAAGTGCAGACGTCTCACTGCCAGCAGCTCCAGCTTGCCACCCTTCTACCATATATAGTCTATTCACTGTGTCACACAGCTCGACCTGCTCTGCGGCTACTATGTTTTCCTACTTAAAGTGACTTTAAGTGCCACTCCCCTGACACCTTTATATTTTACATTTCCTCATACTGATGTAACACTACAATCTCACTCACTAGTTCTACACAGATGGTGCCAAGGTTAGCTGTGACTTTTCTTAAGGCCCAGAACAAAGGACAGTCAATTTCACTCAAATAACCTGCTGGTCCAGTTCATCACACTGGAGCCTTCTCCTCCTCTAACCCTGCTGGCACTGGCTGACGTCTCCTTTTTTATGCGGGACCGGCTATTTTCTGATGTCCCTCTCAGTCATCTGACAGACTCAAGCCTCCAAACTAATACTCAATCTGAACACCATTTCTCACAGGCTTTATTCACCAGGTAGGCCCTCTATGGTGGTATATCATTTGTTTTAATAAATAAAGTTTGGGGGCTGGAGAGATGGCTCAGAGGTTAAGAGCACTGACTGCTCTTCCAGAGGACGTGAGTTCAATTCCCAGCTCACAGCCATCTATTCTGGTGTCCTCTTCTGGCATGCAAGCACACACGGAAGGAATGTTATATACATAATAAATAAATCTCGAATAAATAAATAAATAAATAAAGTTTGCTTGAAGATTAGAAAGCAAAGCAGTCTGACTAGTCAGCCGACAAGTCAGGGAGTGGTGGCACACACCCTTAATCCCCCAGGATTCTGGAGACAGAGGTGGACCTCTGAGAGCTCAAGACCACCCTGGGCTACAGGAGACTGAATCTGCCTAAAAGAGAAACAGAGCTCACACAAAGGTGATCCCAGCACTTGGAACAATTTAATCCCAGCACAGTAGCGATGGGGCTGGGAGGAGAGAGGAACATAAAGAGGGAAGAGACAGGGACTCAGTGCTCCAGAGTTTGAGGATTCCTGGAGACATTTCGGTCTGAGGTAGAGGTGAGTGCCAGTGGCTGGCTGTAGTATCACCACCAGCTGAGCCTTCACTGCTTTTAAAGCAATCATCTCAAGCACAGCAGGGAACCACTGTCCACCTGCTACAGAACATGGCGAACGTCAACTAATATCTACACACCAACATTCACAGCATTACTCGTAATAGCAAAGAGGTGGAAACAAACTAAAAGTTTGTTTCTAAACTAAAAAAATGAGTGGGTTAAAAATGGTATATATGCGTCACTGTTAATATTATGTCCCCTCAGGAAAGGATTCTAGTGTGTGCTAGCTACATCACAGGTAACCGTGACTTCCGTGACTTCAAGCTATAAGCGAGGAAAGGTTAGGCAATTGCACACACAAAGACTGATTCTACTTATGTGGAACATCTAGACCAGTTAAATTCAGAGACAGAAAGCAGAAGCTGTCACTAGGCCGCGAGGAGAGCACGGCACTGTCATTCAGGGAACAGAGTGTTAGTGTGTAAGCTAAGCTGTGGGGGGGGGGCAACAATGGCGGCAGCACGGTGGTATGAACGCACGGAATGAAATTGGACACTCGAAAATGGCTGAAACAGCAAATAGTCTTAGCACAGAATATCTTCCATAGTAAGTCACACAATCATTCTCGCCTCAATTCCCACTAACTCCACTTCTATGTGTTCAGGATAATAGTACAATGGTGTTAGGTACTTGTTTGTAAAAAGGCAAAAGCCAGTACGTACGGGTAAGGCTGGACTACTTAAAGAAGAGTGGGGCTTGTCAAGGTTTAATGCGCTCTTCTGTACTAAGGAGCTCCAAAGGTCCTTGGGACGAAGTAATGAACCTGGAAATAACTTGTGCAATCACATCTCTCCTGGGCATGCTGGGAAGACTACTGAGCAACAGCTTACTCACAGTAAAAAAGGAAGTCCCACAAAAGCGAGCGCATATCCCTCGCACAAAGCCTTCATGTGCTTGTATCGTTCGGACACATTTTCGTCTAGTCAGGTTCCAAATTTTAACCTATGAGAAAACATCAAACATTTCAGTGAACTCTAAATATAAAATATTCTAGAAACCCCACACTGAAAAGGATATGAGTCACTCTTCTGGGCTCTAAAACCAAAATCCTTCGGATGAAAATAATGTACTGCATATGGATAAATGTGTCAACAGTCAGATAACTCAACTGTCAAATCCTCTGTTGATTCTAAAGTGTTTCAGTCTTTTTTCCCTTACCAGATGGGAAATGAAGTGTTCACTCATCAATAACAACTTCTGTGGAAATTCAAATGCCCTCATTATAAACATGGTAAGTTTATGGACTGTCAAGTTGAACCTCACACCACTGAAGTGATATCATTGTAAGATCAGATTAAAAAAAACCTACTAAATATTGTTTCAGAGTTTAGGCTTAAGACTTAAACTAAAGTGAAACCAGAGTCCCCGCATAAAAGGTTTGTGAGAGCATGTGTCAGTTTAAGCAGCAGACTTAAGGTGGACTTGCCTCTCCATCACATGCCCCAGAAAGGACAGTCGTCAGGCTCTTCGGATGCTTTGCCAGGCAATTGACTCCATCACGGTGACCATCCAGGGACGCAAGGAATGGCTTTGCAAACACTCGTTCCAACTTGGTAGCATTTAAAGCTCTTACATATTCTCGTGGAACTTCAAAAGGATGTAAGGTTGGATCATAGTTCCTTGGAACTGGAATAAGAATAATCTCTCTTAATAAAATAATTCACATTTACTAGTTCCTGTGAAAAGCCCCAGCTAATCATGTAAGCTGTTGCTCACTGAGCCTTTAATTAGGGACACTGTTTTCTGTTTAGCACTATGAAAGACACAAAAGCACACCTGCCACCTCCAAACCTTTTCAGAACGATGGGAAAACCATGGCATATACAGCCTTGCACACACACAGCTTTCCTTCTGTGCATCCTACCATATCCAACTGGGTTGTGACCCTTTACTGGTGGGGATCTAACACACTGTTCATTTGTACTCCTTTTTATGCCAGCACAGTATCTGGAACAAAGCCAAGATCTACGACGAACTAAAATCTATATTGCTTGTGCTAGCTGCTCCATGGTACTGGACACCGCACTGACACACAACACTGTGATTTCTAACTATACTACTATTCTAACAGCTACTACTTGTCAAGCACTTTGTACATTTGTTTACCTTGAAAAGCACTGGCGTAAGAGTTCACTACTGCAAATACCTCATCTTAACTCACGTCTTCTCCCCGGTACCCTACAGTATCTATCGCTCTACCACTCTCTTCCACTCTACAGTTTCCCATTGTAAAACTGAGCACAGAGATGCTAAGCAACCTGCCTATAAGCCATGTTCTTAACCAACCTGCCAAACAAACTGCCTCACTCTAAGTCCGTGTCTAATCAAATTCAACATTTGTAAGAGTGTATACATTTTCCCTATGACTTGACCCTGCTATCTTTGCTTTTTGACTAACGGTATAGCATATCCAACATGCAATAAAGCTCAAATCTTGGTCATTCCTGAGTTCCATCTTTCAGTCTCCACTCCCAAAATTCAAACACTCATCCTCTTGGAAACAGTCATTCTTCCCTTTCCTGTATGTCCACTTAAGAGCTGGCCCTGATCACCTTATACCCAGACTACTATAATATCACCTTGACCTGATTTGGCAGCAAAACTGTTACCAGATCAATCAAGCACATGTCATTCCCATAAATATAATTTTTAAAGGCCAGCTGCAGTAGTTGTCAGGCCTTTAGACTTCTCATTGTAACACAGTTTTTGAGTCAGTTTGTTTAATATGAGCATCGTTACCATGTCCTGCTTTCATTAAAATTTGCTTCCAATTAAGCCTCCTGAGAGAAAAATTCGAGGCCTCCAAATGTGGTTTCAACGGAGAAGACTCACTGACTTCCACACGGTGTCATGTTAATGGGATGCAATCAGACCATAACCGGGCACTTGCTAGCACATTCTCCCCGTGATACATGTGACTGCGGTCACTATGAACCTCCCACAAACGGTGCTGGACAAAGTGAGGACGGACTTCACAAGCAGACCCAAAGGGAAGATGTGTAGGGTTGGCGATACTCATTTAGGGATATTTACTGTTATTTCTGAAGTATGTTTCAAAATGTTCTACCTTCTCTGATTCGTACAACTAACTGATATCTAATAGTTAAAAAGAAGGTCTATCACGCTGTTTTCAAGTATTTTTATGTAGACAAAATCCATCATTATAAACAAGTTCAGTATAAGAATTTTTAAGTACTGAAAACATTTCCAAACATATATTTTCAAAAGAATCTCTGAACAGCACAATTTTAAAAAGCAAAGTCCTTGCTTATCACTCGGAAAAGCTGAACATGTGCTGCACACCTTTAAACCAGCGCTCCAGAGGCAGAAGCAGGGGGTGTCTAGAGTTCGAGGCCAGTATGGTCTACTATGGTACGTGTGGAGAATTCCAGGCTAGCCAGGGTTAAAGACCCTGGCTCAAAATCAAATAAACAACAGGGGAAAAAGGACTTGGAGCAGATTATAGGCTTTATTTTCTTTTAAAAGGCAATACTTAATTCATAGTTTCTTCCAAGAACCTTGCCATAATAAAGTCAAAGTACTTCTGCGAGAACAAACATTTTTAAAGTCTTTCCCTTCGCCCTACAAGTCATTGTACGCCATGATAAACAGAAACTATAATAACTGCAATATTCCAACGGTAGAGCTATCCTCCCACGTCAACTCTGCTCCTCTCAGGACCCTCAGCATAAGACAGGAATGAGAGTATAAATTCATTACAATTACAGAAATGAAAATTAAGGACCTTGTTTGTTTGTAAACGGGGTCTCACTATGTAGCCCTGGCTGGTCTGGAACTCACTTGGTAGACCAGGCTAGCCTGAAACTCACAGAAATCTGTCTGCCTCTGCCACTGTTTGTTTTTTGAGACAGGGTTTCACTGTGCAGCCCCAGCTGTCCTGGAAACTCACTCTTCAGGCTGGCCTTGAACTCACAGAGCTCCACCCGCCTCTGAGTGCTGAGATTAAAGGCGTTTCTTTCCACCGTGCCTAGTGTTTGCCTCTGTCTCTTGAGTTCTGGAATTAAAGGCTTGAACCATCAAGCCTGGCTCAGCTTAAGACAGGAAATACACACTGATGTTCTAATTGTTTGCCCCACAGTGTAACAGGTGCACTAAGTGCCAACGTTTAGGGCACAGAATTAAGTCCCTTTCTGCTCTTGTAAAACTTGGTCTCAGTCTCTCACCAGCTTCCGGGAGTTCAGCTCCAACAAGTTTATTCGCTGCCATTTAAAGCTACTTCACGCTTTCCTTCTGTACATCTCTGCCATCAAGACTTAGCTTTCATCTCAATCCACGCAGACCTCACACACCACAGTCTCTTGCTAAGCCTTCTAAATCACAACCACGGCATCCACCTCCAACTTCATTCATCCAATCAAGGACAGACACTATCCTAACACAGCCCCAGGTGTACATCATAAGTACAGAACACCACAGTTTAAAATGCCCATAAAAACCACATATATACGTGTAAGGTGCTCTTACACATGAACCAGCCACATCAGAATTAAGTATATATTAAAAATAAAGGTTCACCAGTACTTACCCCAGTTTTTAAACACCGCATAAAATTTACAAGGAAACAACACTAAATAAAAATAAGCTACAACAACTGCATTTCTTTTTTTACATTTACAGCACTCCAAAAATCCTATTTTTCCATTTTGCTATTAACATTTGCATTCTAAAACAAAAAGAGGAAGACACTGAAAAAATGTTAATGACATAAATGGCTGTACCTCCTAGAATAAGATTCAGTGCCCAGGCTCTCACCCACTCATTCACTCCTTCAGCTATTTCTGTGACTCACTTAGCACAGTGCACACGGCAACATGACAGGAAAGCCTGTTAATCAAAACACAACCATGAGACCACGTGATAAGCGCTGACAGAAATCTACAAATCTGTACTGGAAACACAGGAGAGGGTACTGAAATGCAGGACGGCACATTCGGGGGATGAGTATGTAGAGACGATGGTCGAGAGAAAGTTTCCCACAGGTACAGCTGGAACAGACAAGCCAAAACGCACCGATACTGGCAAGGTTAACACAAGCTGCTTACCAGCAACACCCTGGCGGGTCAAAGTGGTGAAGGAAGAACCAGGGATGTCTGAAGACTAAAGATAATATCGAATCCACGTGACAACCTACTCCACATTTAAGAAACAGTGTCCTGTGAACTTACTTGGGTGCAGAGACCATACACCACATCTTAGCAAAACTCACAAATACACACACACACACAGACTATACCATATCTTAGCAAAGCTCACACTCACACACACACACACACACAGGCCATATACAATATCTTAGCAAAGCTCACATATATACATATATATATATATACACACACACACACAGAGACCATATACCACATCTTAGCAAAGCTAACATACACACACACAGACCATGTAACACATCTTAGCAAAGCTCGTACACAAAGACCATATACCACATCTTAGCAATGCTCATACACACAGAGACCATATACCACATCTTAGCAAAGCTGACATATACACACACAGAACATATACCACATCTTAGCAAAGCTGACATATACACACACAGAACATATACCACATCTTAGCAAAGCTGACACATACACACAGATCATATACCACACCTTAGCAAAGCTTACACATACACACACAGATCATATACCACATCTTAGCAAAGCTCACATATACACAGAGAAACCATATACCACATCTTAGCAATGCTCATACACACAGAGACGATATACCACATCTTAGCAAAGCTCACACACACCATATATATATATACATATATACAGAGACCATATACCACACCTTGGCAAAGCTTACACATACACACACAGATCATATACCACATCTTAGCAAAGCTCTCACACACACACACCAACGATGGTAACCTCTAGTAACCAAGAGAGAATGTTCCAGCTCCCTCTTCTATCACGTACTCTCATTCCCTCTAAAGGCATGATACTTCTGTCCTTTGCCTAGTTATAGCTACTACTCTCTTCAGTTAGAACGGTCTGTTCATACAAGAGCAGTCTCCTGTCATTTAGGTTACCAAGAACTAATTCATAAAGGGTCGGCATGCTAACGGGGTACAGACCAGCAAAGATAAGTAAAAGTCACCAACTTCATTTTAACCATTCTTTCCTCAAACTCTCAAGCAGTTATGCGAAAACTGACTTCTTTTTTCCTTCCCTTCTCCAGAAGTAGATAATCCGAAATAGTAAAGTGCCCAAAGCAGCAACTAAGTTTTTAAAAGTCTTGAACTCTGAACTCACGAGTTTGACTCAAACTCCACTTTCCAACAGCTACCAATCTGAACACGGAGCGACACAAGCTGAAAACAGAAAGCATTCTTCCCGTTACTCTAGACGGAACAACTTCCCACTAGCGGAAAATGCTCAAAAAGGACGTGAAGAGATGTGGTCCAAAGAGGACAGCCCTGTGTGGACAGAGCCGCCTAGCACGAAAGCTGCCCAGACGCTGGCAGCCCGGGAAGGCGCGCCTTCCTCGGCTTCAGCTCGTCTCACCTCTTTGTATGTCCAGCTTGGTTTCGCGGACATAGTTGTCCGGGTTCCGGCTCAGCATCTTCACCTTCATCTTGGCGGCTCTGGGTCTCGGGGCCCCACGAGCCTCTAGCCGGGTTCGGGTTCCGCCGGCCTCCTGGCAGACACGCGACTTCCGCCTTCCGTGGGCCTCTTCCTGTCACGTGGCTTCGCCGCTTAGCAGCGGGTTGGCTGCCCTGGACCCCGCGGCGTTCCGTAGTCGCTCAGTTCGAGGCTGGAGGCGGTCCTTCAGCGGTCGCTCGCGTGACGTCAAAGGGTGGGCGGGCGCAGGCAGCTGTGGGCGTGGCCGAGGGGGCTCGGCTCGGCTCGAGCTCGGGTCTCGCCGCCGGTCTCGCCCGCGTGTGTCCCGGGCTCCGGTCCTGAAGTGGGCTCGCGTCCTGCCTTCCTGGCCCCGGGCCTCCGCGACTGTCGCCACGGTGGCGGCCACTACATCTCGTCCCACGTCGGCGGCGCTCGGCGCCGTCGTTCCTGCGAACCCCGAGCCCATGACAGGCCAGGGCCAGTCGGCGGCCGCCGGGTCCGCGGCGTGGAGCACGGTGTTCCGCCACGTCCGGTACGAGAACCTGGTGGCTGGCGTGAGCGGCGGGGTCTTGTCCAACCTGGCGCTGCACCCGCTGGACCTGGTGAAGATCCGCTTCGCTGGTAAGAGCCGGCCCAACGCCCCGGGAGGCCTCCTTCGCTGTCAGCCCCAGCGAGCCACTAAACACCCAGAGGAGACGTCGGTCTCCCCAGCCTTCGTACTGCAAGGAGCGCCCCGAAGATGATGCCGTGTACCCGCGTTACCCGGAGCTAGAGTCTAGGCAGGGAGGCCTGGCCTTCCCTGAGTCCCGTTACCCTAAGGGATAGGGAAAGTGCGTGAAGTTTGAGAGGAGAGAGAGTGTCGCTTTGACCATCATGCGTCATTCACTCTTCGGGGTAGTTTGAAGTCTTTGGGCAGCCACGTGTTTGGTTGTGTAAAGTCAATCGAAAGTGCAGGTCCTTGAGCTGAGCATAGTCCTCCCGAAGAGTAAGCACTGGGTTTGGGATAAAAATATTCTTGAAGGTGTCTTTATTTGGAGTGTTTATAGTATGCATTATCCAGTAAAAGGAAGAGGGGCTGCTCCACTCCAGATAATGGTATTCAACTGTGAGTTAAGCGTATGGAAATCATCACGGCATTTTATGAATTAACGCCAAGCTGAATTCCAAAGGTGATCTTTGGTAACTATTTAGAAACGATTTTCTGTTAGTTTAATTATTACAGGCCAAATTCTCCCTGGAAAAATCAAATCTTTAGAAATGGCTTTAGTATAATATTCTAATCTTATTCAATTTACTTGATGTATGCGTGTCTGCTTCAAAAAACGGTATCCAAGCTACGGAAGTATTTCAGCAGTTTCTTGCTGCTGTCAGGGAAGTTAAAAATCTAATTAGCCTAAGTTATAAAGTTATAAATTCTACACACCATAAAATGAAGAGCGGAGTAGAATAAATCCAAATGCAAAATAAGAGTACAAATAGGACCATATTTAAAGAAAATCGGGGCTGGAGAGATGGCTTAGCATTCCCGCAGGGCCCATGCAGGATTCCCAGCACCCACCCTGAGCAGGTGGCTCATAACTGCCCGCAGCTCCAGCTCCAGGGCACTCCAACTCCTCTGGCCTCTGCTAGCACCTGCACTCACTTGCAGTACCCGCACAGGGACACATACAGGTAATTTAAAATAATAAAGGTAAATAGTTAAAAACGGAACACAGCTGACTCACATGTAAAGGTTCCGTAGCTGTTGAAGGTCTCAACAGGATTACTATTTTAGCAGCCAGAGAGGAGACAAGAGGACATTCTATGGCGGAAAATAGGTGCTCCTTGTACAGTGTATCCTAGATACCACAGAGACATGTAGTTCCATGGAGTTTGATATGCATCTGTAAATAATTGTAATAAATACAACCATTGACAGGTAGCTTTCATTGAACATTTACTAGGAATTTATTATGCCTTTCTCCAGATGATGGAAGGAGTTGAGTGAGTCGCCCAGGTCACAGATTGCAAATACCAATCTGAGATTCGAATTCAGCAAGTTCACTCTAACGCTGTCCTGCCCTTAACTACCCTCCAAAATAACTCTGAATCCCTCCTTACAGTGGCTTCTTGAGGTCTGGGGCTTGGTGTCAGTCTCGTGCAGCCTCCTGAGAACAGAGAGGAGCTGAGATTTTTATTTTGGAATAGAGCTGACCACGCTGCTGATTAGAAAGTGCTACGTAGAGGACCAGGCTCGGGGAAAGGGAGTGCTTGGTAACCGAGAAGGTCCTTTATCGGAAGTGAGAAGAGCGTTGGACACTTGCAGAGCAGATAAGGCGGTTGGTGATAGAATAAGGAGTTGAGATTAGATAGTAACCCCCAGTCCAAGTCCTTCCCACACCAAAGCAGGCCTGCTTAGTAACACCTGCAGCTCCAGTGGTGACAGAGACGTTTCGGAAGATGAACGTGGAAGTTGAGCCATCCACGCACGGGTTTCTGGTGCTGTGGTAAACACCATGACCAAAAGCACCTGGGGAGGAAAGAGTTACTCTTGCAGCCTTATAGTTCATGATCCAGGAAGTCAGGGCATAATTCAAGGCTTTAACCTGGAGGAGGAGCTGATGCAGAGGCTCTGGAGGGGAGCTGCTTACTGGTTGTTTCTCATGGCTTGTCAGCCTGCTTTCTCATTCAGCTCAAGAGGACCTGCGACAGGAATGCAGGGAAGGTGGCATCCCCACCTCCACTGTTACCAAGAAAATGTCCTACAGAGTTGTCTACAGGTGCTCTAATGAAGGCTTTTCTCATTGAGGGTTCTCTTTCCAAATAACTAGCGGTGTCAGGTTGACATAAAACTAACCAGTGCACTCATCAACAGGCATTAGTACTGAATACTTCCTGGAGTTTGTGGTTTCTTGTCATTAAGCCCACTTAATAAAATTACAGTCTAGCAATGAGGAGCACTGCTGTGAAACCAAACAATTCACTGACTCTGGGGCCAACTGGAGCTCCCGTTGTCCGCAGTGTTAAAAGGGCAGAAGTGTTACGTAAGGAAGGTGAAGGACTAGTTGAGTTTCACGTGGGAAGAGCGCTCCAGCTGTGAGTTGGTCCTAAGGTCAGGCAGGCATGGGTTGAGTGGAAGTCACAGAGATGCAGAATTTGGCCTGGCAAGGTGGTGGCACTCTTCAGTGAAATTCACAGTGTCACAGTGGCTGGGACATGCTGGTTGAAAGGGGGAGAAATGGATGAGCCCAGTGGAGGATGCTTAGCTGGGCACCCGCAAGTGTTGAGCTCAATGCCAGTATCACAAAAAAAGAGTAGAATTTAGTCATCCATGTAAAACTAGTTACGAAATTTATTAATGAAGAGAAACAGGTTCTTCAGTTGTGACCAAGAAGAGGAGGGGTAAAACTAAGGGACAGCACCTGAAACAGTTTGTACTGAGGTGGTAGGATTGCAGTTTTTAAAGCCAGTGTGCTTACTGACAGTCTTCAGGAATGATTCTAACATGAATGTCTTTTGTCTCAGCTCCTGTCGTATACCAACTCTTTTCTTCAGTTCTGTCTTCTGTCTTTCAGTGTTACCACTGAGATCACTGCTTTTATGGAATTTCTCCAGTCATTTAGACTAAAACTCGCTGTCTGTAAAGCAACTTCTGTTTGACATTAGGGAGATCCTCATTCAGGTCTTCATCTTGATCATCTCTTGTTTTCTCTGCCTTCAAATTCATTCTACTTCAGGGCACCACCATCTTTTTTTTTTAACACATTGTATATAATGAAATTATTTACTTTGCTAGTAGGGTAACTATTATGTTTTTTTCTTTTGTTTGTTTGTTTGGTTTGATTTAGTTTGGTATTTCAAGATAGATTTGGTTTCTCTGTATAACAGTCTTGGCTGTCCTGGAACTCTCTGGCCATAAGCTCAGAGATCAGCCTTCCTCTGCCCTCCCAGTGCTGGGATTAAAGGCCTGTGCCACCATGCCCATCACGGAAAGCCCCGTTCTCAATGACAGCACCTGAAGCCGGCCTTCCAGGGGATGAAGATTAAAAGGCTACCCACAAGCCAAGGAGAGGTTCTCACTAGAAGCCAATCCCACCAGCACCTTGTCCTGGACTTCCAGCCCCCAGGCCCCCAAGGGAACAAGCTCTGTGATGCTTGCTGTTCTGTCTGCTAGCGGTGTTTTGTTGCAGCTCACCTAACTACAAAATAAATAAGTAAATAAATAAATAGATTAATTTTTAAAAAGTTTGGGCTATGATCTCAAGGCATTATCTTTCTCAAATCTGTGTCCAATTATGTGTAAAATAATCACATACTTGTTTGGAGAAACACTATTGCTTTCTCGTTTCCTTTCCTAATTAAAAAAAAGTAAACAAAATAGATGATATTATGCCCTCTTTAAAAAGGAGAGCGCTGAAGCCCAGAGTGGGTGTGACCATGTAGCTAACAAAGGAAACTGGATACCCACCCAGGTTCATACATAGCCCGGTGCGCTTTACTCTCAACTCAGTGTGACATTGGCAGGTTAGTGGTGAAAGAACCTGACTCTTCGCCTTTGCTTGGCTCTCGTAAACAGTAATGGTTCTTCCTTGCCAGGCCCTGTCCCAGCAGGTGAGAGACAGCAAAATTGGGCATGCTTACATGTAAAAGGCAATAGTTAGTGTGAGCTTTTTGAAAGGTACTTTTGCTGTGTATTTTTAAATTTACATTTACACACTTTGACCCTTATGAGTTCCCCTTCTAATGGCCGATGATAAAGAAGTAATAAGAATCCATACAAATTGCTTTACAGAATATCCTTTAGAGAATCCAGAGAATCTCAGCCTTGAGATTGAGAGGCAGGCAGATCTCTGAGTTCGAGGCCAGCCTGATCTGCAGGGCCAGTTCCAGGACTACACAGAGAAACCCTGTCTCGGATGAGCAGCTCAGCAGAAGGAACAGGGTGGGCACATGAAAGAGGTGAGAGAGAAGGATGGCATAGAAGCAGTATGATGACATACATGTAAAACTGCTGGGATGAAGCCCGTTCTCTACATGCTAAACCTAAAGCATTGATGTGAACGATGAGAAAGGATGCACACATCAGAGAGGAGAGCAGGTGCAGAAAGGGTAGAACGGCCGTGAGATGGACAGCAGTCACGTTTTACCAATCTCTTATTTGGGGAAATCTGATAGCAAGGGGAAATACTTGTACTCTGGAGAACAAAGGACCTTGCAAAACTCCATAAAATAAAATTGTTACTTGTATTCTAGATTTTTATAATATGGAACGTGGTTTTAAAATTTGGTATCATTTGCATGATGTGGAATGTTCTCTGTTATTGAAAATACTTAATATCCTACTTCCAGGATTAAGCGACTTTTTTTTTTTTTTTGGTTTTTCAAGACAGGGTTTCTCTNTTTTTTTTTTTTTTTTTTTGGTTTTTCAAGACAGGGTTTCTCTGTAGCTTTGGTGCCTGTCCCAGAACTAGCTCTTGTAGACCAGGCTGGCCTCGAACTCACAGAGATCCATCTCTGCCTCCCGAGTGCTGGGATTAAAAGCGTGCGCCATCACCACCCAGCATTAAGCGACTTCTTAAAACAATTGTATACTGCATTGTTCCATATTGTTTTCCTACAGCTTGCACACAGTCCTGTTAAGCATCCCTCATCCCCCCCCTCAACTATCCTATTTAATGTATTTTTCATTTCCTACAGAAGCAGAATAAACATTAATGCCAAATTTAGCCAGGCATAGTGGCGCTCTACACTTAAATACTACTGCTGCTTAAAGCCAGACGGTGGCATTTTCTGAGATGTGGGCAGGTCTGGGAGAGTTTTATGTAGAATAGAAAGAAAAAAGGGCCTTTCAGTTTTTTTTTTAAGATTGTTTAATTAAAAGGAAACAAGAGGGGTGGTGACTGGTCCCCAAGAGGACTGTAGCGAGCAGAGCTGCGGGGACCCAGGATAAGAACAGTCTGGGAAAGGATGAGGAAACTAGTTCAGTTTTAGAAAACAACGTTCAAGGGAAATACTTTGGTCTTTTCTGTTCTGACTGTATATGTGGTGGTAAAGAGGGAACTCCAGCCGTAGGCTGTCCTGTCTCCGGACCCCTTCCCTGCTCCCCTCAGATCTTGCTGGCTTTCTTGATAGGATTGAATCTGCTGACTAGTTTGATTTGTTTAGTAGTATTTTTATTTTATGTGTATGTACCGTTTGAGTGCCTGGTGCCCACAGAGTTCACAAGAGACTGTCATCTCCCCTGGAACTGAGTTAGAGGTGGTTGTGAGCTACCATTGGGTGCTGAGAATCACACCCAGGTCCTCTACAAGAACAACAAGTACTCCAAACCACTGAGCAATCTCTCTATCCCCTGAGTAATATTTGCAAACATTTGAGTTCATAATCTTGAGTATCTGTGACAAACATACAAGTTTTTTGGGGTTATCTAAAGGCTACTTCCTGAAATCCTAGCGGCTTCAGTATGCTCTGGCTGGATCTGGAAGTTTACTTTGGTAAGCTGATAGATGTACTAATTTAAAATACTAACTATCCCAGAAAAAATTTCCTCTGCCTGAGATTGTTCCCGTGAACCTATTTCCTTCTCAGATCTGATCATGTGCTGTCTATGATCCACAGGGCCAGCACCTCTTCTCACCTGTGTATTCTTCCCTGCAGTGAGCGACGGCCTGGAAGTCAGACCAAAATATAAAGGGATTTTTCATTGCTTGACTACCATTTGGAAAGCAGAAGGACTGCGCGGACTTTACCAAGGAGCCACCCCCAATGTGTGGGGTGCAGGTCTATCCTGGGGACTCTACTTCTTCTTGTGAGTAGATGGGGGGGGGGGAGGACTTTTACATTAAAAGGAATCTCTGCTTTAATGTTTTCTGCTTGTTACCATTTTTCACATGTGTGGCTGATGAGTCATTTAATCTTTTAATTTGAAAGGGTTGGAAGGCAAAGTATTTGCTGTTATTTCCTTCCTGCCAGCTGTTATCCGAGACATTTAACCTGGGGCAGGGCTGCTGACAGGAAGATGGTGCCAGGGTGAGTTGGGAAAACATCCTCACAGAAGCTCTTGCTTTGGGCCAGTGGTGGCGCACACCTTTAGTCCCAGCACTCGGGAGGCAGAGGCAGGCGGATCTCTGAGGTCCAGGCCAGCCTGGTCTACAAAGCAAGTTCCAGGACAGCCAGGGCTATGCAGAGAAACCCTGTAAAAGAAAGAAAAGAGGGAGGGAGGGAGGGAGGGAGGGAGGGAGGGAGGGAGGGAGGGAGGGAGGGAGGGAAAAAGCAAAAAGAAAGCATTGCTTTGAAATGTATTCAGGAAAGTTGAAGTGGGCATTAAAGAGCCTTTTGTTTCGTTAAAGCCACTGGGAAGCCTGCTAACTCTGTAATTTACATTGACACTGTACAGCTTCTTCGGGAGTTGTGTGGTGCTGGGAGCATACAATACTCTGGTCCTTAAATTCAGTCCTTTAAGTAAACTATTTTCTTCATGTGTAAGAGATCAGTTCCAGAATGTTCCCCAAGGACTGAAGTACCATGACATGGTTGCATATTTATCCTCAGCGAGGACCCCACAGTGTTTGAGATGGCATAGGGAAGTGATGTGGCACCCAGGTAAGTATAAAGCAGGAGGAATAGGCCTGGGAGGACCTGTAACACGGGTCACAGAGATCCCTGGTGGGACGGTGACTCAATGGCCAGATTCCTTTGAGATATCCTGACCTGCCTGTAGTCTTCATAGCTCATGTACCTGTCAGCTTCTGCCACTGTTTGGGATAGTTCCCATTGCGCAGGTCCAGCCACCGCACTGAGTGTAAAGGAGCATGATCACAAAGCATCATGACCTCGCTGAGGAGCGTGTGCTGCTGTGAGCATCTGGCCTGGCCCCTGTTTCTCAGCCACTCTTGTATTGCTCTGGAGAGGCAGCTCTTGTGCAAGAAGGCATTTACTCTGTACCGCTCAAATGTGTAATGTATATATATTTATACACACACATATATATATACATATATACATAAATATATTTATTGCTAGGTGTATTTGTTTATGGCAGGGTATTATACTCTACTATGAGCCATTTCTGACATATCTATCCTGAAATAAGGTCTTCATTTGTGGTTGCATTATGTGTTGACCTTTTTTTTTTGGAGGTCAGGCTTTAAAATGGACGTTTGCTTTATGACTCGTCTTCAGATTAAACTGCTTGTGTTTACTCTTGTTAGTTACAATGCCATCAAATCATATAAGACGGAGGGAAGAGCTGAACAGCTGACACCAGTAGAATACCTCATCTCTGCTGCTGAAGCTGGTAAGGCAATGGATGACATCATCTTCCAAACTTAATTCCTTAGTTGGGGGCGGGGAGTTTGAGTGTACTGTCTGAAGAGCTCTCTCTGTGGCCCAGGTTGGGCTAGTGACCTTTTGCTCCAGGCTTGATTTTTTTAAGCCTTCCCCACTAAACATTAGAGGCTTAAATGTGTTTATCTAATCTTAGAAAGTTAGGAGTTCCCCAGACAAACATGGTTTGGGTGGGGCCAGAGAGGTGGCTTAACACCTGACGAGCATTGGCTGCTCTTCACAGGACCAAGAGTAGATTTCCAGCACCCACACGGTGGCTGAGCCATCTGTAATTGCAGTTCCAGGGCTTCAACACCATCTTCTGACCTTTGAGAGTGCTAGACACACACGGTGCACATATATACGTGCAAGAATGACACCTGTATACATAAAATTTTTTGAAAATTATTCTCAAGAGATGATTTGGATATAGTGTTTTCAAATGATGTAACCTAGGAGCTTTATTCTCTCACTGCTGTGTGTGGGCCATCAAGGACAGACAGACAGAGTGTTCAAAAAGCCAATTTCATCCTTTGCATACCTTGGTTTCTTCATGCCTACTGAGTATTTTTTTTTTTAAAAAAGCAAGAACCATCTGCATTTGAATACTTAGCCACATTCAGTGACTTGTGTCATGATAGAATTTGGTATTTTTTTACCAAAAAAAAAAAAAATGTTCTTGGGACACTTAACAAACAAATTTAACCAGATGTACTTTTTAGCAGGGCAGGAGGTTTTTGTTTTGTTTTCTTTTGATAGACTCATATAACAAATGCCCAAGCTGACCTTGAAATGATCTTCCTGACTCCACCCCCCAGCTGCCAGAGTGCCACCATGCCTGTCACCAGATGAAATGTTTAGCAAAGTGATCACTTCTGAAAAGTTTATAAAATGTGCCTTATCAGACTGTAATGAGGGGAGGGACACAGTGAGGACCTTTGAAAGGGTTTGAAGAAGATTGTGGTGATCTTGGGACTTGCCCGTGCCTGTGCAGCTTGTGGAGCCACCTTCCTAAACCACAGCTCCTCCCTTTTATGTTCATCTCTAAAGGTCTAGTCTCTACCCTAGGCTCCATTGTTTAGGAGTCTGGATAACTTTGCCCTTTCCTTACAGGGAAACTGTATAACATTTTGTCTTTTAATCTACCTCTCACTGACCACAGGAGGAACTTTTTTGACCACCAAAAGCGAAGTTTTCCTTTGGACTCTTGGGTGGTGTCTCAGAGACCACCACTCTCCCAGATGCAGAAATAAGATTTCATGTCTTGTTCTCTGAGAACATGCTCAATTGATTGGAATTTCATTGCCCTCATTTTCTTAATTAAATTTAATGACCTACTTATATCCCAGTGGTTTTGTTGTTGTTTTGTTTTATTTTTGTTTTTAAGACAAGGATTCACTATGTAGCCTGGCTGTCCTGGAACTCACCATTTAAACTAGGCTGTCCTTCTAACTCAGAGATCTGCCTGCCTCTGCCTCCTGAATTCTGGAATTAAAGGTGTGTGTGCCACCACACCTAGCTTTATCTCAGTTCTTGATCAGCTGGGACTTCTTTATGTTATGTGCACACTGTTGAGAAGAATGTTATTTTCTAATGAACTATTCTTAGTTTGGATTAAGTGAAACGGTACCTATATGGTAATTAATCTTTCAATATTATTTTAGGAGCCATGACTCTCTGCATCACAAACCCATTATGGGTGACGAAAACTCGCCTCATGTTACAGTACGGTGGTGTTGTTAACCCCTCACAGAGACAGTATACAGGGATGTTTGATGCACTCGTGAAAATATATAAATATGAAGGTGTGCGTGGATTGTACAAGGTAACAAATTATCATGAATGTACATTGAGTAACTGGAAATTGCAATTAATACTGGCTTTGTTTTCTTTTTGTTTTGTTTTTGAGACAAAGTCTTGCCATATAGCCCAGTCTGGCCTTCAGCTCTCAACCTTCCTATCTAAGACTATAGAATACGGAGATTATAGACAGGGGTCACCATACCGGCTTCTTTTTATTGTTCTATACATCAACTCTTTTTCTTTTCTGAATGCCCTATATTTGGTCCTAAAAAGAATCCAAATTTTTGCAAGAAATAATTGAGTGAAGTGGAAATTTTGTTTATGGTATTGAAATTGTACCTTAAGCTATGCATCCTCTGACTTTATGACTTTGATGTGGGAATGGTCTAAAACTTGGTCAGGTGTCCTTTTAGTGAGATCACCTTTCTTGCTGTAGCCCTGGGATGCTGTCTAACAGTTTGTGGAGAAGAGATCAGTGAGTCTTAATGGATCTTATTTTTACTTACTGGAAATATAGCATGACTTTAACAACCAAAAGAAAAATTCATCCCCTT
This sequence comes from Alexandromys fortis, assembly GCF_014885135.2. Taxonomy (NCBI): domain Eukaryota; kingdom Metazoa; phylum Chordata; class Mammalia; order Rodentia; family Cricetidae; genus Alexandromys; species Alexandromys fortis. The sequence continues at coordinate 4,418,182 of NW_026067896.1, read as the reverse complement.
GCCTGCCCCCCCCCCCGCCCAGTCTGAATGTAGTAGATATATTTTTTGTTTTGGTTTTTGGAGACAAGGTTTCTCTGTGTAGCCCCAGCTGTCCTGGAACTTGCTCTTGAACTCACAGAGATCCGCCTGTCTCTCACCGCCCAGTGAATGTAGTATATTCCAAATTTCTTTTTAGTTGCAACAAAATCTGTTTCCAATTTTGTACCTTCCTTCTCTTGCCTTAATTTCTCTTCATGGCAGCTCCTTTTGTCTCACTGTGGGCACAGTGTGTGAGAGAAGCCATTACAGAGGGGGGAGCTTGCAGGGCTTGCAGTTTCAGGTGTGTCCGTGATGGTGGTGGCGGGTAGAGCAGAGAGGACACGCTGGTGCTCCACTGGGTTCTCCTTTTCCGCCTACACTAGTTCCAGGTCTCCAGCTCCGGTGTGTGCACACCTTCACTGCACACACACCCTGCCTCCCCCCAGTCATGCGAACAGCGAAGATTAACCGCCACAGCCCTTAGACTGAAGTAAAAGTCTTCAGTTTTACTTTATTTTTTAGGAATTATGTAATAGCTTTAAATCACTTGGTCTTAACGTGAGGTTATGGATTGCTTACTGATCTCTAGGCGATTTTGTTTGGAATTGTGTTATTCGGGTCTGTATTTTCTTTCTTCACTTCTTATCCTTTTCTCCTAGAAGATCAATGTGCAGTCCTTTGAAATATTAGTTTTATTTAATTTGTCTTTTGCTAAATTTAACCCCTATTGAAACTCCAATTCTTGATCCTGTGGATCTTTTTCATGTTTGTAAGTATAGTCCTCCAGAAAAACAGCCCATGAGAAAAGGAGAAGGCAGAACTGGTCTTTTTTTTTTTTAATCATCTGGGTTTTTTTCCTGTGTGAATTTGTGTTTTGCCTGCATGTATATGTGTGTGAGTGTGCCGGGTCCCCTAGAATGGAGTTACAAACACTGTGAGCTGCCATGTGGATGCTGGGAATTGAACCCAGGTCCCCTAGAAGAGCAGTCAGTGCTCTCAACAACTGAGTCATCTCTCCAGCCCTACAGTATTACTCTTAATACCATATATTAAAATGCCATTTATGTAAAGCATAGGTGAATTTGCATAAAATAATATGAAAATACTTTAAGTATATCTTTCATTGAAAGCTGTTTGATTTTTTCTTCTTTATCCTTCCCTTTAGGGATTTGTCCCCGGGCTGTTTGGAACATCTCACGGCGCCCTTCAGTTTATGGCCTATGAGTGGCTGAAGTTGAAGCACAACAAACACACCAACAGACTGCCCGAAGCCCAGCTGGTAGGGGCATCCTTCTCTTTCCTGGGCACTAAGTAGGTAGAAGATTTCTAAGTGTGCTTGCTTTGGCACTATTGCTATCATAATAAATACTCGGTCACTAATTTATCTAACAGCTAAATATTTTATAAGCTAATGGTACAAATGTTTACTAGAACCCAATATTAAATGGACCTTGTGTTAGAGGGAACAGTATTTTTTTTAATTTATTTAAACGGGTTTTTGTGTGTGATTTTGCTTGTAAAGAAAACCTATTTGTGTTCTCACTTTAGAGCACAGCAGAATATATCTCCATTGCTGCACTGTCCAAAATCTTTGCTGTAGCAGCAACGTACCCATATCAAGTTGTGCGGGCCCGTCTCCAGGACCAGCATGTGTCCTACGGTGGTGTGATGGATGTGATCATAAAGACGTGGAGGTGAGAGCATGCCTAGACTGTCCAGTCTGTTCATAGAGATGGGGCGAGAGCGTGCCTAGACTGTCCACTCCGTACGTAGAGATGAGGTCAGAGCATGCCTAGTCTGTCCACTCCGTACGTAGAGATGAGGTCAGAGCGTGCCTAGACTTTGCACTGTATTCAAGATTTTTAGGACTGTCCAGTTTGCTGTGGAAAAGACACGGTTGGCTGTGCCTACACTCCCATTTTCTGTAAATCACTATACACTGTGTCACTCACGCCTTTCTCTGTTTGTTAAATGAAACTGCTTGGGCTCACAGAGTTGTTATAAAAACAATGAAACAGATGTCAGTGCTTTTAAAACTTATCAGCAGAATTTAAGTCACAAAATACTTGATTGACATTGGATATAAAAAGTCAGAAAGCTAGTTAAATTTGTTTGACAAGGCCTATATCTGCTGCTGGCCCTTTAACTTTTACCAGTACTTGTCCCTGTAAGTAGAAGAGATAATGCATGAAAATAATTAAATGATTACAGGCCAACTTTCCTTGCATTTCCCTTTAATCACAAAAGACCTGAAGAAACTGCCTTTGCACTGAGTTCACGTTGAGACACACTGTCTGATACCTGCACGTTACGAGGCCTTGCTCTGATGTTGTGTCACTGAGATCAGTTAGAGATGGGAGACACACTGTCTAGTCGAGGCCAGCTTCCGAGACTTCAGACTTATCAGTCTCCTGCCTCAGCCTCCCTCCCGGGTACTAGGATTATAGGCCCGAACCACCACTCCTGACTGCCATGGGAAGCAGTCAAGGGCCTGCCTTAGACCTGCCAAACCTTTGCACCGCATCTTGTAAACCATGTGAGTGACTCACCAGACAGACAGCACCGTCCGTTCTCTGAGGCGTCCTTCCCCTCTTCCTCCATCAGTTTAGAAGTTATGTGAATGACACGTGAACCATATTCCCTCAGGGCATTGTGTGCATGGCTTGTCCACACCCACTCCGAGTAGGTGAGGCTTGTCTGCTCTTTGTGTGCCCGTGTTAATGACGTGTTGCTGGCTTGTGTCTCTTCCTCCTTTAGGAAAGAAGGCATCAGAGGATTTTACAAAGGCATTGCCCCCAATTTGATTCGAGTGACTCCAGCCTGCTGTATCACCTTTGTGGTTTATGAAAATGTCTCACACCTTTTGTGTGATCTTAGAGAAAAGAAAGTAAGCTAAAAGAAGATCCAGTAAACCTGCTTGAGGCTGCAGCAAACACAAACCTCAGAGTATCGCAGCAGCTCAGCTCATACTCAGCATCTGTCTGTACGGGAAGTCAGAGGCCTGAAAATCTCCATGTTTTCTGCTCTGTGCTCCTCCCAATGTGGGAGCTTGGCTGCCTCTGCCCACAGTGGCCGCCTTGAGCCTGTGAGAATGCGCCAGACCCTCCCTTTCCTTGTTCGCGTGCAAGCTGTTCCGCGACTTTTGTAAATAATTGGATGAATGTTGATGTTTCTGAACTCTCGCCTGGATTGGCTTTAAAACTGACCCATGTGCAATAGCAAGGAGCTGGCCTCTTACGAGACTGTATTTCAAGGGACTTACCCAAACCCAGCCCATTTTGAATGGAGGTGTTTTGTTCTGAGAAGTATCTCGCACCTTTTGCTGCCCCATTGTTAATTATTTATAATGTGATTCTGGATCCCAGCCTTGGTTTTTGTCCATAAACAATATGTGGTCAGAGTGTAAAGAGTCTGGACTCGGATCCGGTGAAACCTCTGTGTAGCGTGTGTGGTCACAAACCACTCATCAGAAATGCTGGGTCATCTCAGAGGGGCGGTTGCTGTGAGTTTGTGGGAACTGAGTAGATGCAAGCATTCCTTTTGTCCTCAGCTTTTAGACTTAGGGATCCATATCCCAAATAAATGATCTCTCTACATTGGTTGCTCAGATTCAGATTGAAGTACAAATTACGTTCATGGCCATTATTGATTTGATTTCTGTGTCGTCATAGATCTCCAGGTGTAAAGGCCTACCCCAAGAGGATGCTGAAATAATACTAATTTTTCTCATAAACAACTGTCAGTGTATTAACATCTATTTTCTTGGTAAATAAAACATTATGATCAAAGCTATATTTAAAGGATTCTTTAAAAATAAGCCTATTTTTGTATTTGGAAATGGCATTGTTTTTAAAATAAAAATGAAAAGATAATTTATATTTACAAATAATTGTGTTTACTATAATATTTTTAGCTTTTTTACTGTGTTTATTCAGCAGCAATGGTGCCTTTTTAAATTGTGACACACTTTAACAGGAAGCAGGTTTTCTAAATTCCTGGCATGTAACACTTTGAGAGATTCAGGGACAATGAATGAATCAGTATTCCCAAGAATTCTTGGAAATTTCAAAATTACTGTTTTATACACAGTCCTAACCATATGTACACTTCCTTTGGATAGCTCACATTCTTGTTTAAAGAATAAAATACACCAAGTTTAATATTTTACAAAGAACTATAGCCTACAGGAATATTTAAACGGTGAAAAATATAATTTTAAATTCAAATCTCCCAACTAAGGAAGCTAGAATTTTGTTTTTGTTTGTTTGTTTTTGGTTTTCAAGACAGTTCTTGTCCTCTGAGAGCACGTAAGCTTGCGTAATAAATGATTGGCAGCAGGTAGGCTAATACAGGGCTCTGTAAGAGCTAGTCATTCAGCAGCAACATGGAGGTACCTCTGTCAGGAGTACTGGGTACTGATGACACAGTAAGCAAGGCAGTTGGATTCATGTGGGCAAGGAATGCTTTAAAACAAACTCAACAGAGTGACGTTGCCATCACAGGAAGGAGTGTGAGGAACAGGAGGCCCTGGAGCAGGAACTGAGTCGACTAGAGGGGAACAAATTGAAGTAGACACCATTGCACAGCTGGAGAGCCAGACAGGCTTCCAGTTTTGCCTTTCTGGTTCTCTGTTTCTCCTTTCTCCTTGAAAGTGCCTTTACCTGTAAAGTGGTGTTAGATCAGCCCTGTGATTCCCACGGGGGAGGCACTTAGTGACCTGGAGGAGGGAGAGTGCTCACACACACCTTCAGTCCCAGCACCCAGAAATCTGAGTTTGAGGCTAACCTGATCTACAGAGCGAGGAATAGATAATACAACCTTAACCTGCCACTACAGAGCATATGAGGGGTGGCTTGGACCACAGGGTGTCCAGCCAGCCCAGAGTGTCCTTAACCCTGAACATAGTTCAGCAGGATGAAAGTTGATGCCACTGATAACTCTGTATTATAGGATTATAGACCCTGAAGATACATTGCAGGCAGCTGAGGGAGTGCAGCTCTTTCTTGGAGTTCAGCAGGTAAAGGTAAAGAACTATAGTTTGAAACATAACAGACTAGGAGAAGGTGAATGTTGGGGAGGTTGGCAAAGGGAAAACCAGAGCTTGATGCGGGGGGGGGGGGGGGGGCTTTTCAAGATAAAGGCACAGCTTAACCCACAAGCCAGTAGTTGAGATGTGTGTACCAGAGAATGGGACCCATTGATGGCTGCCTTGCCTTGTGAAAGGCTATTCTACTTGAGAATATACTTTCAGGACCTGATCATTTCAGTTTTGTACCTTTGTTTCCACCATATCAAAAAATGCCAACCAAAGAGTATGAGCTCAAGAGTCGTCAGTTTTTCTTGGGTTCTCTCTCTCCTCTTCTCTCTCCTCTCTCTCCTCTCCCCTCTCCCCTCTCTCCTCTCCTCTCCTCTCCTCTCCTCTCCTCTCCTCTCCTCTCCTCTCCTCTCCTCTCCCCCCCTCTCTCTCTCTCTCTCTCTCTCTCTCTCTCTCTCTCTCTCTCTCAATATTTCTATTCTCTCTCTTGGTTTTTCAAGAGGTTACACAGGGTTTCTCTGTGTAACAGTCCTGGCTGTCCTGGAACTCATTCTAGACCAGGCTGGCCTCGAACCCACTGAGATACATCTGCCTCTGCCTCCCAAGTGCTGGGATTATATGCATGTGCCATCACTATCTGGCTGAATATTTCTATTTTAAATGGAAAATAAAATCCTGAAGATAAAAATATTTATTCACTTTGTCAGCAAAGTCAAGCACTTACAAAATGGCATGGAAGTAAATGATTTGCTTGACCTTTGTGCTGTGTTCTGAAAGCATTAGGTAACATGTAGGAACTAGGCAAGGTCTTGGGTTACTTCAAGTCTTATATTTCTGAGGGATTAAACAGAAAGCAGATGGTGGGTGCCTGTAATGAATGCACACCTATTATTAGCTTCCATTTCCCTTCCTGCTTGCAGCAACCAGAATTTCTTATGGGAACCTACGGTCTCCCTGCACTCAGCTGTGTGGCTTAGGTGCACCAGCCTTCCGTGAGTTGGAGCTGGGCCCTGATCTGCAGAGCCTGTCTGCATGCACATTGATGATTAGAGTCATGATATCTGTGTGGACATCGATGTTTATAGTCATAATATCTGCGTGCACATACAGGATTATAGTCATGATATCTGCATGCACATCAATGATTAGAGTCATATCTGTGTGCACATCAATATTATAGTCATGATATCTACATGCACATCGATATAGTCATGATATCTGCGTGCACATCAGTATTTATAGTCATGAATGGCAGGTAAAACAGTCCCGTTAAAGTGGCTGAAAAAAATGTTATTCTTAGTGTCCTAGCAAAGATTCTCTTCCTTCTGCTTCAGTCATGACAGTGAATGTAACTCAGTTCTCAGGAAATCCAATGTAAAATCCTGATTGGACAAAAATCACTGTCCAAAATGGAGTCAGCATCAAGATCATAATACGAAATTCAAAAAACAACCCGTATTCTAAGTCACAATTACACGGGATTCTTAACATGTTCCCGTGCAGTTCTCATCTAAGCGAGCAATAAATTTATTTAAAAATGTGTCCATTTGGCTCTTCAATTACTGTAGCTTAAACTTTCTAGGTAATAAAGAATCCGATGTTGACACTAAATCCCGTCGCTTTCCAACTGAATGCCATGGTGAGTTCAAACGTCTCTGAATATTCTTAAGACGTTTATGAAGATTATCCACCTGGGGACCTCAGTGTAATGACTTTTCTCCAAAATCACTGTAGTGGCCGAGGAAAGCTGGCCCTACCCACAGTGTGCTTGTCCTTATTCCTAAGAGGATGCACATGGGCAGGCTCTGGCAAGAGACACAAACGTCTTCACAGAGATCCATCCACGTGTCCGTGGGACAACCTTCCCTGCTTGCGTCCTTTATCAGCTGTCTGGAAGTGATACAGCTCCATGCTTCTGACCATCCTTCACCTGGAGCTTGAGGCCGCTGCTTCAGGCTGCGCACAGTAGGAGGCCTTTGCCTCCACCCACCTTTCAGGGTTCTTATCAGCATATCTGCTGTGGGTCAATATGCAGGCTTACCTGTTAACCAGGTTCATTTGTTTTTTTTTTTCTATCACTTGTTAAGTGAACATTCCAGAAGTCCATAGCATAAACTGTGGGGACAGCACAGCAGGAGGAGACCATAGCATGGACTCTGGGGACAGCACAGCAGGGTTTGTCACAGCATGGACTCTGGGGACAGCACGCAGGGTTTGTCACAGCATGGACTCTGGGGACAGCACGCAGGGTTTGTCACAGCATGGACTCTGGGGACAGCACCGCAGGGTTTGTCTCCAAGCCCTCTGAGCCACCTGCTCATGCATCTTATTTGTGCCTCTGGACTTCCTGTGGGGGGTCCCTGCAGGTGTCATAAGGGAAGCGAACCCCGCAAGAGATAAGAATGAAAACCCAGTGCAGATTGACTTTGTCAACCTGGACCAGACTTCGGGGAGTCCAATGACAGGTGTTTTTTTTTTTTTTCCTAAAGTATCTAAGCCCAGTACACTTTGAAAAGTTTCCCGGTGTACAAAGAAGCATAATGACATTGAAACTCAACACAGGGTACATGTCACCTCCAAGAAAGTGTATTCTAGAGATGGGCTACCAGTACTAGCTTAAGGACCTAAAGGTCTGTCCTGGTCTCCATCGTATAGATAGCACAGAGGTGATTTGGGCGGTTAGCCACCTCCAGTCCTGGCTGTGAGCGCTTGTTCTGACCTGGCCCAGCAGATGTCACAGATCACCAGGCCATTCATCACTTTTAATTCTTTCTGGATGGGAGAACAGGTTTTTCGTCTTTCCCATTAAAAAGAAATCCTGCTGCTTAACGTTCCTGGTTTCTCCGGAGATCTGTGGGCAAAATGATGTTCGTGCTCTGCCCCAGCAGCTCCCGTGCTCCGTCTCTTAACCTTTCTGTGATTGCTTTCCCACAGACAGCTGGCCCGAGAGACGTCCACACTGACGCCGTAGTGGGAAACTCATCCCACTTGGGTCACCTGACTATAGTAAGCCAGACACTCCTTTAGAAAATAGCCGTCTTCAAGCCGGGCGGTAGTGGTATGTAACATGAGGGGCCTGCTTTGTTTGGGGTTTCTGTGCTACCCAGTTCCCACAGCCATTAGGTCCCAAAGAAAGTACACAGAAATCTATATTAATGATAAAACTGATTGGCCCATTAGCACAGGCTTCGTATTAGCTCTTATAACTTATATAGCCCATTATTCTTATCTATGTTAGCCACATGGCTCAGTACCTTTTTCAGCGAGGCAGGTCACATCCTGCTTCTTCTTCAGTGATCTGGGCAGGACTGGGGAGGAATGGGCTTCCTCCTTCCCAGCATTCTCCTGTTCTCATTGCCCCACCTTTACTTCCTGTCTGGTTGTCCCACCTATACTTCCTGCCTGGCCAATCAGCATTTATTTAAAACATGGTTGACAGAATACAGACAATTCTCCCGCACAAGTGGTGCACACCTTTAATCACAGCACTTGGGAGGCAGAGACAGGTGAATCTCTGTGAGTTCAAGGCCAGCCTGGTCTACAAAGAGAGTTCCAGAACAGACTCCAAAGCTACAGAGAAACCCTGTATTCCCGCCCCCCAAAATAAATAAAAATTGTTTTCCTTCAAACCCTATATATCCTGTCTTTGATTCTCTCACTCATGTTTGCTAAAATTGCCAGTGAACATCTCTGTTTGCCACAAACACTCACAGCTACTGGATCTGCTGGACCAAAAGTACCAGATGGAGTGTTGCTTCTGTTGCTGCCTGAATTTGCTTCAGAGCCATCAGGCCTGGTTCTTCAAAACTGGCAGCTGTAGGAGTGACTGTATACTTGGGTTAAAGTATCCCATTCAAATGTTACATATGTCTTTAAAACCCAAGAATAGCTCCAAGTGGTGGGTTGCTAAGTTTTTTTTAATTGATTTTTATTGAGCTCTACATTTTTCTCTGCTCCCCTCCCTGCCTCTCCCCTACCTCCTTCAACCCTCTCCCAAGGTCCCCATGCTCCCAATTTACTCAGGAGATCTTGTCTTTTTCTACTACCCATGTAGATTAGATCTATGTAAGTCTCTCTTAGTGTCCTCATTGTTGTCTAAGTTCTCTGGGATTGTGGTTTGTAGGCTGGTTTTCTTTGTATTATGTTTAAAAACCACCTATGAGTGAGTACATGTGATAATTGACTTTCTGTGTCTGGGTTACCTCACTTAAAATAGTGTTTTCTAGCTCCATCCATTTTCCTACAAAATTCAAGATGTTATTTTTTCTGCCATGTAGTACTCCATTGTATAAATATGCCACATTTTCCTTATCCATTCTTCGGTCGAAGGACATTTAGGTAATTTCAGGTTCTGGCTATGACAAACAAAACTGCTATGAACATAACTGAGCACATGTCCTTTTGGCACAATTGAGCATCCTTTGTATATATACCCCAAAGTGGTATTACTAATAGGGTCTTGAGGAAGGTTGTTTCCTAATTTTCTGAGAAATCATCACACTGACATCCAAAGGGGCTGGACCAGCTTGCATTCCCACCTGCAATGCAGAAGGGTTCCCTTTTCCCTACAACCTCTCCAGCATAAATTGTCATCAGTGTTTTTGGTCTTGGCCATTCTTACAGGTGTAAGATGGAATCTCAGAGTTGTTGATTTGCATTTCTCTGATGACTAAGGATGTTGAACATTTCCTTAAGTGTGAGAGACATTTCAGCCATTTTAGATTCCTCTGTTGAGAGTTCTCTGTTTAGGTCTGTACTCCATTTTTTTTATTGGATTATGTGTTCTTTTGGTGGCCAATTTCTTGAGTTCTTTGTATATTTTAGAGATCAGACTTCTATCTGATGTGGGGTTAGTGAAGATCTTTTCCCATTCTGTAGGCTGTCGTTTTGTCTTGTTGACTGTGTCCTTTGCTTTACAGAAGCTTTTCAGTTTCAGGAGGTTCCATTTATTAATTGTTTCTCTCAGTGTCTGTGCTGCTGGGGTTATATTTAGGAAGTGGTCTCCTGTGCCAATGCATTCAAGTGTATTTCCCAGCTAAGTTGTTTTCTTAATGATGGCAAGAATGTCTTTCCAACAACCCAGGTGTCTTTCCCTCTTGGAGAATACATGAAGGGACCTGCATTGGCCCAAGATGTCCCAAGACCCAGCACAAAAGAAATGGATTTGTCCTAAAAGGACAAAGGACAGGTAATAAAAGACAAAGGCAGGGGACAGAGGATGAGGGAGAAGGGGAGGGGAGCAAGGGAGAGGGGAAAGGGATGTTTGACCCAGAGGGACAAAGAACTGCCTCTGGATGAAGAGGAGACAGATGTGGCCCATCGGCAAATGGTGGTGTATAAATGCAAAGGGGGAAACCCCGTACTAGGGTAAGGTGTTTCATTGTAATTGGGCATGTTCATTGGGTGAGTCAAAGGGGGATTTTGATTGCTGAACTTCAACATTTTGATAACTGGACCTTGGCAGTCAGCCTCAGGTGGAGGAAGTGGCCAAATAAGAGAATGGATCACAGTGGCTAGCTTTAGGGGTGTGATCTAATGGTTTTTATCAAGGCAGAGGAAATGTGGGAGAAGGCAAGGCCTGCCAGAGCCATGCCTACCATACTCAGACCGGCTAGAGCTCCTTCAGTACATACCAACCTAACCCACAGTAATAACCTGTTGGGAATTCCAGTGAAGCTGGGGGCTCCCGTCTTGGTGGGAGTTAGTTATCTCCCTCTCTGGCTCACACGAGTCTGTGAACACTTTTATTTTGTGTATTTCCAGGAGCTCTTATAAATGAGGGAGGCGAGCGTCTGGGCTGTGGTAGCAGTGACAGGTCAGTCACCCGTGGTGGAAGGAAAGAGTCCAGATGTTCGGTGGTGCACTGTGACATCAATGGAGGTGAAGCAGAGATGCCTGCTGCTGTACCACGGCACTGGTTAGAAGCCTTGTCAACATCTGTGCGGTATTTCATACTGCTCACCATCCCTTCTTTCGTTAAACTGCCATTGGCTTGATCATATGCTCGGCTTTGGATTCCTGCTTTTCTAGCCACTCAATTTCCTCAGTTTGGAATTTTCTAACTTACATTTGTCTGTTTCCTTTTTTTTTGTAATATGATCTCATTTTCACATTCCTTGTTTTTCCTTTTCCTTCTCAGACAGTCCAGGCTGGCCTTGAACGAGTGGACTGGCTGGTTTTAGGACAACTTGCACAAGCTAGAGTCATCAGTGAGGAAGGAGCCTCAGGTGAGAAAACGCCTCAGAAGTATCAGTCCGTAGGAAAGCCTGTAGGGCATTTTCTTTGCTTTGTATATTTTCTTATTCATTCATTTATTTATTTATTTATTTATTTATTTATTTATTTATTTTACCATATTCTTTCTGCGTGTATGCCTGCAGGCCAGAAGAGGGCGACAGACCTCATTACAGATGGTTGTGAGCCACCATGTGGTTGCTGGGAATTGAACTCAGGACCTTTGGAAGAGCAGGCAATGCTCTTAACCACTGAGCCATCTCTCCAGCCCCTGCTTTGTATATTTTCTTCTTTCTTTTTTTTTCTTCATTTTTGTTTTTCTTTGTTTTTCAAGACGTGGTTTCTCTGTAGCTTTGGAGCCTGTCCTGGAACTAGCTCTTGTAGACCAGGCTAGCCTCAAACTCACAGAGATCCCCCTGCCTCTGCCTCCCGAGTGCTGGGATTAAAGGTGTGCGCCCTCACCGCCTGGCACTAGTAGCTGCTTTTAAAACGTGTGTAATACATAACATAAAGTTCTCATTTTGCCTGCTTGATATGTATGGCTTGGTGGCATTTAATGTATTCAGGGTTATGTAGCCATCGCCACAATCATTCCAGAATGTTTTTATCACCAGAGAACAAAATCCTACCCGTGCTGAATAGCCATGCTCTTCCAGCAAACGCTAACCTGCTGGTGCAGCCTCGGTCTGGCTTCTCACACTTAGTACAACGGTTTTAGGTTCATCCACATTGTAAGCGTTGTGTCAATACTTGGTTCTTTTTATGGCTGGATAACGTTACATTATCGTCATATACTTCTGTTTGTTCATCTTTGTCCTGAGTTGATATATCTATCTTTTATCCCCGTCTTTTCACCAATAAATAGTTATAGCTGCATGCTAAGTTGAATCCGGGTTTGACTGCTGCTAAAACTATTTCTTAGGTGGTGCTATATGACTTTCTTATGGGGTACTTAGTCTTGTCTCTCTTTTGGGGGATGTTATGAGCCATGAATCTGCACTAAAAATCCCTTAATTCATAAATGGCTGAAAAGGGTGATTGTCTAATGCTAGCATTCTTTATTCTCTTGTTAACTATGAATATGCAATGATAATAAAATAAAGAAACCGTGTGTGTATATATACATATATATACTTTTTAAATATATGACTTTGTGTAATTGTATCATATTTATTTATTTACTTATTTTGTGTGTGTGCATGTTCGTATTTGTGTAGAAGCACACCTGTGCCATGGTAAGTGCATAGAGATCAAAGGACAACTTTCGGTAGTTGTACTGCACACAAACCTTCCACTGTATAGACCTTGGGATTGACCGTGCCATTAGGCTTGGTGACAAACACCTTTACTCACTAGGCCACCTCATTGGACTACATATACTTTAAAAAAAAAAGTAATTCCTTCATTCATAACTGATTTGGTTATTCAGAGACATAATTCATATAAAGAAAAAAGAACAAGTGTTTGGTTCTAATTTCCAGTTTTGAATACAAGTTGATTTGTTGGCATCTCACAATTTCCACAACGAATTTTTATTATATCGTCTTGGTTGATATTTTTCAAACTATTGCAATCATTGTTTTTATTGATGCTCATGCATCCTTGCCATTAGGAAGCAATTCAAGTTGATTCCTTGGGTCCTTTTATATTATCTTTCACAGTTGCCTTGTTTCCCAAGTAAGGCGTTCTGGGATCCTATTGTGAATTTCCTGCCCAAGAGCTAAAGTCACTCATATCCTACAGGACCTTCCCATTGTAGCTATCCCAGTCTGAGCAGCACTGAGCTGGCCATTGTTCCTAGGTCTTCTTAGTAAATTTAACCTGAGTTCTTGCTGAGCCTTCCAACTCAAGCCCAGAACTTCATCTCCCTCACACTGACCCTGACTTGGTGAACGCCCTCTGATCACCTTGATTCAAAGCAATTACTTCCACCTTGAACTCTACAACCTCCTTCAAGAACCTCACTTGTGTGTGTGTCTTATCCTTTCTGCCGATTGGTAAGTAGTTTGAGGCTAGAGCCATTCGTTTTTACTTTTTGATACAGTAAGATAAAATTCCTAAAATACTGTTATAATCCTGACATATAAACACCCTTGTCTTCTTCATATCCCTCAAGATACAGAACCATATTATACATATGCTACAATTTCAGTCGTTAAATGAATACTTAAAGTTTAGATTTATGTTCAACTTCTCATATAGTAAGTACTAAAAACTCAACTTCAGTGGCAAAATCTTCAGTTTAAAAATATTAAAGTTGCCAGGCATGGTTCACACTTAGAAAGTATTGGCAGGCAGATCTCTGAGTTCAAGGCCAGCCTGAGCTACAGTGCGACTTTCTGGACAGCCAGAGCTACACAAAACAAAAACAAACAAACAGAAGAAGAATATTAAAGCTGTTTGAAACATTTTACTTAACAGATACAAAATAATTGTAAACATTTACAGCTCGTACAATGACATAACCTCTATGTGTTTTAAAAAGTTGACAGCAGGAAATAAGAAATACTAAAGATCACAGTGACATTCCAACATAAAGCTTCAAAGAACAGAATTATGAAAGAAGTGCTGAGAGAAAATCCTGAGCCCAGCCTCGGTTGAAGTAAAACGGACACTGCTAAGTTTTAAAACGTGAGACCACACTTCGGTCTGTAAACATATTTAACTTCGCAGTTTCATTCAGCTGGGTGCATAAAGTGATTTCTCCAACGTCATCTAAATGAACCCTTCAAAGGTTTGGTTTTAAAAATAAAAGAGGTAGGGAGCGGAAGCTCCGGAGGATTTATTTTGGCAGCTCTTCGATAATGATTCGAGACACCGAGTTCCATCCAGTAGAAGCATCTCCTTTAGGGTAGTCAGAGCAGGTGCCGACCCAGATGGCCACGTCCACCAGCCCAGCACCTATGCCTTCACACAGTCCTTCCACTGCAAACAGAGCCATCACTACTCTTTAGAACAAAAGCAAAACCATTCCTTCCGCACTACTGTAGAACATCAGATTATAATCCTGCTTGATGGGAAGCTAACTGAAGATTCTAGTACCTGACAGGGATTTCGTAATAAAGGTCTCTTTTTCTTAAGAAGTTGGCACGTAAATATTTTTGAAGGCAGGTACATTATTACTATGCTATTTCCTCAGTGGGCAGTGTTCTCAAACCAGAATGTGCTTTGTTATAGACAGAGATGGTTTAAAATCGAAGAACAATTTACCAAGTCATACAGGAAGCCTGCAGTTTCAACTGTCAAGACTTCCTAACTTTGGAAGAGACCTGAACCAGAGCCCAAATCAAGATACACAGGTCTTTTTAAAGAAAGCCCTTTCCAGCACTGATCCGTAGAGCTGATGATATGCAAATCAAGGATAGGACTTTTATGCGGTTGAAAGAAATCCTAGCTTAATCTTATGCCAGTGATTCAATGTGTGAATCTATTTTATGCATTCTTTTTTTCAAAAATTTATACATATGTATATATGTATATCTATCAATCACCTGTCTATTATCTATCTATTCATCCATCCATCAATTATATCTCTATCATCTGTATATCATCTATCTATCTATCTATCTATCTATCTATCTATCTATCTATCTATCTATCTATCTATCACCTGTCTGTCTGTCTGCCTGCCTGCCTGTCTGTCATCTTCATCAATAGGTGTGTCTATGTAGGTGTGGATACACCTGTGCCACAGTGCCCATATGGAGATCAGAGGACCACTTATCACAGGAGTCGGTCCTCTCCTTCTATCATGTGGTTCCCAGGGATCTAACTCTGGCCATCAGTCTCAGGGATAAGCACCTTCTACGGCTAAACCATCTCACCGACCTTTAACAGGATTCCTGTAATTAAAAAGAAACCCCGCTTTTTGTTCTGTTCTGTTTTGATGCTGTATCCTCCCGTGTCCTCTGGGATCTCACCCGCGGACATACATCTTGCAGGCCACCTTACCAAAGTTCTTTGCTCACAGCTGAAAAAGATTTCATGGTTGGTCACTAAAGTAAGCAGAGAGACATGCTTCCTTGGATGTCTGTGTGAAGTGAGAAAGAAACCTGGGGTTGGCAGACTCCTACAGACAGTGAATGGTGTCATGGAAGCCTTGCAGTGGCTGTGCAGCTTGCCTGTGGGCTGAGATGAATGTGCTCACGTGCCTGTCAGATTCCAGGGAGGTCAGTGCAGTCCAGCTGAGCCCCCTTAAGGCCTAGAAACGTGCCCACTTAACCCTGTGGCCAAAGAACTCCAGACAGGTGTGGGCTTAGTATCAGTCTCACAGTGAGTCAAGTGGTTAAATGCTGACTTTAACAAATCAAACCCCCCTTAGCTCGATCTTCCTGGAGGAGTGTCACCCTGGCAGGCATTTTCCAAGCTTCCCCGGTGGTCCTGCTGTGTAGCCATGGCTGAGAACCAGAGCCACCGCTGGACAGAATCACTGCCTGTGTTTGTCATTTCTAACTTGTCATTGACTTTCAGCTTTGGGACACATCGCCACAAACAGGGTTTTTTGGTGTTTTTATTTTGGTTTTAAGACACGGGTGTTGGCGACCGCTAGTGGAAATCAGACCACCCCGCAGGCAGATCCGAGGCACGCTCTGCCGCTGTCATACATACCTGAAGAAGTACGGTGGATATTGATTGTTGAATTTAATTCAGGGCTTCCTTGATCCAGATAGATGATGGCTTCAATGGGAAGAGGTCCTGAACACTCGGCTCCATTAAACGTGAAATACCAGCGCTGGCAGCACGCGTTTCTGCACTTGAGCCGAAGTGAGCCGCTGAACAGGACTCGCAGAGCGCTGTTGGACCGCATCTTCGTGAACGTGCACTCCTGAACAGCAGAAAACCAGCTGGACGCGTTCCATCAACTCAAAAGATACTGGGACCATCAAGTTACAGAGGCTAACCCAGAGCAACGGCAACAGTCTGGAATTTGGGGGAGGTCCATAAGACTCCACTGACCAACAGCTCAAAAAGAGGTATCTGGGATTGGGCTTTTTATTTGATAGTCTATGATGTCTAGGCCATTTGTGCTCCTTTACATTTTAAAACGTAAACTGTCTCTGAGGAGCAAGATCCCTGCCCAAGGATAGCCAGTTCCTACAATGCTGGATTGTACCGACTACAGGCGATAACAAGTCTCCTGTTTTCACTTCTCAGAACAAGTTTGTTTGACCCATCTGCACCCTTCTGAGTTTGATCACTTGTGGGCGGAGTTTCACAGGCTTAAGGTACCACAGGATGTATGCTTGCCCCTGATTGGACCTGACAGGAAATACAATGGATTATGGGTTTTCCTTCTTAATCCCTTGCAAACCTATATTTGGGGCCATTTCCCAGAAACCTGGCTTTGGACCTGGCTGGAGCCCATTCGGCTTTATACTATGGTAGTGGCC
Source organism: Alexandromys fortis (assembly GCF_014885135.2). NCBI lineage: Eukaryota > Metazoa > Chordata > Mammalia > Rodentia > Cricetidae > Alexandromys > Alexandromys fortis. The sequence goes on along the minus strand of NW_026067896.1, from coordinate 4,401,505 downwards.
TCATTCTCAATCGCTGGGACTAACACTGTCTTCCACTTTTAGGCCTGAAGCTACAGTAGGATGTGTGAGACTAAATTTAAATTTATGTAATGGTAGGATTAGAATGTTGGTTATTGTCTAACCTGAAAAATACTATGCTTTCTTTTTGCATTTGCTTTAAGTAAATACTTTTATGAAATTAACTGAAATGTTATCAAACTCTTCATTAATTTTAAGTAAAAAAAAATCACAAATTGTTGTCCCGCATCTTTTTATTTAAAGTTCTTAAAAAAAAAAAAAAAAAAAAAAGACACTGACTTACAAAACTCCTACATTTTGCTTCAACTTTAATATAATTTGAACTTTGCTTACCACAATTTTCCCAAGATCGATGCCGTAATTCAGAGAACTCCAAGAACACTGCTTGTAGTTTGGGGTCCAGGACTCCTCAAAACTTTCCCGTAGGCACTCCCCCTTTTCTCCTTTGAACCCATCCCGACCTGGAATTCCGGGTGTCCCAGGGACGCCATTGGCCCCAGGGTTCCCGTCGCGACCAGGAACTCCGGCTGGTCCCTGTAAGCACACTCCATTGTACTGCAGTACAAGGAGAAGGGGAAAGCTACAGTAAATCAGATGCGAAGTCAGTATGGGGTGCAGGGATGTAGTTCAGCGGCAGAGCTCTTGCCCAGCATGCACAAGGCTCAAGGTTTGATACCCAGTGTTGGGAGCATAGCCTCCAGCCCCTGGCATCCATCCCAGTCCCCTAGCCTGGGAGTTGCATTGCTCTGGACTCCAACTCCCAGCCTGCCAGGTCCTGACCCCTCCCTGGGGCGGGGGAGGGGATCAGGACCATGCCCACAAGGTATTTAAATGGGCTCCCAAGGAGAAACGTGTGGTTTGGGGTTCGCATGGGCTCCCTGCTGTCCTGTCTCTCTGCCATGCGCTAGGCCACCCGAGAGTGTCATTCTTAATAAGACGATGGGCATTTTGATTTGGTTTGATTTGACCTAATTGGACTTCTTGTGCGGGCGGAGCTGCCTTTTCTTATTTTTTACTTAACACCCAGTGCGAAATAAGTAAACAAGGAAATACATTCATGACGGTGTAAATAAGCAATATAGAAGGTTCTGGTGATCACAACTACATTTATTTTGAATCTGTCAAGAGCCCCTTTAAAGCACCTTGTCCATGTTCTGACTCTGGAGTTACTCTGGAGAACTCATGTTAAGGTTATCTAGAAGACATCACTTCTTTATATGTTTTTACTGCACACTTACACAAATCGGAAACATATTTTCATGTCTTTTTCTATTTATGATTATAAATAATTTTAACTAGCTGTCTTCCAAGGTACACATCCTTGATTTTTTTTCTTTTTTCTTTTTAATTTTTTGAGACAGGGTTTCTCTATAGCTTTGGAGCCTGTCCTAGAACTAGCTCTTGTAGACCAGATTGACCTCAAACTCACAGAGATCCGCCTGCCTCTGCCTCCCTAGTGCTGGGATTAAAGGCGTGCTCTTTTTTTAATTTAAATTTTGTTCTTACTATTTTATGAGTATGGTAGCATGCCTGGCTTGTGCCTGCTAGAGGAGGGATCAGAGCTCTTGGAACTGGAATGACAGGCAGTTGTGATCTGTCATGTGAGTGCTGGGAATTGAATGTGGGTCCCCGGAAAAGCAGCCAGTGCTTTTCAACAGCTGAGCCATCTCTCCAGCCCCCAATAGTCTATGTTTGTTCCTTATAATTCCACATTTTATCAAGCATTTATACTCCATAAATGCACTTTTATATTATTATACTTTTTTTTCCTTTCAAGACACATTCAGATATCAGCATTCAGACATTATGCTGGCCTGTCACCTGTCGGGATGCACTTGCCAGCACTCAGGTGGTACTCAGATCTGCTCAGGGCCCGACAAAGTCATCAGTTACATGGTCACCTCGCTACAGCTAAGTCCCCTTTAAAAGGCAGGGCCTGCCCACCTCCTCTCTCTGTGTCTCATCTCTCTGTTTTCCTCTTGCAGGCACAGGCCAGTTTTTAAATTATAACAAGGCATAGTTTTTCTGTGTAGCCCTGGCTGTCCTGGAACTCGCTCTGTAGACCAGTCTGGCCCAGAGCCGCCTGCCTCTACCTCCTGAGTGTTGGGATTAAAGGTGTGCACCACCACTGTCTTGTTATCATACATTTTTTTAAAAACATAATTCTTTGTTGATCCTTTGGAAATTTCACATCAAGCACCCTGATTCCACTCACCTCCCAGCCCCTCCACATCCACTCCTCACCCTTGCAGCATCAAAACAAAACAAACATACATACAAAAAGTTTTAATACTCAGTTTTTGGGTGCTTAATTCTGTTTTTTGTTATAAATATTTTCCCCTTCTCCTCTCCTATAAATATTGATATAATGAAAATACTTATCCATATAGACTTGTTCTGCTTTTGAGTGACTTCCTTAAGATTAATAAAACCTTAGCAGTCAATAATTATCTTTTTTTAAAAAAATTATTTTTATTTTATGTGCATTGGTGTTTTATCTGCATGTATGTCTGTGTGAAGGTGTCAGATCCCATGGAACTGGAGTTACAGAGAGTTGTGAGCTGCCATGTGGGTGCTAGGATTGAACCTGGGTTGTTTGGAAGAGCAGCCAGTGCTCTTAACCGCTGAGCCATTTCTCCAGGCCAGCCCTGGCTGTCCTGGAACTCACTCATTGACCAGGCTGGCCTCGAACTCACAGAGATCTGCCTGCCTCTGCCTCCTGGGTGCTGGGATTGAAGGCGTGTGCCACCACCACCTGGCTAATAATTATTTTGTATTGCATTATCTCTAAGTTGGATACCCTTTCATCCGTTTCTCCTATTTTGATGTAAAGAAGGCTGTACTAGGATAACACTTTTCCAGCCCTTTCTGTCCCCATAAATAGCAGTCTGTGGCCCGGTTTCATGTGACTACCTGTCCTCAACAGACAGGTAATAGTCAACCAAACCATCTGTAAGAGCTAGATTTCTCTGTTTTGTTGTTCGTTTTGTATCTGTTGTAAAATTTAAATGCATACATTCTAGAACTATTTTCTTTTTATTTTAATACTAGCCTCACTCATTTCTAGATATGTGAGACCAGGCCATTTACCCAGCATTCCAATGCCTGGGGATAAAGTGGGGATAATCAAGCATTCTTGTCTTAAAGTTAGTGGTTGGTAGTACACCACTGTAATCCCTGTACTCGGGAGGCAGAGGCAGGAGGAGCCAGAGCTCAGGATTCTCCCAACAGAGCAAATTTGAGATGAGCCTGGGATACATGAGACTGCTCCTACACACACAGACACACACACACACACACACACAGACACACACACACGGGGGGGGGGTGGAGCACGTAATGGGGCTTGAACATAGATTCTCATGCATCTTAGGCAAGCGGTCAACCACTGACCTACAACAGCGATACTTGAGTTTCCTTCGTCCAGTTCCCGTGCCTACCCTCAAATTAGTTCCCACGGAAACAAGGGTGCCATTAATTAGACCTTTCAAATGCAATGCATTCCAAATAAATTCTTACTTTAACGTTACCCTAGTAAATTTCTCTAGTATATTTCAGATTTTTAAACTCCTCTCAGGCAAGATGTTACGTAGAGTGAACTTTGTCTTTTCCCAATTTAAAACCCCAGTCCCAATAGGTATTTAGAGTCCCCTGTGAACGTCAGTCAACAGTGAAAGGAAGTTCCCTCCCGCTCCCCGTTTCTTATATTGGCCGCCAGGGGGCAGAACTTCGTGGCGCGTGAAAGGGAGGCTTTGACAGCGCCTGTACAAAGAAGTTATTTTATACATGCTGTTGAAGCCTTCCTAATGACTGTGTGGACTTTTTCTGTCACCAAGACCAAATCCAATCTACAGGATGCACCTGAGGCCGGCTGCACAGTACGCTTTGCCAAGTTGGGTTAGAGTTGTGGGGAACCACAGGTACTGTAAAATCCTTAGAGCGGGGAATGTTAGCTTTAAGGGGAAAGGTGCTTTTTTCTGTATCTTAACTACACATTCATAGCAGGCAAACTGCACATGAGCCACGCTCATGTGGCACAATTTTTAAAAACAATTTAGGTACTTAAAATAGAACTGGAGCCCCAACACAGTGTGCTTTTGTGGGACAAAATTATATATCATAGCAGGAAACAACAAAAACAAACAAAACGCTCCACCGCCTTGTGAAGCTGCAGAGATTCCCCCTTAACTCCCCAAGCGCTTTTGAATGTCGTTTAGAATTAGTCGTCAGGGAACTTGCTTTATTAGCTTAGCCTAGAATGTCAGTTTAAGAAAGTCAAATCTTTTTNAATCTTGACCAAATTCCTGGATTTTGATAAATGTAACAGTTCTTACTCATTTTAAGAAAACACACTAGAATAATGATCTCCAACTCCCAGCAGGAATTAAAAAAAAAAAAAAAAAAAAAAAAAAAAAAAAAACACCAAAAGCCCAGTCTTCTCACGTATTGCAATGCCTGACAACCATATAGATTGGCTCAAGGCCTGGAGTTTATGATGTGCCAAGGACTACAGATCTGTCGCTGGCTTGCTCTTGCATGGGGCAGAAAACTGGGTTTGTTGACTTTCAGAGTTAGAGGGAAAGGCTTTATAAAGCAAACAGGCTTTCCCACAGGTTAGTCCCTCAGAAAGAGCTTGGGACGTCTGCTTTCCCTGTAGCTTGATCGCAATTGCAGTGTTCCTGTCTAGCAGCCACAGGCTGAAACTGGACTGCGCTTCTGCTTTAAACAGGACAGGCGAAAGGGGTCCTTGGAAGGGCTCTCACGGGCACCCTTCATTCCCCCCCCCCCGTACCATTCCTGGCCCGAGCTCAAGACCGTCGAGGAGTAAATTGCCGTTCATAACTCCCCAGGAAGATGACCCGAAGTGACTCATAATCTTCAAGTTACAAAGAGCTGAACACATGTTTTGTGGGGGTTGTCTCTCCTCCAGGCAGACGTGGCCACCAGTCCCAACAAAGGACACGTTGCACAGCCTTGGCCCAGGCCCAGGCGATCAGCTGGCCTAGGGTCTTTCTCTGGCCTGCTTTTGAAATCAGCCAAGTAGCTCAATTTACTCCAGTTGCAACCACCACCTTCCCCACTTCTCTCAAGCGTGGCCTCTCCTGAGGCCAGAAATTCCTGGGCGCCTACAGAGTCTTGGGACATCTCACCTAACCCACGTCGCATCTGATAATCTCTCATTATGGTCTCCCCCACTGGAGTTTCAAGACTCCACTTCAGGCATGTCCCAGATCCTTCCCCACCCACAGACTCAGACAAGGCTGGAGACTCCACTTAAGACTTAACGGGCTGTCCTACGCTCACCCCTACGGTCAGCACCACCAACAGCCGTTTTGATGGCCTCCCAGGGCGTGCGCGGCTGAGTCCTCTCCAGCACTAGGTCAGGACCCACTCTCAGACTCACCAGGTCTACCACCTCCCTCTGTCGGATCTGCGCTTTTTGCTTCACCTTGGGGTTCTCGGAGGCGCTGGACTCGGAGGGCAACTGCAGCAGCAGCAGCAGCACCAGGAAGAGGCCTAGCAGCAGCTGCGGGGAGGCGGTGCGTTCTTGGGGGTGCATGGTGTGCGGTGGCTGCTAAGCGCCGAGCAGGAGGTAGGGCGGTCGCCGGAGCCCGGCTATGGTCGGTTGTCTTGCCCAGCTCGGCAGCCCGCAGCATCAATGCTCCTTTCACTGAGCACCGCCCTCCCTTCTACCCTCCCGCCCTCTGGACACCCGAAGCTTGCATACTGCAATAGGCCAGGGTCCCGGGCTCGAGCCCGCCCCTCCTCTGCAGCTCCGCCCGCCCGGACCCTCGCTGCCCAGTGACTGTGGTCCAGAACCACAGATGAGGGGAATCAAGACAGCACGTGTCTTAAATCTGGTCCAGGAGTCTAGACGGCAAGTGTCTTAAATCTGGGCCAGGAATCACCTTTGGGTTCTTTTATTTCTAACAAAGCTTTGGCAGATAGATAGATAGATAGATAGATAGATAGATAGATAGATAGATAGATAGATAGATAGATAGATAGATAGATAGATAGATAGATAGATAGAGAGGGGGGAGGGGGGGGGAGGGGGAGGGAGGGAAGGAGGGAGACAGACATTTATTTGGGGGGCATTAGCCTCTAAGAGTCCTATGACCCAAATGATTTTTAATGTGTGTGCAAGAGGTATCCTGGTCTAAAAGCCAAGGTGCAAAGCTTGTCAAGGCCTCTTGGCAATCCTGTGGGGGACGATGCTGCCTGTCTTCTCCATTCCTAAGTGAAGAACTGAGGCTCTTGGACTAGGACCAGCATTCAGTGGTTTCACTTTCCAGGGGAGCAGCCCTCGGTGCCAGGGAGAAGGTAGGCCACCTGCAGATCTTCACCTGTCCCTCAAATCCTCCATGTCTAATCCCTAGCTTCAACCCCACCCCCAACCCCCAGCTCTGAAGCCCAGCGCCTGCAGCTGCCTCTTACAGATCTTTCCCTCCAAAACTCCTTATCCCAGCTCTTGCCTTGCCTACTACTCCCCCCCTCTCCCCAGCTCCAGCAGGCGCTCCCTGGGAACCCACAGGCCCCTCCTGCCAGAGAAACAAGGAAGCTAACTGCTGATCTCACCTCTCCTTTCATTCCTCCAAGTCCAATCCCCAGTCTCATGCTTGGCTCTGTAGCAGTCCTTTTACTGTGACCCTCTTCGCTCTCTGCTCCCGAGGCAAGGTCCTGATAGAACTCTCTGCTTTCCTCCCTCTTGTTAAGCCCCTCCGCCACTCCAGACGCTAAGGCTAAGTGTCAGCTTCCAATACCCAGAAGCATATTTTACCTGGAACCCCCAGAGCCCACACCTGTCAGGACTTCCGAAGATTTTCCTACAGGCAGCACACAACTGCCACATTCTCCTAAGAACCAGAGAAAACAAACAAAAGCAACAGCAACAACAACAATAAAAACAAGGAACAAAACACCCATCCACAAAGACAATACCAGATACCAGCATCTAGAATTACAATCTTCCCGATTCCAGATGTCTAGATGACAGCGTAAAAACAATAGCAGCCAGGGCAATTACTTCTCCACTTGAGCTAAGCAACCCTACCGCAGCAGACTGTAAATATTCCAACATAGCTGAAGCACAGGTGGAAGACTTCAGAACAACCTCTATGCATTTGATAGAGGTCCGTAAAAATGAAATGAATAAAATCATCCAAGACTTGTAAGTGGAAATAGAATCAATAAAGAAAACCCAAACTGAGGAAAATCTGGAAATGAGAAATATAGAAACTTGAACAGCAACCACGGAGGCAAGTGTCACCCAACAGAATACAAGAGATGGAAGGGAGAATCTCAGGCACTGAAGACACGGTGGAAGAAATGGATACATAAATCAAAGAAGATGTTAAATCTAAAAAAAACTCCTGCACCCCCCCAAAAAAACCCCAGGAAATCTGGGACACCATGAAAAGACCAAATCTAAGAATATTAGGAATAGAGGAAAGAGTAGAAACACAGGTCAAAGGCACAGAAAATATTTTCAGCAAAATGATAGAAGAAAGTTTTCCTAACCTAAAAGAAGACACCTAACAACGTTTAAGAAGAGTACAAAACACCAAACAGACTGAACCAAAAAACAAAGTCCCCTTGACACAAAATAATCAAAACATTAAACGTACAGAACAGAGAAAGAATATTGAAAACCGCAAAAGGAAAAGACCAAGTAGCATCTAAAGGCAAAGCTATTAGAATTACACTTAACTTCTCAATGGAGACCCTAAAACCAGAAGGGCCTGGACAGATGTCCTGCAGACTCTAAGAACCCCAAATGTCAGCCATGACTACCACACCCAGCAAAACTTTCACCATAAATGGCATTCCATGATAAAACCAAATTCAAGCAATATATATTTACAAATCTAGCTCTCCACAAGGGGCTAGAAGGTAAACTCTCACCTAAAAAGGTTAACTACATCCAGGAAAGCACAGAAAAAAAATAATCTCAGACCAGCAAAGTCCAAAAGAAAAAAAAAGGAAGCTTTCAAACAGCACCACCACCATCATCAACAACAAAATGACATGGTTCAACAATCATTGGCCACTGAAATCCTTCAACGTCATCTCGATTCCCTGATAAACATACACAGACTAACAGAATGGGTGTGAAAACAGAATCCATCCTCCTGCTGCATCCAAGAAACACACCTTATCATTAAGGATAAACATCACATCAGGGTAAAGAGTTAGAAAAGATATCCCAAGCAAATGGACCTAAGAAACTAACTGGTAGCTGGGCAATGGTGGCTCATGCCTTTAATCCCAGCACTCGGGAGGCAGAGGCAGGCGGATCTCTGTGAGTTCGAGACCAGCCTGGTCTACAGAGCTAGTTCCAGGACAGGCTCCAAAGCCACAGAGAAACCCTGTCTTGAAAAACAAACAAAAAACAAAAACAAAACAAACAAACAAAAAAAGAAACAAACTGGTATTGTCATTTTAGTATCTGACAAAATAGGCTTCAAATCAAAACTAATCAGAAGAGATAGTGAAGGACATATTCATCAAAGGAAAAAATTCACCAAGAGGACATTGCAATTCTTAGCATCCATGCATCAAACCCAAGGCACTTAAGTTTGTAAAAGAAACACTTGTAGAGCTTAATTTACATATTAACACTCACACACTGACTGTGGAAGACTTTTAATAGCCCACTCCCATCAATGGGCAGGTCAACCAAACAGAGAAATGTTGGAGCTAACCAAAGTTATAAACCCAATGAGCCTAACAGATATTTATAGAACATTTTATCCAAACATAAAAGAATATACCTTCTTATATACCTCATGGAACTTTCCTCGAAACTGACCACACACTTAGACACAAAGAGAGTCTCAGCAAATAGAAAAAATTGAAACAACTTCCTGCATCCACTATGGATTAGAGCTGGATATCAACAACAGCAGAAACCTTACAAACTCATGGGACCCAAACAGTTCTCTACAGAATGAAAAATGGTTCAAGGCAGAAATTAACAAAGAAATTAAAGACTTCCTAGAGTTGAGGGAAAATACATAACATATCCAAACTTATGAGACACATTGAAAGCAGTGTTAAGAGGAAAATTCATAGCACTAAGTGCCTACATTAAAAAAAAATTAGAGGTCTTATACTAGCAACTTAACAGCACACCTGAAAGCTCTAGAACATAAAAAGAAATCATACCCAAAAGGAGTAGTTAGCAAGAAATAATCAACTGAGGTCTGAAATCAATAAAGCATAAGGAGAACAATTAAAAAGTCAATGAAACAAAGAGTTGTTTTTCTGAGAAATTCAGTAAGATTGACAAACCCTTACCCAGATTAACTAAAAGGCAGAGAGAGAGAGAGAGAGAGAATATCCAAATGAACAAAATCAGAAACCTAAAGGGGGGCATAACAACAGACACCGAGGAAATCCAGAGAATCATACTGACATACTTTTTTAAAAATGTACTCAAAAAATTACCAAAACTGGAAATTCTAAAATGAATAGATAATTTTCTTGATAAGTATCACTTACCAAAGTTAAATCAAGATCTGACAGGCAATTTAAACAGACCTACCACCACTAGTGAAATAGAAGCAGTCATTAAAAGTCACCCAATCAAAAAAAGCCTAGGGCCAAATGGTTTTAGTACAGAATTCTGCCAGACTTTCAAAGAAGAGTTAATGCCAATCATCTTTAAATTATTCCAAAAAATAGAAACAGAGGGGATATTGCTCAATTTATTGTATGAGGCCACAGTTGTCTTGATCCATAAAGATACAAAAAAAGGAAAAAGAATTACAAATTGACTTTTCTTCGGAACACAGATGCAAAAGTACTCAATAAAATACTTGCGAACTGAATCCAAGAGCACAGCAAAAAGGTCATCCACCATGATCAAGAAGGCTTCATCCCCAAAACGTAGGGATGATTCAACATTCATAAGTTGATAAATGTATTCCACCATATAAACAGACTGAAAGACAAAAATCACAAGATCATCTCATTGGATGCAGAAAAGGCCTTTGACAGAATCCAACACTCCTTCATAAAAGTCCAGGAAAGATTAGTGATATAAGGGACATACCTCAACATAATAAAGACAGTTTACAGCGAGCCCACAGTAAATACCAAAATACATGGAATGAAACTCAAGTTCCACTAAATCAGGAACAAGACAAGGCTGTACACACTCTCTGTGTTTGTTTAAAATAGAACTTCAAGTTTTACCTAGAGCAGTAAGACAACTGAAGGTGATCAAAGAAATACAAATTATAAAGGAAGAAGTCAAATTATCTTTATTTGCAGATGATATGATACTGTACAAAAGTGACCTGAAAAATTCCTCCACGAAACTCTTACAGCTGGTAAACTCCTTCAGCAAAGTAGCTGGCTACAAAACCAACTCACATTTATGTTATGGCTTCCAGTTTGGTGTTTTTATGGAATTCCTAGGTGTGGGAACAAGTGGGTCTCTGATTCTTGTACCTTCCCTTGGGCTCTTTTCCTTCTTTTGCTTTGTCTTGTCCAACTTTGATGTGATAGTTTTTGTTTTATCTTATTATACTTTATTTTGTTGTATTTATATGAATGAATGAATGAATGAATGACCACCTAGCCACTAGGGTAAAGGTTAACTGACCTGTCCCTTTTGCCTGCTGGGACTCCATATACTTGGACTCCATAGGTGTTTTTGTGTGTGTGCTTTTATTTACTTAGTTTGGGGAGGTTTTGTTTGTTTATTGGGTGGTGTTTTATTTATTTTTCTTGCTTTTGGGGGGGTTTGTTCTCCTTTCAGGTTTGTGTTTATTTTTTGAGAATGAACCTAAAGTCAAGTGAGTAGAAATGGGAGTGGATCTGGAAGGACTTGGGGGAGGGGAAGAATATGATCCAAATATATTTAAATTTAAAATAATAAAAACAATACAATTATATAATTAATGAAAAGTTCCATCCATCTGTCCATTGTCCATGCTGGGGAAAAAAATCCCCCCCCACAGATGAAGTTAGCTGCCAGGTAGGGTCAGTTAAGAGCAGGACTCCTTCAGAACATCAATGGTGGAATGAAGGCCTTGACACACCTGATCAGTATTGGATTCCCCACTATCGGGTTCCTCTGTCCATGCAATAAGTCAGAACAGGCTGAATTAATAAGTCCAGATTTAATAAACAGAGCCAAGCAATTCCTAGCGACTCTTGGAAAGGCAGGAGAGAAATCACCTGCTGGTCTGGCGACCAGGTCTTAAATACCCTGCGGGGAGTTGAACACTGGGCCTTACTGTGTTGGACCCTCTGTCTCTGAGCCGTAGTGCCAGTCCCTTAGTCCCCTGGGTTTATAAGAAGTGCTGGGGCACTTTATAAAAACAAAACAAAACAAAAAAAAACTCACTATACTTTTGACTTTTCCTTGATAGGAATTTTGCACCTGAGAAGATCTGGTCCGACAAATTTGTAAATGTAGCTTAAAACATGTAGACTAATTTATTCAACCTGGTTTCTATTTATATCTGAGTTTTAGGACAATTAAATCCTGTAAATAGTTGAGCCAGTTGAACCCAAGGCTTCTATGTTGACCTTAATAGCATAAGAGAAACTTAATTCTTTGGTTTTAAATATCTAAGGACTAATGCTCTATGAAAGCCTGGCTTAAACCTTCACTGCTATGAAGGGAAAATAAGAATATTTAAGCAGTTAATAACTGGAAGGAGCTGAAGACTATTTCTCCCCATGCATAGATAGCACCCATTCTCAAACAAACAGGAACACTCTACGGATTAGGGAGGGAAGTGAGTGGGTTAGAATTATTTAGTGCAGTTTATCTGTAATGCAAGTTCTAATACAATCCCACTGAACCAACGAATTGCAGTATTAAATTTTTAAGATCACCTAATTCAATGCATGTACTTATGACTTCAATGCATAATTGAGAGCAACTTATGTCAGTGGTTGTAATTTTAGTATATTTAACCTTTATCCACATTTCCACAGCCACAGAACAGGGCAATTATAGTACACAGAACTTATATATGGACTAGAAGGGAAAAACTATGTAGATTCTGGCCAAATTCTGATCTAACCACTTAATGAGCAAGCTACCTAAAATCCATTTGAAGTCCACTTTTGGCAAATGAATGTCATGATCGTATGTCTTCATAGGACTGCATGAGGAGATTAAGATGTGTTACATTCGTTTATGCTGTGGAGTATTGATGGAGGAAGGTTATTGGTTAATTATAATAAACCAACTGCTTGGCCTCATAGCTTAGAACATAGATGGGAGGAGGAAACAGAATAGAATTCTGGGCGGAAGGGGAAGTGAGGTCAGACTCTGCTCTGCTCCAGCAGAGCTGTCTGTCGGGTCTCTCCGGGAGCAGAGCAGAGTCTGACCTCACTTCCTCTTCCGCCCAGAATTCTATTCTGTTTCCTCCTCCCATCTATGTTCTAAGCTATGAGGCCAAGCAGTTGGTTTATTATAATTAACCAATAACCTTCCTCCATCAGAGTATTTATTTAATGATGCGAAGACTTGTGTTTGATTAAATAAAATTAACCTGGGGTCAGGAGGGTCAGCAACTAGTTGACAGGAAGTGGTGGGAGGAGCCATGTGTAGCTAGGGTTCTTAAGTGGGGGGTCTAACAGAAGGACACCCTGTTTTGTGGGAGAGGAGAGCTAAGAGAGGTTAGCTACTTGCTATTCAGCCTCTCTGAGCGATCGGAATTTCACCTCAGCCTTTGAGTCCTGAGTTCTGCAGAGGGATAGAGATCTAGAGCAAGTTTCCTTCAGCAGCAGCGAGAGTGCATGGAGCCAAACCACCACTGGTAGCTGTGGAGCTGCAACCGCAGTTGCGTAAGGGGCAGCTACCGAACTGAATGAAAAACAGCAAGAGAATGCTGCCTCAACACAATATCCAACTCTAAAAGAGAACTCATAACTATTCATTTTAATTATTTTTATAAGTCAGAGTTCCACATTGTTCCACATTAAAAAAAAAAAAAAAGGACGTCAAACACAGGCTGGCACCTAATCTTTGCATTAGTTGGCCAAGCTTAGCTGAAGCCTGAGAACCAGTCCTGGAAGGAGGAGCTGAACTCTGTCATAGGGCCCGCTTTAAGCTTCTGCGCTGTGGTGGCTTCCCTTCCGTCAATTTCTAGATTGCCAGTCAGTTTGACCTACCCATGGGCTCACCTCAGAGACGGCTAGCATCCTTACAGCCCACAAATGGCGAGGACTCTTAGAGAATACTAGTTGATGGAAAATTATAGAATCTAAATTATTGGTGAAAGATGACCCGAAGTCCCTGGCCTGCAATTATGGCGAGCATATTCTGCATCCATCCCTTTTTTTATTTCTAGATGTTTATACAACTGGGACCTGGCATCTGCTGCAGGGCTTCGGGTAAGCAGTGCGCGACCTGCAAGAAGCGCATTTCATTGGCTCTGTGTGCGACACGCTTTCAACTTGGGGAGCCTTTCACTTCCCGTCAAATTTTCTTCCTTTTTATTAAGTTACCCGAAGCTGTGCCCAGTTTTCCCCCCCTTCATTATGGTCCATGTTTTTTCAATCAGCGTCTTCCGGACAGACTCTTTATTGTAAGAATCCTCAGAAAATAATTCACCATGGAGATCTGGGTTGAAAGTGGTCAAGATTAAAGGCATTTCTGGGCAGCTCGGATGACTCTGCAGCCTGCGTGTCTCTCAAGGCACAAAGAGCTGTCTGTTTTGAGATAAAAGGAAACCAAAGTAAGCAGGAGTTTTGGAATTACATCCCTAAACATTTAGCTTTACAAAATATAGCCCGTTCTCCCACCTCCCTACCGTAAACTGATGGTTCTCGTGGCTGTCAGTTTAGCTGCAGTTTCTTGCTATTCTTCCTTCAACTCCACAAGCTTGATGCATGGATTTGCTTTATCGATATGAAGTCGAGACACCCCGAAATAACAACCTCCCAAGACCTCACAATATTGGTTGCTCTCACCTTGCAAGGTATTTAGCGACAGAGCAAATTGAATAGAGATGCGCCTCTCCAAAAACTAATATAGAATGCTAAAAAGTGACATAATGGGAGTTGGTGGTGAGAAAAAGGAAGACCAAGAGGTTTATATATAAAACAATAAATGCATGACTACCTAGATGACAACAACCAATCATAACAAAATAGACTCTTGCCAACTATAACAATAACTATATTGCTGTATGACTAACTACTGTATAGAAAAAGAAGTCTTGACAACTTTCCTTCCTACGTGCCTTGCAATAGTTTGAAAATAACCTCTTAGCAATATTATTAGATATTATAATTGGGTGGCATTATCAAAATCATCAGAGAAACCTTGCTGCCTCTTCCTTCTAATTCTCAATTAAATTAGTAATTCATAAGTTTGTGGGCACTGTTGACCCCCTCGTTTCTTTATCGATGCTACAGAAAGCATGATCTGAAGTGTGTAAGTATCCCAGCTCTAGAAGAGACGTTAATTCAGTGCCCAAGCTGCATGCTCCGAAGCCAGAGAGAGATGAGGAGGGGGAATGTGGGGGGGGGGATGAGGAGGTGAGCTCGTGGGCTTTGGGGCGAATTGATGTTACTGAAATCCTGGTGTTATTGTTCTACACCTTCTGTGGCCTTGCCTTTGTCTTTTAACCACAGCACCTTCCTAGCTGGTCCCAAACATGGACTGACTGACCTTTTCAAGACTGATACAATTCTTCCCAGAATCCTCTAGGTAGACATTCTCACTCTCTCATTGGTCAAGACTGTTTCCCATGTTTGTTGCTGAAACAAGTCACCGAGCAAATAAATTTCCAGGGACATAGCTGATTATATTCATAATCAGGTTCTTCTAGCAAAAGGGCCCCTCTTTGGTAGTTAGAGTGCCTGCCACAGAACGCAGTCTTACTGCGACGGGTGGGTGAATGTCTTATCAATCCCTGCTTCCTGTAATCAGATAGGTAATTTGGTTTGCTGATCTCCCCATTAATTTCCATCTAGGTGCCTTGTGGAAATGGGAGACCTTTAGGGGGCAGGCTTAGGATAAAGTACCGGGGCCACTAGATACAAGTCCAAAGAGCCACCAGGTCCCTTCACCCATGTCAGTCCTCAACACCGACCTCTTCTTGTATCGGTGCTTTCCAGTTGTGTTCCTAAGGGAGCTGATTTCTGCTTGTAATGGAGGGTTCCACAGATCTTTCTGGGTGAATGCTTTATGCAAAGTGCCCCCAAACCAGCACAAATGTCCTTGTTCACTGGGCGTCATGTCTGTAAAATGTTTGTTCCCTTTGGAGATGAGTCTCGATAGAATACGCTGCTTCTCCTTTGGGAGTGACATTTGAGGGACCCATTGACTGAAAAGTCGTGAGTTCGTCTGGACAATGTCACCGACAGGCTGCATTTCCCGGTCAGTCTCTTCTCCGTAGTGTTTTGTTACCTCCTGATGGTTCTCCGGACCGTTTAGGCAGTCTCACAGGCTGATGTCCTTCTCCACACTCCCCACAGTCTTCAAGTTCCTGGGGTGTTAGTCCCTTGGTAGGAAGTCCATTATTAGACTTTCAATTTCCAAATTGCTGTTGCTGATTCCTTTCCTGCCTCTAGGACTACAAACATGAACACACATGAGCTCCATGGCTGTTCGTTTCCACAGGGATCTCTTTGTATTTTTGCATCAAAATCTAAATCTGATCCTTTGATGAATCTCTCCAAAGACAGTCATCCTCTGGTCTTCACGTCTGAAGGGGGCAGGTCACGACTGCACCCTCTTCTGCTCTGCTGTAATAATTCAACACGCGGTGACAGTGAGCTGGGTGAGCCACCTGAAAGCTCAAGAATTCTCAAGAATGCCTTAGCGGTTTATCTAATGTTCACAAAATGACCTGCATGTGTGTGGGTACAGAAAATTTGGGTTTTAATTGTCACCAAAAGAGTTTTGTGATACTCTGACAGAATGCCACAACTGACCTTTTTGTGCCTATTTTTTTTTAATTGCCGTATCTATTGTCCCCAAACACTGCACATCACGGGGTCTGATGGATAGTCTTAGAATATTCTGATAGACGTTGACTGTCTTTCATGTGACAGGTCTTCTGTATTGGGGTATAAGCATCACATCCAAGGAACTGATTATTGAACTGATTAATAAGCTTCAAGCAACAATAATAGAAACTCAGGGCTGGGGAGATGACTCAGCTGCCATGAACGCAGACGAGGATCTGAGTTCAGATCCCCTGCACCAATTTTAAAAAGCCAGGCACAGTAGTGTGTGTCTGCAACACAGAGTTGCAGGGAGGTGGGGCGGTGAGACTGGCTGGATCCCTGGAGTTTACGGCCAGTCAACCTAGCGGAATCAGTGAGCTCCGGGTTTAGTGAGAGACCTTGTTTCAAAAAGAGAGAATGGTGGAGGAAGGCACCTCCGGCCTCCACATGCGCTTACACACATGCACACACAGACACACACAGAGAGATGAACTCAATACAACTTAAAACAATAAGATAATTTATTTCCTCTTATTAAAAGGAGTTCCGACGGAGCACAGATCTAGAGTTAGGTAAGTAACCCCGTGACTCAGGGCTTTTGTTTCTCCATGTTTTTGCTGTCCTCAGGGTTGCAGTTTCCTCTTCACGCTGCCATCTTCCCTCGGTAACTTTTGGTCCAGATGTTTCTACGCAGATGCAGCAGCACTCGGAGGAAGAAGGTGACGACTTCTGGCCTTACCTCCTTGAGAGGAAGGGAATCCTCCCAAAAAAGGACACCTCTCTGTTTCCCCCTCGGTGGCCATAACCCTGCCATGCATCTAACCAAACACAATGAGCCAGTGACTATGACAACCACGTGGACTAAGGCCAATCAAGAAGCAACTTGTGGGACCCCTGCCCCACCCAGAAGAGAACTGCCTGAGACTGGGATTCTGCAATGAGCAGGAGTGGAGGGATGGATGCTGTTCAACGACAAAACCTCTGAGAACACAGATGTGTTAATATAACTGTTTTTTCTGTCAGAACTTTGGACAAGGCTTAGGGAGAAGACATCTACCTGGAGATTGGACAGAAAGGTGGGTGCTAGACACAGAACACCACCTTCTGACCCTAACCACCACTCACCTCATTCCAGGCCGCTTATTCTCAGTGTCCACAGTTGTCTCTGTTTCTCTCACTTGGCAGAATGTTTCTGATGGGCCAACCAATCATCACAAGTCAGGAACCCTGAGTAAAATCCATAACTTGGTTGTCTTTTATCGGGGGTCACATCCTGTGAACATTCGTATTTTGAAGTGAACCTCCTAACCCTAACCCTAAGTATCAGCTCCTTTCTAGGGGTTGGATTGGGCCACAGGAGCCCCAAGAACTCCAAGGTCCTAGCGCTGTGGCTCTGTGATACTCAAGGATAAGGATATGTTAAGACCATCTAGCGGTGTGCCCGTGACCAGCTTTCTCCTCCTCTGACTGATGGAGGGACTCCAGACACAGTGGAGTTCCTGGGGACCCCCAAGCAGTTTCTGTGACTGATGGAGGGACTCCAGACACAATGGAGTTCCCGGGGACCTCCAAGCGGTTTTCCTTCTTTTACGGTTTGTCACCAGAACTCCTTTTGTTCTGAGACCGTCAGACATTCCACCAGACACGAGAATGCAAGTCACACCATGGGCTGCCCCAAAACCTTTTCTGCCCGCCTGCCTTCGAGAGACTTGGAACAGAGGCGACTGAGGGAGAGAGGGACGTTCCTCTCACGTCTGAGCCTAACAGGGTGTATTATTAGCCAATTCTTGGCATTGAGGTTAGAAATCAGGTCCAGTATCTCTAATTCAATCCCAATTTTCTTTTGGAGTTCTAATCATTTTAGACCTTAGCACATCCAGAACTATGATCTAAACACTCAATTCCTCAGTCTATTTAACTCATGTGGCTATGAGTCACTGTTAATAGGTTCAACAGATATTCTGGTTTCCAAGCTGCATATCCAAAGACGGGGTTTTAATTATTTTTCTTAGTGATTTGCTCATGTCTGCATACCAAGAGTCAGGCTTGGCTGACCAAAGGCATCTTGAAATATTTAACTTAAAATTCGGCCTAGGACTGAGATACTGAGACATGCCAAGTCTAAGCTTTCTATCTGGAGACACGGGTCATTTTTCTAAGCTAAGTTTTAAACCAAGCTATAGTAGGAGGAAAGGATCAGCTACAGCAGTCATACATTTTCTATGTTAGCCTCCATATGCAGAATGAATAAATAAAATTTGTGTGCCATATTCCAGAAAGAACTATGCTGTGTCTTCTGAAAAATGGGAGAGGAGGAGGAAAGGAAATTTTATCTAGTGAATGATTCTAGAATGGCGGTAAAATACAGAGTATCATTAGGCCAGTTGTCTTCACACACATCTAGATATATATACACATACATGTGCAATGTGCCTTTGCTAAACTTACATATATGTAGTCACAGTAAACGTAAAGTGTTGCTCCCTGGACTGCTCACACAACATTGCCGTCTATAAACATACTTCAGTTTGTTTGTCCCTGGAGGCGTTAATACTGAAGTACGTACATTTCTGTTCATTCTTTATAAAACTGCAATTCTTTATGTATTCTCAATCTCTCACATATACAAATTCAGTTTTTGCTTCACTGTATACTTGTTGAGTGGAGGCCACATGCATGCAGTCTCCTGAGCATTTTGTGAACATTTAGGCTCTGTCTGGCCTTAAAAACCTAGGAGATCCCTCATCTCATGATAATCACCTTTGGGGAGCCAGGTGTCTAGCTCAAAAAGCAATCATGTAGCATGCTTGAAGCCCCGAGTTCCACCTCTAGCACCTGGACTACAGCAACAACAAGATCAAAACACCTTTGGACCATATGATGTCTGGAAAACTTACCCATGAGAAGGATGGAAGGTCCTAGCTCTCTTCAGAGGCATCTGGCTAGGAATTAGGTACTGTAAGATACTATTAAGAATACTAATGTTTAGCCAGGCAGTGGTGGCACACACCTTTAATCCCAGTACTAAAAAAGCAGAGGCAGGCATTAAATCTCTGTGTGTTGAAGGTCAGTCTGGTCTACAGAGCGAGTTCCAGGACAAGCTTCAAAGCTACAGAGAAACCCTGTCTTGAAAAACCAAAACCAAAACCAAACCAAAACAAAAGAATGCTAATATTTTAGCCAGGCGGTGGTGTTGTGCACCTTTAATCCCAGTACTAGAAGGCAGAGGCAGGCATGGTGTGGGAATTCCTTCTGTATATGTGTTGCTTTTATTGGTTAATAAATAAAGAAGCTGGCTTGGCCTGTGACGGGGCAGAGCAGAGCTAGGCAGGAAAACTAATCTGAACGCTGGGAAAAAGAAGGGGTGGAATCTTGAGACACCATGCAACTGCCAGAGGGGAAAGACACAAGCTGTCAGCTGGAACCTTGCTGGTAGGCCACAAACCTCCTGGTAAAACATAAAATAATAGAAATGGGTTAACCAAAGATATAAGAGCTAGCTATCAATAGCTTAAGTCATTGGCCAATCAGTGATTTAAATAATATAGTTTCTGTGTGATTATGTCGGGGCTGAGCAGCCGGGAACAAGCAATCAGCCTCCACCAACACAGGCAGAGCTCTGCGAGTTCATGTTCAGCCTGGTCTACATAGTGAGCTCTGGTCAGCTAGGGCTACATAGTAAGAAACTGTTTCAAAACAACAGCAACAAGAAGAATGTTGATGTTTAAATATACCACATTTTCATGATCCATTGTTAGTTGATAGATATCGAGGCTGTTTCCATTTCCTAGCTATTGGGAATAGGGAGGCAGTGAACATGGATGAACAGGTATCTCTATGCATACACTCGAGGAGAAAAGTAATCCTCAGTCTTCCCCAGCCGTGGGCTCTGCAAGCTACGATAATGACAGGCCTGGCGAGACACACCCGTAACTGCGGTAGCAACACAAGCATCACTTTCTGCTTGGATTAAGTCCCATCCCAAGATAAAGCCCATACCCAGCACCACTGTCAGTCCAAGACCCTGTTACCAGGTAGGTCCTGGGATCTAGGCAAGAAACTATTACTATTATTCTTCTAATGGCCATAGTGCTAAGCTGACCTCTGACGGCTTGTGGTCACACTCCTGGATTAATGCATCTATGAACTTTCATTCGAGAAGATTCTGTTCCCAGCAGATAATGACTAGAGACCCATAACTGGCTGATGTCGAGAGAATAAAAGGCCGTAGACTGTTCAGCCTTAACTAGACCATATGTAGATCGCATCCTTTCTCCCACAGCTCAGGCTTCATCCACAAGAGAGAGAAGACAGAAGAGGCAGAGGCAGTGGATGACTGCGGGGACCAGCATCTTCCGGACTCCACAGGTCAGTTTCACGGATGAACTCATAGCGGCTCTGACAGCATGTGTGGGATCTGTGCAGCCTCAACCAGCCCAGCTCCAGCGTGGAGATGGGACCTGGGCAGGAGGCTCCCACCTCTAGTCACGGGACTACTGGAAATTGGCAGCTGCGAGGAGGGGGAGAGTCAGGTGTTGTTGTTTTGTTTTATGAGAGTGTTGCTCTGGTAGGTCAACCATGTGCCAGTGGAAGGCCACACACACAAGAACATACAGGCAGCACAAACTGGACTTAATGAACATTTAAAGAAAAGACACAAGGTTGGCTGGATATGGAAGAGGAGGATCTGGGAGAAGATGGAGGACCAAAACCAAATATGATAAAAACACACTGCATGAAATCCTCAAAGAACTATTTTTGTGTGTGTGTGAGAAAAAAGAACGCTACTATTACCAGTAAGTCTAGAGAATGAGGATGTACCAGCTGGTGTCGTGTTTGTCTTGCTTGCATGGTTCCTAGGTTCAGTCCCCAGCACTATAAGACAGAACATGGCCGCACATGTCTGTCCCCTCAGCACTGTGGAGGACAAGGATGGAAGATCAAAAATTCAAGGTCAACCTCAGCTACAAGGCAAGATCAAAGCAAGTCTGGGATACACAAGACCCTGTTTCAAGTGATATTAATAATAGGTCTATATCAGGAACCTCTTTAATGTTTAGTAGGCTAAGCTGTTGGAGATCCCAGCAGTTTGACAGAACAACCTAGCAGGCCCTTCTCTTACATCTGCTGTTCCTGGTTGCCCTGAGGAGGAGATGTTACCCAAGCAGGAACTCCACTCCTGGCTGCAACAAACAATACAGCCATCGCTGTTTCTGAATGCACAAACTTCCGCTTCAAGAGAGCCTGCCCTAGCTACAGTGTTGCAGTCTACATTAGCAGAGAACCTCCTATCGGTTGAACCTCCCTCCCAGGAGTCCAGCCTGTGACAGCTACTGAAGACCCTGCCCTTACCTGCCCTTGAGCTCAGAAAGACAGCTCCAGTAAAAAGTGTGCAACTGCAGGCTTGTGACTTGCAAACTTGGAAGTAGGCATGTGCAGCACACAACACCAGTCTGCGCTCTATGCGCTACCTACCATACAGCTCGCGAGCTTCAGGGAAGGGGCTGGAGGTTGAAACACACAAACACACACAGACAGAGAGACAGAGACATGGACCTCTAGTCACTGGTGAGAAACCCTTTCTTCAATAGCGCCACAGAGGCTTATATTACCCAACGCAGTCAGGCGGGCCAACAGGTGAAAACCTTATCCTCTGATCCTCAAGGCCAAGGCAACACGTGCTCGTGAAGCAGAGCTGGTAAACAACTTTGACACAGCTTTCAGTAACCCAAATCAGAAGGAAAGTAAAGATCTCTAGCAGGGAAGAGCAGCTGGAGGCCAGGACTCCAAATGGTCCTAACAGGCATGTGGCAGGCTGGATTGTAATCCCAGAAGTAGCGTGTCACACCCGTCTTCTGGCTAGATAGACAGACTGCTTGCCCCTCTTCTGGGGCTAGTCTGGGAGACTGCTCACCTTCACACTGACACCTGCTCCCACGCCCACATCTTGCCAAGTGTTTTAGCATTAGGCCCCATACAGGCTTCTACTTTGCCAATTCATAGTCATTATTGGGAGTTGAGTGGGCTGAGACGATTGCATTTTGATTTGATTCTGAGTGGACAAAGTCATGGGCTTTCAGTCCTAGGGTGGGAGTAGCAACAAGGGGGTACCTGGAGAGCTCCTAAAGGGCAGGAGCCTCAGTAGCCACAGCTCAGGGCTGTAACACCCAATAGGAGGCCAAGAGCCTCAGTACCCAAGGCTCTAAGTGTAAGCAATGAGCCTCTGACTTGAGCACCCAAAGCAATAAGCCCCTGGCTTTGAAAGCTTGCAGCCAAAAGTCTCCAGTTCCCAGGGCTTAGAGCTAAAACCTTCTGGATTTGGGAGGCCAGCTTGTGAGCTGCTGGGACTGTCAGGGCAGCCTCTCTGCCCGTCTGTGATTCCATCCAGATCAAAAAGAACTTCAGCCAGGCACGTGAGACACCCAGAGTCTGAGGGCCAGAGACCAAGAGGGAGTGATGCCTGTCAGTTGAGGAAACGCAGGCCTGCCGTTTTGTTCTTTCTGTTTGCCCAAAGCCTGCCGAGGGGGACAGCTTTAGACACACCATGCTGTCCTTTTCCCAGACTGCCTGTCCCAGCTGTGGGAGTGGGTAAGAGCTGCAACGTGCCAGCAAGGGCTTGCCAGTGACCGGCTTTGACAGAGCAAGGCATTTCAAGTGAAGCAATTGGAAGTGCACAAACCACTGGGTCCACGGTTTTCCCAGCTACAGTGTGGCGCGTGGCATCTATTCAGACAAAGGAATTCCTGGAATCCCTAGGATCGATCCCTAAGGAGATCAGTCCACAAACTAGCTAATACTTTGGGGGAAATTACAGCGAGACCATTACAGTGTTTTATTTTCTTCTGAGTTTAGGAAAAATATTTCTAATTCACTGCTGATTTCATGCTTCTTAACCCTGACTGGAGAAATGGCTCGGTGGTTAAGAGCACTGGTTGCTCTTCCAGAGGACCTTGGCTCAATTCCTAGCACCCACATGGCAGCTCACAACTGTCTGTAACTCCAGTTCCAGGGGATCTGACACTTTCACACCAATGCACATGAAATAAATTATAAATATAAAACATCATAGTCTGAGCTGGCCGTGCCCGCACTGACCTGTAATCCCAGCACTGGAAAGGCAGAGGCAGGAGGATTGCCACAGGTTGAGGTCAGCCAGGTCTACCTAGTGAGATTCTATCTAAAAACAAACAAATATAAAAACAGCAAAAGATTTAAAGAAATATGACATAAATAATAGTATGTGATGATCTGCTTACTTTATATATATGTGTGTGAGGAGTTAGCAGAATCTTTGCACAAGTACGTTGAAATTCGGCATATGTGAAAGATGTGTAGGAAACATATAGAGCATGCGCACATTTAAAGTGTACGTTTGCAGAATAATTTATTTGGAAAACTTTGGTTTGTTTCGAGACAGTAGTTCCCTGTGTAACCTTCTCTGTCTTGGAACTCAACTCTCTAGATCAGGCTGGCCTTGAACTCAGAGCTCGACTATCTCTGCCTCTGTCTCCTCAGTGCTGGGATTAAAGACGTGCATCACCATCGCATGTCTTTTAAAACTTTTTAAAAGGACATTTTAATCAAAACTCTAAGTAGGGTCATCCTTACCTCCTTTTGTGGCAGAAAATTAGAAAGATTTCCATCAAAGTTTTTCTTGTCTATTTTTCTTCTGGGGATGGAAAATAGAAACCTCAGGTTTGGCTCCACACCTAACCCATCTCTTTCCATTTGCGCTGAGAGGTTACCACCACACATTCCAATTCTTTGGCAGCCGCCCCAGCAGGCCTCCCTCCTCCAGGCAAGGATTGCCATGAACTTCACTTCCCACCGCCCGCTGACTCTGGGCTCGAGCTGTTTGGACATTTCAGCTTAGCCGTTTAAGCTTCCCTCGTTCTCTGGATGGACACATTGCCATTGTGAGTTCACGGCAGCCGGACTCCTCTGCAAGTGACACTGTGGCTGCTGTGAGGCCTTTGCCTCCTGGAGTCAAACTCTCGGACTTGGACCGTGGGCAGCGAGCTATTGCAGAGCCTGCTTCCCAAGCAGAGAGGCAGCAGCCGGTCTCCGTGTGGTTATTAGAAATTACATCTTTCGTCTCCCGGTGGGTGTGTGCACTCACTGTTGCCTTGGCGATGCCGTGTTTTCCAGAGGCAGCTTGTGGACACACCCGCTGGTGGCACATTTCTGGGTGGAACTGAGGCAGCAGGAAAACTGACTTTAGTGATGGCTGGACATTCCAGACTGGTTTTACCTGGAAAGCTTAAGTGAGATTTCTTCAAAAAAAAAAAATCTAGGCTTGCGAGAGAATGGGGGAGAAAGAGCAGGAGTCATGCAGAGCCCAGCAGCCAGACATACAGAAGGAAAGAAAGGTAAATAAGTCCAGAGGCAAAACATGAATGAAGAGAAACAGGTTAATATAAATTTAAATATCTAGCCAGGAACAAGCCTAAACTAAGGCCAAACATTAACACCTGACAATAAGTCTCTGTGTCATGATTTGGGAACTGGTTGGTGGCCCAAAAGACCTGGCACAAGACACTGACAAACGCAACTGTCCTCATTGTCCTCGGTTAAAAAGAAGCTCCTGGTTGATTAGCTACGCCATCATTAATCCGAAAAATTACACTACTTCCTGTGTCAGTACTTAAATATCTCGTCACACAATACAATCCTTTATACAAAGAAAATTTTATTGATGAAAAGATCACACAAAAAAGTTCTTGTGTACAAAGTTTGCAAATGTGGAAAAGTTAACATTTACAACATTTTCCATACAGTACATGACAATTTTAATTTAAACTTTATCAGATGATCAAACGGCCCAAAAGCATCCAAGAAAATGCTGCTCATGAAATAATACTTAATGAGAAACAAAATTAAAGAAATTCCTTGGTGTTTTCAAGTGTGTTGTTCAAACTCCATCTGCTCATGCAGGGTTACACCCCTTCTGTTTCCTACTGCTGTTAGCACGCTTTCTTTTGCATGTTTTGTTGCAGATATGAATTTTGCCTGGCATCTGAAAAAGATACAATGCAAAGTGACTGTATTAATCTAAAAAACTTAAGTTTTAAAGAAGGGTGAAAACTAATGTGGTGGCTGAAGCCTTTAGTCCTAGCACCTGGGAGGCAGAGGGAGCGACATTTTGTTAGTTCAAGGCCAGCCTGGTCTACATACTCAGTTCCAGGACAGGGTTTACATAGTAAGACCCTGTCTCAAAAAAAATATATATAATAAAATAAAAGTTATGAGCAACTATAAATATCCATAATTCAATCTTGAGTGGTCACAAAACCTTAAAAAATAAAAAAGGAACTCAGCAGTTTGGTGTAATTTATAAAACTAACATTTCACCTGCTAATTGAAGATGCAGAAGGTAGGAGGCAAGGCAATCAAGGAGGGACACTGTCTGCACAGGCATCTCCTTTCAAAGACCTGGGAAACCTTCAAATGCCAACACTTATAAAATTCACACAAGAATGCTGTTTTACAGGTTTCTGAAAAATTCAGTGTAACAGCTACCATAGTATCAAAGTGTTATCAAAATATTAGAATAACAGCATAAAAATATTTGAACCGATTTTTCAGGATTTTCAAAAAATTTCAAATACATAAGTATTTTCAAATATATTTACATATAAAAGGTTCAATGATGAGTTTTAAATACTTCAGTAAAGAAAAATCCTGGTTTTATGTCAAAAAAATGAAACAGCATAACATCTTAAAAATACTTTAATAAAAGAATCTTCACAAATAGAAGGAAGATTCCTCTAATGCCCTCCCCACCCCCTACAGTTCAAAAATATTATTAACCTGAATGTTTCCGCTTTTCCAGCTATAAATGCATTGTGTTATTCTTGAAATCTGCACCTCCCACCCCCAGTATAACAGTAGACAAAAAGCCAGCAGTGGCGGCGCATGCCTTTAATCCCAGCACTCAGGAGGCAGAGGCAGGCAGATCTTTGAGTCTGAAGCCAGCCTGGTCTACAGAGTGAGTTCCAGGAAAGTCAGGGCTACAGAGAGAAACCCTGTCTCAAAACAACAAACAAACAACTGGACAGTAGACAAAGCTAGTTTAGGTGCAAAGAAGAATGTAACCTTGATTTTCTTTCTGCAGTGCTGGGAGATGAGCCCAGGTCCTCAAGTACCGGGGTGAGGGCTCTAGCACTCTGTTTAGTCTCCCCTGCGGTGGTTTTGTAAAAGAGACAATGCATTGGATAAAATGTTTCTTCAAGTGTCTGAATGAGCAGCTGTACCCTGCTCTTTTCTAACTCCGGAGGCTGAGCGGACGAGCAGAGAGGCCGAGCCTTTGAGGCTGCTCGCCTCTGAAGAACTGGGGACCTGCCAACTGTTGCACTTCACCGGGCCAGTCTCAGTGACATCGTTCTTTGGGCTTACCCTAGAAAAGAAGAGAGTTGAGATGCGCACATACAGAGGCACAAAGGATGCCAACCATCTCTCTAGCTGCTGCTCCTTTACCCGCAAGCAGCTCTGGCTCTATCAGAAGACAATCCCCTAAAGCTCTTGGGTAGCACTTCAAATCACAAATGATTTTCTCAGATACAACCTTCGCTGACTTCAGAGACTTCACCTAGTACTGTCCTGTATGGCCTGGCCTGGGATCTCGCAGGGAACACTTTCTCGGGCAGATTCCTGCTCCCAGCGTTCTGATCCCCCAGCATTGTTAAAACACAGTTTTAGGAATACAAAGACCAGCAAGACCTCAGCTCACACCCAGGGGAGGGTAAAGAATCTGGCTAGTTACAGCCAGGAATATGGAAGCATTATGGGAACACAAAGTATATTCAGCCCTGTCTGAAAGGGCATAGGTAGAACAACCTTGAGTTTGCTATAGTCGGCTATCAACATTCTAGGCAGGGGGGATCCCCAAAAACACAACCAGCCCTGTACTTCGGTTACTTTTGACCATTGGGGAAAATCCACCATATCTTTTCATGTTTGGAAACTAAAAACATTTTATAATCATCTTTGTATAAAAATCACCTTAGATACAGAATGATACAATGTGTTCTGTTTCCTTTACATGCTTCTTTCTTGCTACTTTTATAACTCAGGCTGGCCTTGAACCTGTGTTGTATGTAACCTGGGTTGGCCTGAAATTCATGACCCTCACAACCCCATCTCCGCAGGCTGGGATTACAAGCACGGATCACCATGCTCGGCTATGATGTCTGATGGGAGTCTGGCCTGAATTTCAGATACACTTTAAACACTTACCTAACTGTCAATTAACTCTTAGCAATGATAAGAAATGAACATCACTTTCCAACTCAAACATAATATATTAAGACTTCTTAAAACTCAAAACTAAACTATCAAGTAGCACATCTACTGGCTGAAACCGAACTTCCTTGAATTAAAAGTATTGGTATCTTATCATAAAATGCTTTCATTCTGGATGCAATATGTGCCAAAAAAAATGAATAATGCTGTATTTCAAATGACGACAATCAGACAACAGTCGGTTAGCCTCACCTCCCTTCACTCGGAGCCCCTTCTGACACAACGCTTTTTTCCTTCACACTGCCGGCTCGGCCTTTCCTGTCACTCTGTTCCACAGGGAGCTTGGAGCTGGATGCCGCCAGGGAGGCAGGTTCTCCACAGTCCTGTTCCTTCGCTCTGGGCGTGTTCGCTCTGTCTGCCCTCGCCTCTTTCACGGATGCTTCCGGGGAGGTCTGGATTTCTGTGGACGTTTCCTGTCCTAAGTAGTCATGGTCAGCGATGGCCATGGCAGAGGTGCCGTGGTCTGCCGTCCCTCCTGTGCTGGTTCCCATGGACTTGGAAATGACCTTCAGCTTGTGCGTCCCTGGTTTGCCGTGCTTCTTCTTGTGTTTCACCTTAGAGTTGTGCTTCAGGAAGAACTCACAAGACTCTTGCAGCACTCGCCGGCTCTCGCTGATGGGGCTGCGGGGAGACCCAGGGGAGAAAGCGCTCAGTCCATTGTAAGGGTTACAGACAAACTCTCCTCAGTTAGGAGTTCTATATGGTCTGTAGCTTTTACAAAAGCGGGATTCCTAGATCATGATCTATTGTGCAAACACCTTCTTTGCTTTTGCTAACAGAAGCAGCATACTAGTGAGAGATTAAGACAGTCAGAAATCAAAGGCTGAAGGCAAAGGAAATACAAATCAGCCATGGCACTGACTGTGTCTGCGTCACACAGAGATATGCTAAATACAGGGGTAAGCCAGAGAAAGAGGACACAGTATAACCTATGACCTCTGCTTTCTAACGTGAACGTTGACAGGTTACAGTGCAGTGAGTGTGGGTGCTGTGGTACAGCGGTCTTGTTGCCTGTATTGATCTGTCACGTGTACTGGTTTAGTAAAATGCTTACTGGTCAGTAGCCAGGCAGGAAGTATAGGCAGGGCAACCAGAAGAGAATTCTGGGAAGAGGGAAGGTTTGGTCTGCAGTCGTCACCCAGACACAGAGGAAGCAAGATGAGAACACTTCACTGATAAAAGGTACCAAGCCAATTATGGGCTAATTTAAGATGTAGGAATTAATTAGTAAGAAGCCTGAGCTAGACCTCTGTGTATTTCTTTGGGACTGAAGAGCTGTGGGACCGGGCAGGACAGAAGCCTCTGTCAACATATAGGTACATAAATGTGAGACACAACACGGATAACAAAGGAAATAATAAAGTGCTTGCCTAAATGTAATTTCCAGCCTTCAAAACTTATTAGTGAAAAAGCATATAGTTCTGAATTAAAATATTTTGGAGGCAGGGTCTTGCTATCCAAGTGAACCTCGAATTTGCTTGCCTCTGGCCATCAGGCTACAGGTAGCCCCACCCTACCCCCCCACCCCCTGCCCAGCTATAGTTATGAAATCTGTACCACAAAGAGTTCAATAATTAAATCAGTAGGAAATAAAAAAAATCTATAGCACATGATAAACAATACATATAAAGAATCAAAATTAATTATTTACTCCTAAGTATACAATGATATTACAGAACATCCCATTAGTTTGAATTGTTATCATTTTTAGGTAAAAACATCGGCATTTTGTTCTGTTTCCTTTAAAACGACCTTAAGGCAATTAGTCTGCGCTTACTCTCGCTTGCGGTTTCGTCTAAAGAACCCAGCCCATTCCGTGCAGGTCTTTTTGCTCCCAACCCAGAAGACTGCAGAGATGCCAACAATGAGTGTCATCAGATACTTTATCATGAACAGAGCCAGTTCTGGCCGGGCTTTCGGGTTTGCCTACAAAAACAAAATAATAACATGAAGAAAGTCTACATTGTCAAGGTAAAATGTGAGCAGATTACACACCTTCAGTCTGTTTCACTGCAAAAAGTTTGAAATAAATAATATGAGAAACAATGTTTTAAGTTCAACACATCTTTATGGCGTTCTGAACAAGGAACTTTTAAGTATATCAAAATATGGCTCTCAACAGAGGAAAATACTTATGAGTCTCAGGATCTTGGTGTGACCTCTTGACCTTTTCCTCTCCTATTGGTAGAGGGGCCTCTCATAATTATTAAAATATTTGTCTGCAAGTATTTACCTATTTTCCTTCACTATAATCTATGTTTAGAATGTATTAGGGGCTGGAGGGATGGCTCGGCCATTGAGAGCTCTTGCGGCTCGGTCCCGGCACCACATGGCGCATCACAACCATCCACATTTCTGTACCAGGGCCCTCTCTTGTCCTTCATGGCACCAGGCACACATGTGGTACACACACATACATGCACGCAAAACACTCATATGCATAAAAAGAAAAAATTAACAGACAATCAAACTCATATTTCCTAGCTTTCTGCATCAATGCACATGATAATAAAATTTGTTTAGTTATCACAGACCAAATATTATGATGTGAAAATGTAGAAATATCATAAAAAGTAAAATCACGCTTTTCTTTATACAAACATTTTCAAATACTATCCTAAGTGTTCAAGTGTTACACAGATTGCTTTTTTTGCTTATTAATTTGCCCAGAGCCCCACCCACATCCACACAGGCAGAACTTTGCTTTGCAAGGCTTGTTCTTTGAGGGCTACTCACCCAGCCCCTATCTACACACATCTAGGTCACCCCCCACCCAGTCCCAACTGCACAGAATGTGGCAGCGCCCACCCTTGTGTTATCCCAAGTGAGTCTTCAGGAGAAGCAAGAGGGAGAGCGGGAGGGAGGGGAACGAAGGTCCAGGGCCTTACATGCTCAGCAAGTCCCCCGCCACCAGTCTACATCCCCAGACACGCCAAAGCTATCTGAGACCAATGAAGTTACTGGAGAGAGTCTTACTGCATTGCCCAGGCTGCCTTCAGACTCAACAGTTCTTCTGCCTCAACCTCCCAAGCACACAGGCACACTGCACACTGCCAAAATTTGCCTTTTAAAAACCCCCAAATTTTTATTTAACAATTCAACTGAAATGCTTTCAGAAATTATATATTTTCAGGAATTTACAATTTTTTATTTTAAAAACAGCTCCTTATACTAATCATAAGCATCAGAGACACAAGAAACATTTTCAACTGTGCGTTTTTCTCAGTTAAGAATGACAGGATGGGCTGGGCAAAAATCAAATTCTATTTTTGGAACCATACACTGCGCAAAAGGTTAAACCCAAACATAGCATTTTCCTACTTATAGAGGAGGTGAAAAAAAATAAAAGCAAACAAACCTCTCCAATTCAGTAGAATTTACTTTTCCTTTTAATCCCTCTGATGAGGCCTATTCTTCATAATTGTTAATCTGCTTTTATAATCCAATTTAATTGTTTTCGATTTAATGCTTAACATAACTGCAGGAGACTTGCTGTATTATAACTGTAACTAGAGTTAACGCTTGAGGAATGAACTCTGAGTACGTCACCCAGCCTGACTGGTGACCAGGGGATGGCCCCCTACGTCTGTTATGTCTTCTCAAGCCGAAGTCACATTTCCTGACCGTGACTAACAAAAGTGCAAACAGTGACATCACCCAAATGACAGCTCCTACCTGATAAGGACACGGGATGCGGTACTGGCGGCAATGGTCGGAGAACCAAGTTATCTCCCAGGTGATCCTGTTCACGAGCTCATAGACGTAGCAACCAAGAAGAGTCACCAAGGGCACGAGATACAGGCCACTGAAGACTCCAATTCGAATCATGAATTTCTTGAGTTTCTCTTGGTTTCGGCCGTCGTGCTGTATGACTTGTCGGACATGATTCAAGGAAATGATGCCGGCTAGGAGGAGAGACAGCCCCACAAACACACAGAGGCACAGGGGCAAGAGGACGAAGTACCGAGAGGCATCCAGATCATACAGGCCGACGAAGCAAACGCCGCTAATATTGTCCCCCTCGACTTTGTTCATTGCGAGCAACATGACAGTCAGAAAACCAGGCATGCCCCAGGCCACCGCGTGGAACCACACTGCTTTCTGCTCGATGGCCTCACAGCTCCACTTTCTCCCCGCAGCTAAGAACCAAGTAATGGTGAGAATTACCCACCACACCGTGCCGGCCATTGTGAAAAAATACAGAAACATAAAGACCACGCTGCAAGCCTTGTTCTTCGACCCCAGAACAACCGTGTCCCCGAGCTCCAGCTTCTCATCCGCCTTGTTACAGGCTGTGCTATTGCCCAGCAAAAACCCCACAAAGTACATGAGAGAAACGATGCTGTAACAGACGGAGTAGTAGATGATCGGTCTCTCGGGGTATCGGAACCGCCGGACGTCAATTAGAAACGTGAGGAAGGTGAACAAAGTCGCACAAAGACAGAAGATCGAGACGATTCCTATGAAGCTCTTGGCGAAGTCCAGCTCGTCATTTTTAAAATACATGTTGGGGCAGGGAGGGGCACACTGGTCAATCCCCAGGAACTTATAGCCTTGTTCTCCCGAAGCCTTAAGATGCTTTGGACACCAGAAGCCAATGTCTCTCGGGACTTGTTCTGTTTTCCTCTGAGGACCAGCGAGCTCTGTGTGCAGATGGGGAGTCACGGGAGCAGCGTCGTCACAGCGTGGCAGCCTGTAAAGACCACAGAGACTCAGGGTGTGAGGTCAGCATGGAATGACATTCCCATTAATTCTCTGAGAACTTCGGGCAAGGAATGCACTCTGATCAGTTCACGCCTCTTCCCCAAGCCCTCTCAGGTCTACTCCACTTTCTCCTGTGCTTTCCCAGTATAAACCACAACCCTGCTGTGCTCACAGCTGACGGGAGATGGCAAGGCTGAGAGATTATCTTTAGCATTGGGTAGAATTTTAAACATCAACTAAAAACTGGTTGTTCATGAAGCCTCAGCTCACATAAATGCATCACAAGAAGACAGGAAGCCATAAAAATCTATTTCCTTAGAAGATAATTA
The DNA here is from genome assembly GCF_014885135.2 of Alexandromys fortis. Taxonomy (NCBI): domain Eukaryota; kingdom Metazoa; phylum Chordata; class Mammalia; order Rodentia; family Cricetidae; genus Alexandromys; species Alexandromys fortis. Next base: position 4,369,223 of record NW_026067896.1, on the reverse strand, counting down.
AGTCGCGTCATAATTTTAAATATTTTCTGCTTTTAAGACAGACTATTTAAAAGGGTGTACAGTTTACTTAATTCGGTAATTCCCAGACAAAATACTGGCTTGCCTAACTATGGCATATGAAATATAAATTCCAAGGAAATCAGCCACTCTTCATTTCCAGGTGCATGGGACTGAGTGTGAACCTCTGCACACGCGGGGCTGAGTGTGAACCTCTGCACACGCGGGGCTGAGTGTGAACCTCTGCACACGCGGGGCTGAGTGTGAGCCTCTGCACACGCGGGGCTGAGTGTGAGCCTCTGCACACGCGGGACTGAGTGTGAGCCTCTGCACACGCGGGACAAGTGCTCTTTTCACTGAGCCCTGCCCCCACCCTATGTTCTTTCTCTAATGCTCACAGCGATGCTGACTAATCACGTGACCAAGGGGATAAAACTAGGGTGGCTGTGAGAGGTGACAGATGGAGCTTACAGTCTCAGAAGGACAAGGCAGTCATCAGGACAGTCTGAGGACCAGCTTGCTCACATCACCAACCTGACTGGCTGTTTGCTGGAGCAACACGCAGCTAACTCTCTTCTGTGCAGAACTGTACCACTGAGCTGAATTTGGGTGTACTGGTGTTATTTTGAAGGGTCTATGTGGTTAAAAAACAATGAGAATGCATTCAAAATAGAGCAGGCTAAGATAAAAATAGAGAATAAGAGGCTGGAGAGATGGCTCGGTGGTTAAGAACACTGGCTGCTCTTCTAGAGGACTTTTGGGAGGGTGTGTGTGGTGGCACACACCTTGATTCAGGAGTCAGAGGCAGGATGATCTCTGTGAGCTAGAGACCAGTCTGGTTCACAGAGTGAGTTCAAGGTCAGCTAGGATTACACAGTGAGACTCTGTCTCAAAACAAAGACAGGGAGATAGAAATAAATTCCTCCAAAATAAATGCTCACAATCTTTCAACTTTATTAAAAAATGTACCATCATTTAGTTCTGCTTATTATCTTTTGAAATAAAGCAATAAAACAACCCAGTCATCTGGGTGGTGGGAGCACCTGCTGATGGATTACAAAAGGAAAGTACATTTTCTTAAAAAAATTTCATGTTTCTGTATGTGTGTGCGCATGTGAACACAGGTGCGTGTGAAGGTGAGAGGGGCTGGGTCCTCCAGAAGCTTGAATTACAAGCAGCTGTGAGCCACCTAATATGGGTGCTGGGAACCAAACTCCAGTCCTTTGCAAGAGCAACACAAGCCAGCTTTCCAGCCACAAAGTGTGTTTTCTTGAAAATGGGACAGGTACACAGTTAGGGAGTGTGGCTATGGAAGACTGAAAATGAGGGAAAGAAAGAGGGCAAGAGAAATAAGATCCCAAGACTTTCCCACGGTGTGCTGGAGAGTCTGTGCTATGGGGAAAGATAGGCAGGAGAGTGCGGGGAGGAGGTGCAGTTGGGAGAAGAGACGATGACCACTGGCAACACGGTCCTGGCATAAAAAGTGTGCCTGGACCCTGACAGGCTGGGAGCTGTGCCTCCAAGAACTAGGGTGCTTTTCCCACCCATCCTAAAGCAAAGGCACTTGGAAGGGCAGAGGCCTCGTCCTGGGGACCCAGAGCCTAAAGTGCGCCATTCCTCCTGTGTCCCACAGTCGAACAGAAGCTGCCTGAGCGGATGTTAAAGCTTCCAGCAGGCTCGGACTCGGGCTGCAATCAGAAATTCGCTCTGCTGATTTCTCCTGATTTGGACGAGCAAGGAACTCAGGACCGCGAGGGGTGCACCCACACACTGAGACAATGGGGATGTTCTATCGGGAACTCACCAAGGCCAGCTGGCCTAGGTNCTCTCTTCTGTGCAGAACTGTACCACTGAGCTGAATTTGGGTGTACTGGTGTTATTTTGAAGGGTCTATGTGGTTAAAAAACAATGAGAATGCATTGTGGGGAAGTGACAGAAATCTTTAATAAATAAATAAATGAAGGAAGGAAGGAAGGAAGAAAGGAAGAAAGAAAGAAAGGAAGGAAGGAAGGAAGAAAGAAAGAAAGAAAGAAAGAAATTCGCTGCTTTTGTGTTTGCAAGATAAGATGCCATAAAACCCTGAAGACCATTTTTACATCTATGAAGAAATGAGAATATTTCTAGTGATCAATCAATAGTTTAAAAAGAGAAGTTCATCTCTGCTCTATACTAGTGAGATATGTATGGTTTGATGTTGGGTTTACACAATTTTATAAAAGAGATGGAGATTCCACTTCCCAATGTGACCTATCAGGTATTCCCAAACATAAATTTGATTTGATATAAGAAAACAATGTTTCTCAACAAAATCCGACTTTATAGATTAAAACTCTAAGAAGAGGAGGAAATGTCAGCATTGATACCAGCTGCTGTTTCTGTGAGTCACGACCTCCATGCTCTGAAGCTGCACCAGCAACCCCAGAGAAAGCAAGCATCTTTCCCACAGGCACTACCTCTGAGAACACCTAGAATTTACTTATTTCATCCTCCTGCCACTAAGATTTAAGATCCAGGGCAACAAGAATTCTTCTCTGCATATCTTTAGCGCATAGGTCAGGGGGCATATAGGAAAAAGGCTGTGAAGATCACGTGAAGGGTGTTCTGTTTTCTCTCCTCTCGACCGTTCTGTGGATAGCTCGTTAAACTCTGGCTTCTGAACTTTCTTCTCTCCAGTGGTAACCCCCACTCCAGCTACCTTTAGTTATGGCGACCTGGGAACCGGCCATTTCCCGTAATCAACCCTGGTACCCTGCCTCTGCTCTGTAAGTGCTCATCTGACAGCGTGTTTTCAGGAACTGTCTATACCGCCTTTTCAAACCTCCCTGGGATGTCCTGCTTTCTTTAGCTTTTCCCCCTCAGTCCTCATCCATTCAGACAGTCACCGGCTAACTAATGTTGAAGTAATACCCTTCACTGTTCCTTCATCTTACTCTTCCCTTTTATTATTTATTCTATGTGCTTGAGTGTTTTGTCTCTCTATCTCTATGTGGATGCCTGGTGCCCTCAAAGGCTAGGAGAGGGCTTCAGATACCCTGGAACAGGACAATAAGTTGTGAACTGTCATGTGGGTGCTCAAGAATCAAACCCAGGTCATCTACAAGAACAACAAGTGCTCCTAAGCCATCCCTCCAGCCCCTCACGCTACCCTTTCTCATCTTTGCACTGTATCCATCTGATAAAACTCCAACCACAGATAAACTTAAATATCTGCTTCCCAGGTGACAGGCCCATGCACCCACCACTGCTGCAGAATGTTTTGAGGGACCAGAGCATGCACTAACTCAGGGTAATCCACATTTCCTAAAGCTCTACAATTTGCTCGCTCTTTCACTAGCTCCACCTGTCTGTCGCTTCTCAAAGTTATAACCCAAACCCACCTCCCCGGCTCAACAGGATCCAGGCACCAGCTACTTCCCAACAGACACTAGCAGGTTCCTGCCTTCTCTAAGAGCCTTGGTAACCACACAGCCCTACCATCCTAGGCCATCCTGACTCCGTCCCATCATTACAAAGGAGGTGCCTCTATCACATTTGTGCTTGGGATCCTGCCTCCTCCTTGGAAGACTTCCATTGACTGTTTCTTCTACCTTGTATGTGCCTGCTTTCCCTCGATCCTGGAAGCTCTTTAGTAGTCCATATTGCTCCTTTATCTTTGTACTAAATCTGTCCAATAAAGCCCTAACCACAGATAAACTCTGTTTATTTTCTCTGTGCTTTCCGATTCTCACCACTTATCCCATTAGAGGAAATCTCCTGGGCTTCCTTCTGGCTGCCACACCCTCTTCCTCTGTTTCAACACCCATTTTCCTGAAGGTTGTTCATGTGTCTGATTTCTCTCCCACTCCCTCCTTGTCCTCAGCCCCGTGTCTGTCCTTTGTTCCCACTGCTCCAGTAAGAGGGGAGACTCCTCCACAGTGGCTGAACCTGGTGCCGCCTCATCCTCAGATTCCTCTCTCCTTTCTGGACATGCATTTTGCACTTTTCTTATTAGTTCAGTTGTTACCAAATGACTGACATCTTGCCAAAAAAAACTGTATGTAAAGGGCTAAACTCTCAGAGGCAGCTGAGGTGAACTCCCAAGGAGAGCTTTCCAACAGCCCTCATTAGACCACAGTGAGAGAGCTCTACACAGAAGCCACTCCTACCCCAACACACCTGGCGAGCCCCTGCTCTCGGCAGAAGACCTGCTAGGGACCTGGAAGGGCCTGACTGCTGTTTCTCTCTCCCCCTCTGTCCCCTCAGCACTACAACTACACTGGCTTGTGTTTGTTTTATTTGCTTTTTGAGCCAGGGTCTCACATCATAGCCTTGAACTCTGGATCCGCCTGGCACAGCCTTCTGATCACTAAGAGGACAGGCAAGTGGCTCCACGCTCAGCTTCTCACAGGCATGTATAACAAGTTGCTCCTATTGTCTAGAATGTTCTTCCCGTCTCATCCCCTAAGCAGCTCAGCCTTATCCTTCATGCTTGAGGTCCACTCCTAAAGCACGGTCAGCTCCTTCTTGACCACTCCCCAGCCCCAGTTTAGGCGAGAGGCAGCAGGGTTCTCATGCAATCATGCCCGCCCCTTCGCTGCGTCTCTCACGGGCATCAGCGCACTCCCTGGCACAATTACTTGATTATCACCTGCCCCTTCTTCCTCACTGTAAGTTCCCTGAGAGCAAGAACTAAGTCTGCTTATTGCTAACCAGTAGGTCAACTGTGCTCACCACTACGGTGCCCGCCTCTTGAGTGTGCAGCAATGATTCAACTAATGTTAGCGATAGCATGGACAGCTAACAATCCCAAAACTCCATCAGTATCCAGTATTTGTAGTTTTCATTTCAGTGAAGAACAAAACTCACCTGTTACATTCAAGTTCTTCCGGCCACCGGATCCCAAAAGTGTCAATTAAGCTTTTGCAATCAGAATACACCTTCTCACATAGTTTACGGCACGGAGGAACCACATGGATTTGCTCTGTGCACGTTGGTACGAAAGCTTGGCAAAGGAATAGTTCAACATTGGGTGAGCATTCCAGGTTCGCGACAGGCAGAAAGTGCTATTAAAAGACAGAAAGACACAGTTAGAAAAACGTTCATCACGGATGTATTTGGATATACTTTTCCACGGAGCCTCTAAACGAGTCTTTAACCCTTTCTTTCAGGGAGATTAATTCTTGAGTTAGTAACTTTCTTGTCCGTGAGATTTATGTGTGAGTCCTTCACATAAGATGGTAATTATCATTTTATAGGTTAGACCTCTTTTTTTTTTTTTAGAAAACACACTTTGTCATTGTTCATCCATCCTCTGCACAGGCATTTGTCACCCAATTATAGTATACAGGTGACGTCACAGGGCAGCAGACACTGTGTTAGGCTCTGGGGACACAGCAGTGAGTATAACAGAAGTCCTTCCTCGTTTCATTTGATCCTAGTGGTGAAGGCAAACATTATGAAACAAACATCACATAACAACTTCTTAGATTTAGATCAGGACAAGCTGCAGTGGGGGGGGGTGGAAGGAGACAGATGTAGGTAGAGGGTGCCTCTCCAGGTGACAGGCGACAGGTGAGCAGGCTCTCACTAGGTCAGAAATCACGACTGTGGCAGAAGTGATAGGAACAGAATGGGAAACCACTTGCAGCAGCCGCCACTCTGAGTTGAGCCCAACAGTGAATTCCAAGCCTTTTTTCTGTTTATGTCACCAACCAACACAGTTCCTCTTTCTGAACATCTTCCTTTTGTCTTACAGGACACTGATGTTTTGGATCCCTATCCACTTCACCATCCGCTCCTCTTTTGATCGTCTATTTGTTGATTATTAATAAAGAAACGCTCTACAGCTCAGATCCTGCGCCTCCTGCTCCCGGGAAACCCACCAGCACCGCCTCTCTGTGCTCTCCAGATGTGAACATCTGCTTCCCGACAGCTCCATTTGGCTGTCGCCAACCACCTCACACTCAGCCCCGCTGTGTCCAAACCACCCCAAATGTCCCATCTCACGACGCCCAAGCTGCTCAGGCCAAGAATCTTGAAAATAATGAAAGAACTCATTCTTTACTGTTTTTCCTGCATTTTATATCCAGCCTGTCAACAAATCCTACAATTCTTCCTTCAAACTATACTTCAAATTCATCCACTTCCCATTATTACCTGGCTGGAGTCACTGTATTCCTCCTAGTCCACTGCAAAGACCCTTATGGGTCTCACCATATCCTGCGCTTGCTAATATCACACCCATATCAATCCATAGCCCCACAAATGTGATTCCTAAGATCTAAGTTTGTCCTTGCTCAAGGACGCCAACAGAGCCTCTACCGTGAGAGCCGTTACTGTGCGCTCTGGCCTCAACCCCTGGCCCTGGCTCCACTTGCTCTCCTCTGCTTACCCTCATTCCATGGTGCTTCTGTCTCATATCTTTACACGCTGCCACAGCTGTGACTTTAGACCTCACTAGAGCCTGCTCACCTGTCACCTGTTACCTGTCACCTGGAGAGGCACCTTCTACCTACGCACCCTCTCCTTACACCCCCTACTGTAGCTTGTCCTAACCTATACCTAAGAAGTTATGTGATTTGTTTCATGACATTGCCTTTACCACTAGGATTAAATTAAAAGGACCTCTGTCCCACTCACTGCTGTGTCCCCAGGGCCTAGCGTAGTGTCTGCTGCCCTATGACGTCACCTGTAAACTATAACTGGGTGACTGAATGTCTGTGCAGAGGATGGATGAACCATGACAAACCATGCCTTAGACAAAGCATTAGGCCAGCAAAGAGAAGAACGCAACTGTGTCCAAAGGAGGACATAGGCAAAGGATTAAATTCTAAATATTTGATAATATATTAGGTGCTAGAAGGTAATAAAGAAATACTTCTAAAATTCAGATGGAAAGTCCCTTTCAACACAAAATTCTATATCTAGCCAAATATTTAGGTTAGGGTAAAATAATGACATTTTTGGCCCTGGAAGGAATTTTAAAAATTAACTTTCAAACGGAAAATTACAGTATATAGAGAAACTTCCTCCTGTGGCAGGTGGGAACAAATACAGAGACCTACAACCAGACATTAATCAGAGAGTAAGGCCTTGGAACAGTCAGCCCTAAGAGGAATGTCTGCATCAAATTTCTCTTGTCAGGGATCAGGGACCCCCTCAGAAAAGGAGGCTAAAAGAGTGTGCCAGTCAGAGGGGTGACCAAGGGGTCCTCGGCAGCACAGCCACGGGCCTAGTGCTCGAAGCAATCAGAGCCTAGGAAGACAGAAGAGTGAAGGAAAGGGCCCAGGGAAGGGGAGCAGGGCACTGGAATAAGCAGAGTGTAGGGGCTGGGGATGTGGCTCAGCAGGCTGAGTGCTTGCCTAGCATGTGTAGGGTCCCACACCGTTAACCCAGGCACGGTGACTTGTAAACGCACCGCTCAAGAAGGGGAGGGAGACTGACCAGAAGTTCAAGATCATCCTTGGCTACGGTGAGTTTGAAGCCAGTTTGGGCTCCACGAAGCTCTGTCTCAAAAGTAAAACTCCAAGAAGAAATGAAAAGAAACACCCACACTAAACAGGTTGTTCAATGCTCAGAGCACCTTGGGAAATCGATGCGGGGTGCCTGACAAGGCGACTCAGACCTTTGAAAGAGTCAGGAACTGGGGAAGTGCAAAACGCTAAAGAAATACAATATGCTTCTTGACACAGCAGAATCCGATACTGAATATCCCAGCAATGCTAACACTGATACGGATTTGGTTAAACACCGTCACTAGGATGTAGGAAAGTAAAAGCAGTGGAATAAGAGAACTGGACTCTCACCTACACACAGGGACTGCTTTGAGTTCTGAGGAGACAGTCAACAGATGATGGAGAAAACACGCAAGGGTTTAAAGCAGCCGCTCTGAGGAGCAGGGCTGGGGAGGCAGAGAAGCAGAGGCAAGGACCTGCTGCTTTTCTGCTGAAGGCCTTTTGGTATTGAGGGTTTCCCCCAGCTTTACTCAGGTGATCATACATGATGAATATATATGAAGTGTGCAATTAGGTAAGTTTTGAAACCATTACTATAATCAAGGTGACTATAATCTAGCACCCCCTTGTAATCCTTCCCTCCCTTCCACTTTCCCCCCACCTCATCCACTCAGCAAAACATCCCTGGCAACCACTTCTGTAACTTTATATAGGTGGAACCATACAGTATGTTTTCTCTTTTTGTTGTCGTTGTTGTTGTTTAGCTTCATCATCACAGGTTTCAATGGTTTATTTATTTATTTTAGTTATGTGTGCCTGTGTGAGATTATGTGCTCCATGTGTGTATGCAGGTGTCAAGAGGCCAGAGGGCATCTGAGTCTAGTCACAAGTAGCTGTGAGCCATCTGCTGTGGGTACCAGAAACCCCACTCCTGGTCCTCTGCAAAGGCGGGAAGTGTTCTCAACTGCTGAGCCAGCTCTCCAGCCCAAGGTGGTTACTTTGAGAAGCATCCATGTTGTTCTGTGGAGCAATCATTCACGCCTTCTAACTGCTGAATAGTTTCCCATTGTATTGCTACACCGTTCATCCAGCTGCTGATGGGACAGTGGCCACGGGGTATTTCAGTGTAGAGTAACTGCTACCTAGCAGTTAAACACCTGCCAGAGATGCAAGGAAGCTAACTGCAGCTCTTCACCTCTCCTTCTATTCCTCCAAGTCCAATCCCCAGTCTCCTCCCTAGCTCTTTAGCAAACATTCGACTATGGCCTCCCTCACTTTCTGCCCCATACCCAGTGGGCTAACTAAGCAGATCCTGGTGGAACACACTGCTTTCCTCCTCCTGTGAGGTACCTCCACCACCCCCAACCCCTCCACATTCCTAAGACTCAGGTCCCTGCTGTGGGACAATGGTCTTTTATCCTGCCACTTGTATTTTAATAAAACGCTGATTGGCCAGTAGCCAGGCAGGAAGTATACGTGACCAAGCAAGAATTAGGGGCCGAGGCGATGAGAACAGGAGAATTCTGGGAAGAGGAAACGGTCACTGTGCAGCCATCACCCAGACATAGAGGAAGCAAGAGGAGAATGCTTCTCTGAAAAAGGTACCAAGCCACGTGGTTAACACAGACAAGAATTATGGGCTAATATATATTATAAGAGTTATAAGAAGCCTGAGCTAATAGGCCAACCAGTCTATGATTAATGTAGACCTCTGTGTTTCTTTGGGACTGAACAGCTGCAGGACCTGGTGGGACAGAAACCTCTGTCAACAGGTCCCAATACCCAGAAATACATTTTACCTGGAACCCCCAGTGCCCACACCTATCAGGACCCCAGATTTTCATACAGGCAACACACAGACACCACACACTCTTAAGAACAAGAGAGGAAAATGAAACCAAAGAACAAAACACCCACCCAACAAATACAAAATACCAGCACCTAGATACAATCTTTCCAACCCCATATGTCTAGATGCCAGGGTAAAAACACAGTCAATAACAGCCAGGCAATTACGTCTCCACTAGAGCCCAGCAATCGTACCACAGAGGGCCCTGAATATTTCAACACAGCTGAAGTATAGGTGAAAGACTTTAAAATAGCCTTTATGAATATGATAGGGTTCCTTAAGTGTCTGACAGCCAGATTCTTCAGTAGAAGGAATGCAAGGGTACAGTACTGCATCTAACAGAGAAACTGCTTTTCATTGCCAACACTTAAGATCTGATGTCCAGTCCAATGGCAAGATGAACATCACACATGTACTTCCGCTCTGCAGATTTCTTCAGGACAAGTGCAGCAAGGTGTGGGATACTGAGCAGCTTCTGGCTTCTCAGCCTCTCCAGCCTCCCGTTAGCCATGGTTGGAGCACCCAGTATGCCATATGAAAGCCAACCTAATGAATCTACTTTTAGTACATATTTATTCTATGGGTTCTATTCCTCTAGAGAGCCCTGACACAGTTTGCCTACTATAGCAACATTGACATTTATATACAGAAAAGAGACTAGATCAGACACTGAAAACTGAAACTGTCTGAAGGCCAGACTCACCAGTTAAGGTGTGCGAGACAGGGGGATGGCTAACAGCAGCTGCCACCTAGATCCCGCAGACCTTTCCTTGGAGATGTGAGCACAGAATCGTCAGACATCAATTTTGGCACTGACAAAAAAGAGAACCTCAATTTTTAGGTAAGAAATCCCCCAAATCTTGGGTCCTGGCACTTTAATTGATACATTTGAAGCACTGGGCAGGAGGAAGGACACGTGTCCTCGGGTCAGATCCAACAGAAGCCACCAACTTTCAAGTTGATGCGGACTAAGAAGATGCAGGACTTAGTCTTGGGGCCTCAGAGGAACTTTGAGTTCTCAAAACATCTGTGTAAACCTCGTCTAGCCAATAAACAGTTAAGTGGGAAGTACAAGAAAGCCTGCCACGCTGAACAAACAAAGGCACAGCTGCTCTGGCCGGGGAGGAAACCCTGCCTGCTGAGAGGCTTCTCTAGGTTTCCTTCCACAGTGACCTCACGGCACCTCGACATCACAGACCCACAACCACAGAGCTGGGCCAAGGCTTCAGATCACAAGGAGAGTGTGCCAATTTCTTACTGCAAGTTATTTTGGAAATTCCAAATCTATGCTGGACTCACTGTTACTGTTAGCTGAACCTCATCTGTGGATTGCAAGTCTTATACATCTATAAATTCTTATTATAATATTACAAATCGTATAACTATCAAAACTGACAACAAACTTTTTTAGACACCACAATAACCCTGAGGAACAACATTGCAGATAAGGGGTCAGGCTCTGAGAGGTTAAGTAACCTTGTGTAGTGACAGTTGTCGGCAACGGGAGACTCTAGCCCATGTGACCCCAGAGTCTCTCCTGAGACTCTTTACCCTAGGTCTTGCTGAAAATCTCTCTCTCTCCAGCCACAAGACAAGCAAACCTTCCCCAATCCAACAAGGACTGAGGGGATGTGTCAGGGGACTGGAAACCTACAACAACAGAAACAAGTCACACATCAAAGCCCTCAAGCTGTGTCTATCATCCCAAACAAGGCGCAGACTCTCGAATGTGCACAGGTAACTCTGGAGCTAATAACTTAGAATCACGCACTACTTCAAACAATGGGTCAGCCTGCTACTGGACTCAGCATGAAAGTCACTTGAAAACACGGACAGGATGAGAGTCTCTTCCCAATCTTTTGAAGTAAAAGTCTTGTTAGGAATCAATGTTTTCCCACAGAATGGTTCATGCTCCATATCTGGAAACCAAACCTTTAGATGCAAAGACTAAAAACCTGGCCTGTGATATTCCTTATGTCCTTCAGTTTTATACTCTGAATTCCACGGAATAATTATGGGTATTTGCACAGGGAGTGCCATACAAACTTCGGAGGAAACAAATGCTCAAATGCTTCGATTTGTTTTTTTCTACTTGGTGAACTATCTTGACCCTCTAGCGAGCCTATGTCTTCGTGAGCTAACTCGTGTACTTTTCATTTTTCTATTGTAGTCTCAAAGAAGGTCACACAAACAAAAAGTATCAACAACGCTTTTGAGGGTCTAGCATTTAACAATGATTAGAATAGCTCAGATGGGCGGTGGTGGTGCATGCTTTTAACCCCAGCACTTGGGAGGCAGAGTAAGGTGGATCTCTGTAAGTTCAAGGCTAGCCTGGTCTACAGAGAGAGATTCAGGACAGCCAAGCGCTACACAGAGAAATCCTGTCTTGAAAACAAAATAAATAAAAAAATAAGTAGTCCTGTGAATTAAAGTTTTAACCCTCAGAGAAATGAAAAGTAGGTTCCTTCAAGGGTCAATCCTTGGCTGAAACCCTAGACAGAATGGCTACTGTTAGTACCAGAAACCAGGGAGGAGAGGGCAAGTGACAAGGGAATTTCACACCTCTATTCTGTTATGAAAAAATATAAATAAAACCAGCTACAATAGAATAAATGGATATGAGAACAAGAATAGGGGACTATTTTATATGATCTTCTAATGGACAGGATATACTGCCAGTACTATAAATCTTACTAAAATAAAAAAAAATTAGCTGCCTGTGTCATCTTACAAGATAATTTTTTGTGTCTGAGTCTCAGGGTATTCTCAGAGAGAAATGAGAGAAGATTCCCAGATGACCTCTAAGGACATTCATGATAGCTCAAGAGTCTATGTAGAGCAACAGAGACATGTGTGGCAACGCTAAACTCCAACACAGCACAGCGCTCCTTTGGTAGGCAACCGCGTGAACACTCACTGTCCATCTCTTCAGCAGTTCGACTTCGGGAATCTCAAAGTAGGGGAGATGCTAGAGAAGCTGAGGAGGGGACAAGGGGCGCTCTGACAACAAACTCACAGGCCTGGCCCTCTAGATGCCTTAGGTGTATGGCTGTTGGGAAGAGACTGGGCAGAAGAGAAATGTAAATAGATTAGGTAATATGGCTGCAGTGAGACCAACTGTTGCCAAAGGTCTGGCATGGCTGCCCAAGATCTGAATCTAATTGGCCAGTCTCATCATGGAGTCTACAAGCTATTCAAGCTCCCTTCATTGTACCCCCCATCTCCGACCCAAACCAACCAAAAAGACTAACTAGCATGGAAATTCCACAAAGACTGGATTGTAAATGATCTCGGTAAATGGAACAACTTCTAGAATTGAGTCTCTGGCCTACCTGGAGACCAGAAGCAGTTAGCATCCTATTACCATTCAGAAATGAAAATCTGGCAACATACGATACATAGATGTCAGACTGAATTAGTCTGGCAATCTCTTGGATCCTGAGCACACCTGGGAAAGATCCATCCAATGAAGGAAGACAACAGGAGGTCACCTGCACAGCTGCCACCAGAGAACTCAAAACCAGCATGAAGACCACAAAGATGGCGCTGTGAAGCAAAGGTTCCAAGAGCACCGGTTAGCGAACGGGATGACTAGCGCCCTCATTTTCTGACTCGTACGGAGTAAAACACGAGATTTTGTTTTGTTTGTTTGCTTTTCGAGACAGGATTTCTCTGTAGCTTCAGGAGCCTGTCTTAGAACTTGCTCCCAGGTTGGCCTTGAACTCACAAGTGCTTGAACTCCCCCAAGTGCTAGGATTAAAGGCGTGCGCCACCACTGCTCTGCTAAAACACGAGATTTAAAAAGGACTGAGAGCCCAAGAAGCTGAAAAGCAAAGACACAGTTTGATGCTGCAGGCTGTCAAGTTCTACCAGTTTGATGCTTTTCTTTCCCACAGACCATATCTGACAGTGCTTAGGAAGCAGTGGAACCCAGCATCCTGATGACGATGATGAAGTGTGACAAGGTCAGAGTGCTGTTTCATGTGTTTTGAAGCTAGGTCTTTCTTCTTGGGAAGTGTTACTTTGTAAGAAGAAAGTAAATCGCCTTTTTTTTTTTTTTCTTTTCTTTCCTTTTTTTTTTTTTTTTTTTTTTTTTTTTTTTTTTTTTGGGGTTTCTCTGTAGCTTTGGAGCCTATTCTGGAACTCCCCTTGTAGACCAGGCTGGCCTCGAACTCACAGAGATCTGCCTGCCTCTGCCTCCCAAGTGCTGGGATTAAAGGCATGCGCCATCACTGCCTGGCTCTCCCATCACTCTTAAATGCTTCAATCAAGAGTTCTACTCTGATTGTTCTTCAGGCTGATGAGGGTGGGGGACTCAATTGGGGGAGGGAAATGGGAGGCAGTGGCTGGGAGGAGGCAGAAATCTTTAATAAATAAATAAAAAAAAGAGTTCTACTCTGGCATAAACTGTAAGGGTCAAATCAAAGTCTGAAAACACAAAGCTAAAACTAGTTGCAAGACAATGTTGAGATTTTCTTCTGTGCAACCAGAGAAAGATGGAAAAAAGAAACACAATTTTATATACCAATATGTGTTATGGAATATTAACTGAAGATGTGTTACATTTGTTTATGCTGTGGAACACTTGTTTAATGATGCAAAGATGTTATATTCTTTTATGTTGCATTTGTTTAACTCTCTGAAGCTGTGTTATCTTGCCTGTCTAAAACACCTGACTGGTTTGATAAAGAACTGAATGGCCAATAGCAAGGCAGGAGAAAGGATAGTCGGGGTTGGCAGACAGAGAGAATAAAGGAGGAGAAGATCAAGGAAGGAGAAAAGGAAGAGGAGGATACAATGGGACCAGCCACTCAACTACACAGCCAGCCACAGAGTAAGAAGTAAAAAAAAAACGTAGAGAATAGAGAAAGATAAAAGCCCAGAGGCAAAAGGTAGACAGAAGAGAAACTGCCAGAAGCAAGCCAAGCTAAGGCTGGGCATTCCTAAGAAAGAATCAGACAGGCAGGCGGATCTCTGTGAGTTTGAGACCAGCCTGGTCTACAAGAGCTAGTTCCAGGACAGGCTCCAAAACCACAGAGAAACCCTGTCTCGAAAAACCAAAAAAAAAAAAAAAAAAAAAAAAAAAAAAAAAAAGAAAGAAAGAATAAGACACTGTGTGATTTATGTGGGAGCTGGGTGGCTCCCCAACAATAACTCCAACAATAACTATGGGTTTGTTTCTCAGAGAATCTGGAGTTGGTGCGCCAGCTTCAGAAACAGGTTTTTGGAGGCCAGACAGTAAATGGGCTTTGGACTAAGTCAGTCCACTGTCACCTATAAAATCTCTATGTATATGCCTTAAATAGTTTTATCTAGCAAAAGTACGCTCACCATCTTGGTTTTCTACAAACATTATCATGGGGAAAAGAGCCACACAAGGTAGTAAGAACTTTTCTGTATCATGGTAGAAAATTTTTAAAAAATTTAATGTAGAGAAATAGATTCTCTACATTAAATAGAAATCTCAGATTCTCTGAGATTAGTGACATCATCAAAACCAGTAATTCCCACGCCTTGCCCATTTTAACATCCCAGTGAAACTAGATGTGTTCTTAGTCTTAAGCAACCCTACGCGCATGGTGAAGGTTCTTTTTCAGATGTAGTTTCCTTACTGCGACAAATCTGTGTGGCCATGCAACTGCATGCAGCTCTAACCTGGCCAGTGCTTGTTAGCACACACAGAAGGGCCAGGGGTGCATCCAGGCGAACTCACCTTAGAAAAGGATTCTCAAAGAGTAGTCCGTAGATCAGCAGCTAAAGCAGCTCTCAGATCTACTGATTTGGGAACTGGGGTTGGGACCAGAGATCTATTTGGCAACCCTTCAGATGAGAACCACACTGCCTTAAGTCAGCTCTTCAGCTCTGCATCTTAATTTCCCTGCCAGAGACCCAGAACCACATCGCCGTTTCACAGATGTCAGACTTACACTCATTACACTGAGGCCAGAGACCTATGTTTCATATCCATGGTAAGGCATACGAGGAAATAAATTTATTCTACTGAATTAAAGGGACTTTCCCCCTTGGGAAAAACACTAGTCCTAACAGTGAGCAAAACAATGGGGATATCTAGAGAATCTAAATAACATCTAGATCACCAACCTAAGTCACTTCTCCTGAACTGGGAGCTATCGAACCCACCTACTCGTGACGTCAGGCGTACCCACCCAATAGCATTCAAGTGGCTAAGCATATCTTAAAGACATGGAGTGGCACCATAAGCGGATTGTTATTGTTTAAGTTCTTAGAATTTCTACTTCTGCCCTATTGCTGATGGACTGGGGTGTAGCTCACGTTTGGACAGCTTGCCTGGCACTCCCAGGGCCCTGCATTCAAGACCAGCACAACAGAACCAACAGCAGCAGCCGCAGTGCTAATGGCCTTGTGGAGTTCCCTTTGACTAAATGACACAGGAGGAACAATAACAGCCTGGTTTATACAAGCTGGCCCAGCCAAGAGTCATATCATGGCAACTTTATTCAGAGAGAGCCCTAAGTAGATAGAATTTTAACTATTATATCTTACCCATATTATACGCTGAAAGGCAGTCTGAAATAAAAAGTTACACTATAGAATATGACTCATAACCAGGTAGGGATATTGTAAAAAGAAAATTTGTTTTAAATTCTCTGTGTGTGTGAGAAAGAGAGAGAGACAGAGACAGAGACAGAGACAGAGATAGAGACAAAGAGACTGACCATGGCATACATGTAGAGGTAGAGGACAACTTTTGAGTTTGTTTTCTACCATGTGGGTCCCAGGGATGCACCTCAGATCAGACTTCAGGGCAGGCACCTGTACTTGCTGAGCCCTCTTGCTGGCCCCACGCGGTTATTTTAAAGAGGAAGATGGGAGAACTTGAGATTGGAAATCTGGAAAAGTATGTGAGCACATTTTTTTTTTTCCAGAACGAGCCTATAATGTCCAGTGATTTGGTTGTGTGTGAACGCAAGCCAAAAGGTTTCAATGCTGAGGAAGCTCTTAACCATGTAGACTAAATATCCACTCTGTGGAGTCAATCATGTTTTTTGTTTTGTTTTTGTTTTTTTTTTCTTGTTTTTCCAAGATTCGATTGTTAAGGCTCCAGAACAAAGGGGTCATGGTGGCAGGAAGAAATATCTAAATTCAATGATATGACTTCCCCTTGGGGTGACCTGGCTATTGCTGAGGGGTCAGGACACCCAAAGCAGGGCAGCAAACAGTCCGGAGTCCTTAATACATCAGCACATCCAGATGAACTGTGCAGCCATGTAAGTCGGCATCTGCCCTCGGTGAAAGTCTAAGTTCTCTTAAGTAGACTCCTACGTCAGGGTCTTGGGTGTAGTTTATTTCCTTTGAGCTTGGGCTCTAATTTCCATCTGCCTGTTAAGTATGCGAGCTGCCCCGAGCTGCCCCGAGCTGCCCTGAGCTGCCCCGAGCTGCCCACTGCTACTCTGGTCAACCCCTTTCCTGCCTGACCGGTCCAGACGCCCTACCTTAAGGAGAAAACAGAAACCCAAAGAGGCTCCTTTTACAGAGTGCAAAGAACCAAAAAGCACAAAAAGAAATAAAGCAACGATAAGAGCAAAATAATATTAACATACTTCTAATAACAATAAAATAGTTCTAAATGTGCATTCTGTAAACAAAATAAGGCATTTGCTTAATGAGGTGCTGTGGGCTAAAGGCAATCTAAGAATACGAACCTTTGCTGAAAACTATAATGAAATAGTAAGACAACTCCGTTGCTCCTGGAGCACCTGTGGGATAGCTACAGCCATTTTACACAGTGCACCCTAACAACCATGTAGCTGGGTCACACGAAACATCTGCTCTCCTTCGAGACTTGCGTGTAAGAATGAAGAGAGGTGGTAAATGATAGCAGGACGGAGTTCCCGGGATTCCTCCAAAAGTGCGCACGCAAGCACGCACACACGCGCGCCCGTGCGCGCGCGCGCGCGCGTGCGCGCGCGCGCACACACACACACACACACACACACAAAGCAAGTGTCTAAAAAAGTCACTCTACAACAGAAACACTTTTTCTTAGAATCTGTAGATTCTGTGTCTGACCATTCCTTTTATTTTTAATTGAATATTAACACTTTAATAGTACATACTAGCAGGTAGAAAAGTTGTTTTTTTTTTTTTTATGGCTTACTTCCTTTACACCGTTTAAAAGCAAAATGGCCACTTGCTAGTCTAAACACACACATGACTCTGCTTCAGCCTGGACCTCAACAAAGAATAATACAATATTCCTGTTTCCATTTTCCCTAGAGCAACCTCAGTCCTAGGGAATGAAATCATTCTCTCACAGGATGTCAGCCTCATAAGCTCTGAAACGATGCTCTAGACAGAAAACAAAGGAAACATAATGGAAAAGCAGCCGCCATTTGTTTTCCCACCAGGGAGAGTTCACTTGCACAACATCCTCTTATTACAAAGCCAAGCTATCAACCAGAGCCACACTTAACTCTTTGTAACACAAAAGACCTTAGGATTAGGTAATAAAAAGAGGGAATCTCTTATTTTAAAATCCTTTTGACCTGTGATAAATTTTTCTAGAAATTCATATAGAGTGAGGTATGGCGGTCCACACTTTCAATACCAGCACTCCAGAGGCAGAGGTGGGTGGATCTCTATGAGCTAGAGGCTAGCCTGGTCTACATAGCAAGCTCTAAGCCAGACAAAGTCATGTAGTGAGAAGTTGTCTCAAAAACAACAACAAGCCGGGCGGTGGTGGCGCACGCCTTTAATCCCAGCACTCGGGAGGCAGAGGCAGGCGGATCTCTGTGAGCTCGAGGCCAGCCTGGTCTATAAGAGCTAGTTCCAGGACAGGAACTAAAAGCTACGGAGAAACCCTGTCTCGAAAATCAAAGACAAAACAAAACAAAAACAACAACAACAACAACAAAACTCGTACGGTAGAGGAGAGTGGAGCTGGAGAAATAGCGCAGTAGTAAAGTGTTTGCTGGCTCTTGCAGAGGACCCATTTCCGATAGCTTATCACTGCCTGTTATTCCAGCTCCGGGGATCTGTGCCTTCTTCTGGTCTCTGCAGGCACCTGCACTCACATTCAGTGCTTTCACACAAGCATATGCACATACACACAGTTCAAAATGATAATTAAAACATTTAAACTCACACTTGGAGTCTGGCGGGACGGCCTAAGGGGTGTCTTAGATATTTTTTTATTGCTGTGATAAAAACACCATGACCAAGACAACTTACAGAAGAAAGAGTTTGGGGCGTATGGTTTCAAAGGGTTAGAGTCCATGACCATCACGGTGGGAGCATGGTGGCAGGCAGGCATAGTGCTGGAGCAGTAACTGAGCTCACATGTTGATCCACAAACAGGAGGAGAGAGAGAGATAGAGATAGAGATAGAGAGAGAGAGAGAGAGAGAGAGAGAGAGAGAGAGAGACTGAGAAAGGTGTCAGTTTTCTGAACCCTCAAAGCCCACCCACAGTGACACGCCTCCTCCAAGTGAGGCTGTCCCTCCTAATCCTTCCCAAATAGTTTCACCAACTGGGGACAAAGTAGTCACACGTTGTGAAAGCCTAGGGGGGGCCTTTCTCTTTCACACAAACAGTAAGAGCTGCAAGTATGGAAATCTAATGTCGGGTTCCCAGCACCCACATAAGAAGCTGAGCATGGCTGTGCATGCCTGTGACCCCAGCAACACGGGCAGAGACAGGTAAGTCCCAAAGACTTGCTGGCCAGATAGCCTAGCCCAAGCAGTGAGATTCCAGTTCAGTGAGAGATCACATCTCAAGACAATACAGCATAAAGCAACGGAGAAAGGCACCCACATATTCCTCTGTCTGACCTCTCTGTGCCCTACCACACACAAATAAATAATTCATGTGGAAAGTAAATAAGAAACAGCCTGGGTAACATACTATTAAGAATGCATAATAATGTTTATTTATCCCATGATATTCTGTTTGTAAAGCAAGGGCTAGCAAGGTACAGCTCGCAGGCCTGCCTACTGCCCACTTTTGCGGACACACGGAAGTTTTACCAAACACAGCCATACTTACTTGTTCACAGACTGTCCATAGCAGCTTTCCTGCTCAAATTGCAAAGGTGGATAGCTGTGCCAGAGCCTGCCGGTCTACAAAACCCCATATATGTGGCCCTTCATGGGAAAGGTTTAACTAGTGGGTCTTAAACTTTAACAAATCATAACACTGGACGAGCCTGTTAAACAGCCATGCGGTCTTCAGAGATCTGGGTTTCTAAGGTGCTCAGAAGCAGCTGTCTATGAACTAAACTTTGAGAGCCAGTGTTCTATCTTATCTCATCACAGATTAACAATGTCCCATAATTACCTAAACTCAGTACAAGAGACTAGCTAGCAGAAAACGGAAAGGGAGTCATCAAAGGAGAGAAGAGTTGACTAGATGGCGCCGTGGGGGAAGGCACTCGCCTGACAACCTGAGTCAGATCCCCAGAACTCAGTGGAAAGAGAAAGCCCATCTCCACACACATTTTCTGACATCCACACTGGCACTGTGCATGGCACATCTGTACACACACACGCACACACAACACTGTACAGATACACACATATAATAATAATACATTTTTAAATGAGAGAAATGGGATAGATCTTGGCTCCCATGGAATTCTTGGTAGCTAAGAGAGTACATTTGAGGCAGGCATGGCGGGGAGTGCCTATAATTCCAGCATTCAGGACATGGAGGTAGGAGGATCACGAGCTCAAAACCAGCCCGGGTTAGATAGCCAGTTCTAGGCCAGTCTGGAAAACACTAGAAGACCCTGTTCATTAAAAAAGAAAAGACATCCTTTCCAACTGGCAGACTTCTCACCCCTGCTCTGGGGAAGAAGGGGGAGGAAGGTTTTAAGTTTGAGGCCTAGCTGGCCTCCAGAGATTGTTCAAGACCAGACTGGGCAGCTAAGCAAGATCCTGTCTCAAAAGAAAAAGTCTTTGTAAGAAGACAAGAGAAGAGCAAAGGAACAGGTGGCTGCCATGACAGCCACGAAATTCTTCAGTCCGTATCTTACAGCTAATTCACTGGACGTGTAACACGACACCTGGACAGTGCCAAACCAGGAGCGTGCGGTGCGTGAAGACACAGGAAGACACTGGAAACGTCAGCACACAAATAAGAGGAAAACCCTTCTAGAGGGGTCCAGACAAAAAAACTACCTGGGGAAGAAACTAGGTAAGTAAAAAAAAACAACTTTTTAAGATATAAAACAAACACTTGTCTTAAAAAAAAAAAAAAAAACCTACATGTGGCAGAAACCAGTTACTGTTTTTAAGAAAGCCTTTCCCACAGCCGAGTGCGTCCTTCTGACCTCCCGCTGCCATCCTCGTGAAGGAACTGGGGGTAAATGTTAGGAATTTACAAGGTCACTGCCAGCATTCAGACTTAAAATGCACGTAGCTACTACCCAGAGAGGAAGCCAGATTAAAACAGGTACTTGAAGAACACTCCCTGGAAAATGAGCTATAACGTAGCATCATGGGAGAAAGCAAGAAGGAACGCAGTAATTAGCGCCTGCTGGTGTTCCCACACATACTTAGGGTCCTGATTGATCAATGGAAGTCTCCCAGGATCCTTTGTTGAGAGTTCAAAAGAACACCTTAAGGGAGTGGAGGATGTGGCTGAGTGGGAGACCCGGCTGCCTTGGAGAGGCTGTGTTCAATCCTCAGTGCCCCTCATCTGATAAAGGGAAGGAGACTTTGCATTGGTTTGGGAAACTACTGAAACTACAACATTGTAACTTGTGACTCTCTTAAAGTTGCATCTTAGTATCCAACACTGTCCTGCCCAGACCGGGAGTCCAGAATGAGGTGGTCAGACAGCTATTCAAGGAGACAATGGAAGACCGTCAAAGCTGCAAGATCAAACCGAGCCAGTTTTAAAAGTTCTAGCCAGATTCTGTTTCTAGGGGTTTCGTCTCTTGGAGACAGCTTGACTTTAGGAAAAGCTTTACTGCTTTCAGCTTTTCTAGAGAAAGATTACAAAACAACACACTTGTCTCTTCTTTCCTTCACGAAACTTATCAACCTACCAGATCTGTGTGGCAGGGCAGGTTCCTGTCTCTACAGGTAGCTCTTTCTTCCCACACCTCCCTCAGACATTAGCCTATCTCTAAACCAGAAACAGGTAGGTAACCGAGGCACCTGGGGCAATCTTTAGTGTCACCCCGCTCTTCACCCCACAAGCGGGGTTTCTTCTCACAAGTAACTTACAGAAAGAACACATACTTAAATGTCATGCCTGAGAAAAAGTCACTTTTCTGGTAAACATTGTCCTTAATGCCGAAACGTTCCAGTAATCTATTGGCTTTGGAAAAACTAAACCAAATGATAATTATTTTAAAAAATAACATGCACGTTTCTTTAACTTTAGCTCAACCATTGAAAGAATTCAGAATTCACCATTTCAGAGAAGCAACCATCCAAAACTCAGGAAAGCGAAATGTTTCGGTCATCTGCAATCACCATTCATTATGAACTAACCCTTCTTCTAAACAAATTAATGTGCATGAAACATGGCGGGGAGGGTGGTGGAACTAAATTTTCAAAAGTAATTTTAAAAACATGATTGGTAAAACAGAACAAAACCACTATATTTAAAGATTAAAAAGTGATAATTAAAAAAACTACGTATAAACTAATTTATATGACTGACCTCCATCTCCACAGCAGCAGCCCCCTGGTCGTAGTGACCCATCAGGTTGGGGAAGAAGGTCATGTTGTAAGCCATTTTCATACATCTGGGGACCGTGATGGGCTCGCAGGTGAAGAGGCTGTGTCCTCTTACCAAGGGTAGGAAAAGGCCCAGCAACAGAAATGGGGTCATTTCCATTTTCTTCAGACTTCCGATTTTACCGCATGGCTAGGGTTAACCTCAAACCCCTCTCATCATCAGAAGATTCTCATTCAGAGATGAAAAAACGTTCAAACGCCTCATTCCATTATTTTCACCCTTTTGCGGGAAGCTGTTTCCTGAAAAAATGAGTCCTGGGTCAGCCGCTGTAAAAAAACAAACCCAAAGTGTGTTATCAGCCACATCTGTCGATCAAGTCACATCCAACTTCATTCTAGGTAACTGAGATGGGGGGAAATGCTGTAAAGTTCCACCCTAGAGATGCGTTTCCATCTGCCTCGGCGTGGAATGTATCATTTTGCTAAAGAAGCTTCCACTCTGGAGAGCGGCTGATGGAAGGTTTGGGAAGAAACGCTGGGCCAACGTGGGGTGAGCAGGTTGGAGGTGAGGAAAGGGCTGGAAGGGAGGTGTGGAGGCGTGCAGCCCAGGGTCCCTCAGTAATCTTGGTAATCTCGCTATTGGGGGGAAAGCAGTCCCAGTGGGATTCCCTGAGACCCAGAGTTCTTTAACTTTAGCACTCGCTCCCACGGCAGTCTTCTGCGGATATGCTTTTCCTGTTTTCCCAAAAGGCCGCTCTGTCTGGCCGGGTTGACCGAGGTCCCCAGGGAAGAGCGGGCCAGCCTGGTGAGTCTACAATGGTGTTAATCTCCCTCTTCCCTTCGGTGCGCTCACCCGTGCCCTCTCCGACCCGCGTCCTACCCAGCGCAAACCTTCCATCCGCAGCTCCTGGCACCGGTGTGGGGGGGGGGCTCCCCTGAACTCCCGGTGCCCCGCGCCTGGGCACCTGTCCCCGGCCTGCAGCCGAGCCGCGGCGTCCCGGGGCCTGTGGGGACCCCGGAGTCAGACGCACCTGCGGCGCCCGCCCCGTCGGGTCGGCCGGGTCGCCTCACCTCGGGCGGCTCTCGGTCCGTGTTCGCCGGCTCGCCCGGCCGGGAAGGGGTGCGCTGGGGTGGGGTACGGCGGGGTGGGGGGCAGCGTCCGGGCCTCCACCGCCTCCGGGGCCTCGGGGGGAGCGAGAGCTGGGCGATCCCGCGAGACTGCGTGCGCCGCCAGGTCGACCGGGCAGGTTGGGGCTCGCGGCAGCGGCGGGCGGCTGTGGGACCGGCCCTGCGCCCCGCCCCGCCCGCCCCGCCCCTCTCACCCCCGCCGCCGCCGAGCGGGCGAGCCCTCCGCCTGCCAGGCCCACGTCGAGCTGCCCGGCGGACCCAGCCTAGGACTCACCGACAGCCCGCCCCCCTCAATCCGGAACCCACTTCCCGAGCGTGGATCTGCTCCGTGGTGACTTCGGAGTTGGCCCGCGTGTAGCTTTCCGGGGACTTGCCTAAAAAAACGTCCATTAACTCGGGCGCTCTGGCCACCCCCTCGACGGCAGGTGCGGGTGGAACTCCAACTCCTGCTGGTTCTGCAGCTTTCCTGCCTGAAAAGCCCCACAGATTGAGCTTTAGTGGTTTGTACACCAGCCCTGCCACCGTGAAGAAGTTAAATTACCTAAAAGGGGCGTGAGAGTGCTTAGAGCCCTCGCTATAGAAACAGCATAAGTGGGAACAACGATGGGTACTTTTTTTTACTCTGGTATAAAGCACAAACGAACTTGCTGAAACGTTTTGACAAATGCGAAGTGACTTTGTTGTTGTTCCTAATGGGGAGAGAACCCAAGGCTCCGTGCCTACTAGCAAAAGCATGCCTACTATGGGACACTCCATTTCCAGCCTGTAAACTAACCTGAGACCGCTGTTAGCCGAATCCACTGTGCTGTAGAAAAATGACACATGTCATTACCTGGGATAAACAGCACCACTGAATATCCAGAAGAGAGTTGAGATCTGCAAAACATTAAAATGGAGATGAATTTGTAGAGGAGAATTCTGTTCCAGCTTTATCCAAAGTTTAGGACAAGCAGGGCATGGTGGCGCTCTCCTCTAAGCCCAGCACTCCGGATGGCAGAGGTGGGCCGAGCTCCGAGTTCCTGGACAGCCAGGCTATACAAAGAAACCCTGCTTTGAAACAAAACAAAACAGAAACAAAATCAAAAGCATAGAACAAGTGTAAATGCCGAGGTAGTGTTAAAGAAAATTTAATATTATCTCAATTACTCTTAATATCATTCAAACTCAGACAGTTTATGTACTGCAGAATGGTTTTCTATGTAGGACGTTCCAATATGGAGAATTAGCCTTCTACATGGGAGGAATATTGCTCACAAAATTTCTAAGTTTCTGTATAGAAGGAATATTTCTCAGTTGGGTGAAGTGTCATGGGCCTGGAATTCCGGAACTCAGAAGCCGGAGACTGAAGGATCTCAAATTCCATGCCAGCCTAGGTTACAGAGCAACCTGAAGGTCACGCTGGGATATATCGTGAGCCCCTGATCAAACTACAGAAGAAAAATTTTTTTCTGTAGCTCCCTTACTCTTACAAGCTTTGTGAACATATCTATGGTCAGGCTAGAATACCTGAACCAGGTAGTGGCATTTTAATGTGATATACTTGAAATCCATAAACATATACCACGTGATTTAGAGGGGAAACGCCATGAGGTTTGTTTTTTTTTTTTAACAGAAGTGCAGTCTATTTTTATCCTTAATTGCATTTAATTATATAGAGAGTAGTGATGAACTAAAATGATTTGGGGACATTAGAGGGTGGATGTGGAACATTCAGGCAATTATCTGTATCATCCGTGTCTTTCAATATAAAAAGCTTACTTCAGTGGCAAAAGATTAAGAACACAAGCTTGAAAGTTCAGGGTTGCTGGCTTCAAAGCTTAGCTCTGGGACCTGCCAACTGTGTGACCCCTGACAGTGCTCAGCCCCTCCGCCTACGTATCACCATCTATATATAATACACAGATTTCTTTTTCTGACAGCGATGGTTGTGCTTGTCTTTTCTTTCTTGGTTTCTTCATGTTTCTCTCGTCTAAAGCTGGGGATGTGGTCACTGAAAACTGAAGCAGACTTTCCCTTTTAATTTGAAGCCAGTTTTGCAAGGTAGATGGTTTTCCCTCTTAGCATGTAAAATCTTCCAGCCCACTTGTCTGTCTGCACTGCTTCTCTGATCTGTTCTTCTCTGGTGAACTTCCCCCCCCCATCCCATCTGTAGCAGGAATTTTGAAGAATATTCTGCCTTCAGCAGTTGTCTTCCTTTGTGTTCTGCTCATCCAATTTGGACAGCATTCTGTCAACAGTCCAGACAAGGAGAGTTTCTTTGCCCAGTGGCTAACTTTGTCACAAATGAAAACAAACTCTGTAGTCAGATTTTTCTTTGGACCACCAGCTCAAAAATAATGATATGGAGGCTTATTAGTAATTATGAAAGCTCAGCCTTAGTTTAGGCTTCTCCTACTAGCTATTTTAACTTGAATTAACCCATTTATTTTAATCTACTTTCTGTCCCATGGGTCATTACCACATCTCTCCATACTGCCCACGCTGCTTCCTCCATGTCTGGCTGGCAACTCAGCCTTCTTCCTCCCAGAGTTCTCTCTGCTGGGAAGTCCTGCCTATACCTCCTGCCTAGCTATTGGCTGTTCAAATCACACCATCACATTTTACACAGTATACAAATATCCCACAACAAAACTCCATATGGAGGTTCTTTGATACCCAACATTCTTTTTTGAAGTAGATTGATGGCTGCCAAGAGCAGACATGTCTCACTGCCATGAAAAATCTTAGGTTATTAAAGTATTTTAAATGTCGTATTCTGTAGGTCTCAGAAGTGTTTGAAGACTACCTAGATATCTAAACTATATCTCTATTTAGCCTTGAAAACATACCTAACATGACTACAAGTTTGATTGTTATAGATGACTAACTACTAACCTGTACTTCATTATCCTAAATAGTTTGTAATAATAACTTTCAAGGACTAGAAATTTACATTGCATTGGTAAATGAGCTACATAGGTACTATACTATACCTTAAACAAGAATAGAAACATATATATGTTTATATATATGCATATATATATTATGACAAAAGATTAAGCCTGACATCATTGCTGCCTAGCATTGATCTTGGAAATTCTCAGTCATGTGGCTTTAAATAATTTTTTCTGTTTTTTTTTTTTTTTTAATTTTTGTCCTTCTGCTACTCCCATCAATGATAGTTTTTAGCCTAGCCAGTGTTGGATATTGTGTTTCATTGCTTTTCTGTTTGGGAGTTTACAAGTTCTTATTGATTTATCTTGAGCTCAGAGCATCTCTCTTCAAAAATCTCCAATCTACTAGTATTGATGAACCTATCATAGGAATTCTTTATTTTGATTACAGTGGTTCCCTTTAAAAAGATCCATTTATTTTTATTTTGTTTTGCCCGCATGTATGTGCATGTACCTTGAGCATGCCTGGTACCCACAAGGGCAAGAAGAGGGTGTCTGATCCCCTGCAACTGGAGTTACAGGCAGTTATGCGTCATCATGTGGATGCTGGGAACTGAACCTAGGTCCTCTGCAAGAGCAGTAAGTGCCCTTAACTGTTGAGCCAACTCTAGGACCTACAGTGTTTTTTAATATCCAGGAATTTTTAATTCATTCTTCCTTAAAATTTCTTTTTCTTATATTTTCCCACTCATTTTTGTGTATTTCCTAGTTTTGGGTACAGCCCTTAGTGTATTTACTGTAGCTATTTTAAGTTGCTAGTCTAAGAATTTCACTCTCACTGCTGTGTCTGAAATTTGTTCTGGGGTTTCTTTTGTCTCTGACTGGCTTTGTAGTATGCCTCCTGATTTTTGCTAAAAGCTGAACATGATCCACTTGGCCCTAGTGGGGAAACGATGGGGCCTTTTTAACATGGTGTCCTATGTGCAGGGGGCGGGGGAGCTGTTGCAGGGACCTCGGATTCCTTCTAGCCTTTGTGATCTGGAGACTCTCAGCTGGGAATTCACAGGAACAGTCTTAAGTTTTCAATCTCCTTTGAAAGACCAGGTGGCTAGAAGCAGTGAGGTTGAATGCTTGACCTCCTCCAGTTGGCGTGGGCTCCCAGTAGTTTAGGTTCCAGTAAAGTAGTTTCTCCTGAGAGCAGGTTTTCGTAAGAAAAACAGCGCCCAGCATTGTGTCTGTTCACCTTCTATGGTGCGGCGGTACTCGAGATAAGCACCTTGTGAGGGGAAAAACTTATTTTGGCTCATGGTTTCTGTCTGTGGTCACTTGTCCCTGTCGCTTTGGATCGTGTGGCCAGGCAGTCATGGCTGGAAAGCATAGCACTTGCAAGTTTCCCTTCCCTTCTGAAATTCTCTCCCAACTCCATCCTCTCTTAAGCCTTGAAAGCTCTTTCCACGACTCAGGTCCCTGCAAGTGAGATTTGTGAGTTTTGCATTGACTTAAGGGTGTCTGTGAACATGACCTAGAGAATAGTTTGCTTTAAAATGAACTTCCACATGAAATGTATTGCCTGTGGCTTTCTGCTCTACAATCTAAGTGAGGCAGTGTTTGCAGCACGGCGGTTCACCTTGGTTTAATCTGTATAGCTGGCCATTTAATCTAAATATCTATATAGACATGATATGCCTTCACATCTGCCTCCGGTGTGACTGGAAAAGTAAACTTTCGGGGCACTAGTAACATGACACGGTGGGACAGAGCCACATATTTTAATGACAGTCTGATGCATGGGATTGCCTCTCTGGAGCTCTGGTATTGCCATTTGCAAATAAAGAGATTTATATAATGCTGAAGCTAAACGGGCTCAGCCCTGTTGCTGCTTTGACTCACTTTTGGTTTCTATGCGTTTACTTGCTGGGTTTTGTTTCCAGTGGCTCACCACCTGCCATCTGGGCATCTTTAATATTTAATATCTATATTTTTATTTTTATTTATCAAAGCAGTCACATTAAGTCAAATAGTAGAAGTAGTATTTTTTCCTCCAGCTAGTCTCTAATATCTAGGGCTTCTTGCCACAAGCTTAGTGATTTATATATTAACTGTGTTCCTTTGATGTGAAAACCTAATTTTATACCTGATTGCATTTCATGGGCTACTACTGACTCTGTGTGGTTTTAAAAACTGTCCTTAAAAATAGATGGAAGAAATCCTTAGATTATAAGAATTAATACTGTTAAAATGTTTATGCCAGCCAAAGTGATCTAGATTTAATGCTATCCATATCAAAATCGAGTGGGCTTTTTTTTTTTTTACAGAAACCAAAAAATTTGTATGGTACCACACAAGACCCTGCATATATTGGACCCTTCTTTATCTGAACCAGATATAAAAATGAACTTGAAATGAATGAGACTTAAATGTAAGACCCGAGACTGTAAAACTCCAGAAAACCCTTGACATTAGTCTCAACAATGAGTTTTAGATACAGACAACAAATGCAAATAAACGGGAGAGATTTTATTTCAAAGTTACAGCTGATAAATATCATTATTTTAGTTTATTTTCTGTTGGTGGTGCACATGCATGCAGAACGCCCATGCGCATAAAAAATAAATGAATCTTAAGAAAGAAAATAATTCCTAAAACTCCAAAAATAAGACTAGCTTCTTGCTTTTTGGGGTGTTCCATGGTTAATTTAAAGGAAAAGGGGGAGTTAGGAGGTCCCTATTGGGGCCTTTATAAAGTATAGGGAGAAGGAGTTCATATAGGGGTGTCCTAAAACAGCAGATCGTGGGTGAAAGCAAAAGGAAGTGGTCCCTGGAGGAATCATCAGCCCCCCCCCCCCCGCATCATGGCTGGGGTGGAGTGGTGGAGGGGGTTCTCATGGCTCTGCCTTCAGCCAATAATTACGGAGCCCTAGTGTATTATATATGGAAAGGCACTGTGTCTAGGTGCTAAGATGTGACTACACACACACACACACACACACACACACACACACACACACAG
This sequence comes from Alexandromys fortis, assembly GCF_014885135.2. NCBI lineage: Eukaryota > Metazoa > Chordata > Mammalia > Rodentia > Cricetidae > Alexandromys > Alexandromys fortis. Next base: position 4,340,264 of record NW_026067896.1, on the reverse strand, counting down.
GCAGAAGAATGAGTGGTATTTCCTAATTGCATAGGAAAACTAGACAGGCGGAGACATTTCTAAAGAAGCATATGTCTTGATCATGTTTCACCCAGCTTGTCAAATGAAATTCTCACTCAAGAAATCTTACAGCACATAGCTATACGCTGTTGGACTGGGCAGAAAATATTGAAGGACACATTTCTTGGCTTTTCTCCTGGTTGGACTGGTTTAACTATAGCTGAAGTGTTGGCAGCTATATTCAGCAAGAAAAATAGGAATCTGAGACATTCTCTAACTACCATGAGCTCTGGAGAAGCTGTATTTCAGGGAGAAAACCCAAATTACCTTGGTCTTATGCACGACTATTAGGGCTGCCTTGATCAATTTGCCCGGTATCTGGTTCCCTGCGAAAGCATTTCACAAAAGCCCGTCTCGTGTTTTTCTGAACTTGATTTGCATACATTCCATTTCTGGGGAGGATGGAAACTCTCATGTTGGGGAGCTGACTCCTCTGGGAAAGAAGCATTCTTTCTACTTGATTCCTTGCATTTGGTAAGGAGCCATGTGGTGGCTTGAATGATAACGGCCCCCCTGTTTGAAGGTTTGGTCCCCAGCTTGTCCCCCATGGTGGAACTGTTCAGGAAGGATTAGAAAGTGTGTCACTGGATGGGGGAGGTGGCTTTGAGGTTTGGAAAGACTCATGCCATTGCTAGTCTCTCCCTGCCTCCGAATATCAGATCATTATGTGAACTGTCAGCTGTTCCTGCCGCCGTGACTTTGATTCACCATCATGGACTCTAAACCTCTGAAAATATAAGCCCAGTTAGCATTTTCTCCTACAAGTTGTTTTGGTCACGGTGGTCTATCCTGTGTAGTGTCACACTTTGTATAAGTGGCCCTTGTGGTTTAGCATATCTGGGATGGAATCCTGGCTCAGCCATTTGCTGATTCCTATTTGAGTCTCAATTTATAAAAACCTACAAAATAAAGGCTATAATCATTCATAGCTTTGGTGTGAAAATTATATTGGAGAAGGTACGTAAGCCCTTTCACAATGCCTGCCATTTAGAGAGTTCCCGACTTTCCACCAGGTGGAAACTGGGCTTTATGGGCTGCACTTTCATTAAGTACAGCTTGCCTTTTGATAAGACTCAGCAAGGAGCTTAGGCCAAGCTGCTGCTGCTCTTGGAGTCTTTACCACAACGTGCAAGGAAAGAGGCAAAGTCGGTGTCCTCAGCTCACCTTACATCGTAACAGGTTGTGGTTTGTGTTCTCCCTGATGTTCCAGTATCCCTCCATCAGAAGTGGAATGTGGGTGTCCTGTGGAAAGTCCACGGAAACAGAGACTCCGAGCTTATGCATTGTTCATTAATATAAGCTCTCCAAGAATGTGCCAAGTCCCTCTGACTTTGGTGATCTAGTATGACTATTGGAAAGTTGAGTTTGGGGGAAATCCTCTCCTCTGTCTGCATGCTACGCCAGAATCTCGTGTGGTCTTGCAGAGCACAGGACTCACAGGAGCCGTGACTGAGAAGACACCTAGGTACCATGATTTAGGCAGCTGATTTCCTTCTGCTTGCTTGAATAGTGTTCAGAGGTAGAAAAGAAGATCCGAGAAAGCTGGGACTGGAGAGATGATGGCTCGGCTGTTAAGGCCCCTTCCAGAGAACCTGGGTTCAGTTGCCAGGGTCACAACCATCTGTAATTCTAGGGTATCCGATGCCCTCCTACAACCTCCACAAGCAGCAGGAAAGAACATGGTGCATAGATTTATATGCAAACAAAACACTCATGCACATAAAATAAGGTAAATTAAAATCTAAAAATTTTAAAATTGTTTGAAAAGAAAAAGAAAAAATGATCAGAGAAAATTATTCAATTATTCACTTCTGCCTTCTAAATGCACTGGGGTGTCTTTGAAAAAAAAATGGAGTCCCAGCCAGGTGTGGTGGGGAACTAGCTCTTGTGGACCAGCCTGGCCTCAAACTCACGGAGATCTGCCTGCTTCTGCCTCCCAGGTGCTGGGATTAAAGGCGTGCACCACCATCAGGCAATTGAACTACTTTCAGTCTTAACACTTAGAAGGCAGAGGCAAGCAGATCTCTGTGAGTTTGAGGCCAGCCTGGTTTCCAAAGTGAGTTCCAGGACATCCAAGACTATTACACAAAGAAACACTATCAGGAAAAAGGGAGTTTTGGCAAATGATTGCACTAAAGATCACCTCACAAACAAAATGAATGAAGCTGTTGGTCCTGGGATTTTTGTTTTTGGTTTAAGCTGAATAGAAGAGCTCCCATCAGTGTTGGCTAAGTTTCCATGGGAAAAACATATGACCTTGTCTGGCTCCGGTAAAGGACCGTGTGCCTCTGGTCATGTCAACACATATTCACAGCAGCCGGTGGAGCTGAGCGCAGGCGAATCTTGCTATTGTTGGATGAATCAGAGCCCAACATTCCTTTTATATTTACCCTCACAGGTTATCTACAAAAAAAATGTTACACATTTAATAATATAGTTGAGCAATGAAAACACAGTTTTCTTTCCCTGGTGTGAGAACCCTCTCATTCCTAGGTGTGTCTCACTAACAGCGTGAACCGTGGTCAGGCTCGCCTTGAACACAGTTACAAGCATGGATCTGTCTTGTGAAATTTCTAAGATTTCCTCTGGGAGATTCTTCTTTAAGCAACTGCCAACATGGAGGCCTCGTCCATATTGTTTGTGTGAGAGATAAGTCTCCAGAGCACAGTCTGTGAGTGCAGAGGAGACTGTGGGAGAGATGGCTAGGTTTGGCACAAACGTTATGTTTCCTAAGAAGTTAAGTCTCTATACTATATTAGAGCCGCACTACAAACACATCTGCAAAACTTCTGGCATCTCTTATCAGCAGCTTGGTAAGGAAGACATAAACGTAAACATACAATGCAATGTGTTTTGACTGAAACCTCTTAGCATGTCATAATAGTGTCATCAAAAAACCCAAAACAGTGCTGGGAGCCAAAGAACAAGCAGTAAGAGAACTTCTGTTCCTGTACCAGGTTCAACGAACATATGACGTCACCCTGAACTTTCCACGGCGTATGATAATGAGGTGAACTTTCTATAACATTATGGCCATAACACTATGTTAATGAATAGTAAAGCTATAATACATATTATAAGAATAAAAGAGACTTAAGTTGACTGCTAGCCAAAGAGACAAAGAATAATATAAAAAGGAAAAACAAACAGATATCAGTACATCACAGATTTAAAAGCGAAAGAAGCACTTGGAGACAGATTTGACCAGCTTTCTGCAATACCACTCCTCCCCCCCTGAGACCAAAGTTCTGGAAATAATTATTTTGATGACTGAAGGGTCCAAGAATAAGAATATAAAAATGTAGATTCCAGAAATAGAAATGTAGAAATAAATATAAAGTTGTAAGCCTAGGAGAATGAGACTAGATTGTCAAAAAATCAGGCGGTGGTGGTGCACGCCTTTATCCCATTACTCAGGAGGCAGAGGCAGGCGGATCTCTGTGAGTTCGAGGCCAGCCTGGTCTACAAGAGCTAGTTCCAGGACAGGCACCAAAGCTACAGAGAAACCTTGTCTCAAAAACAACAACCACCACAAAAGCAAAAACAAACAAAAAAAGGATTAACTATTAACAACGGGTTATTTTGCTTTACAACCCATAGCTCTATTTACAAGGCCAAAGCATCTCTCTGCACACTGAGAGCTAGCCTACAGATATGAGCTGAGCCAAATGTTAGGAAATAGATCTATGTCCTCTGGGTTATGCATTATCCTTGCTATGTGAAACTGGCAGCATCAAAGGAGAGCACAGGGCGTCAGTAAACACCATCTGGAAGTACCAAGGAAGGCAATAGATTAAGTACAAACTCCAGTTTAACTGAAAAACTCTGTTGATGGAGATTGTAAAGTTAGGCAATCTGTACCTGAGTTTTACCTAGAGAGTGTAAAAATTCCTTTGTTCAGACCTAATACTTGGTGCTCCTACTATAAAAAAAAAGTGGGTTCAGAAACCGACCCCTGCCACAGCCTAACAAAATCCATCTCTGGTAGTGGGCTCAGCTAGTTGATAAACTTTTTGTGTCCCATGGAGATTTTTTATTTTTTTTATTTTTTTCCTGTTTTTCTGGTTTCTGGAATAAAGTTTGCTCCTGGTTTATTAGGCTTTGGGTGTCTGTCCCCATCTTTGCGCACCCCACCCGGATCCAACAGTGATGACGGTAATGAACATTTACTGGGCATCCACCTGAGCCAGGCATTGTTGAGTGGCTTCATCTTTCCATTTAGGTCTGACAATGGCTCTGTAAGCCTATGAGACGGGCTCGACTTTCTGTTTGTTTTACCTTGGGTACCCACCATGTGACAGGAACTAGAATTCACTCTGTAACCTGGTCTCCAGCTTAACCCCCTCACCCCTGCCATGACAGCCTATCAGGACCTGGGATTGCAAGAAAGCAACAGCATGCACAATTACATCATTCTATTTTAATTGATGGCTTCCAGAAATAGAGAATCATGTCCCTGATTGCACGGGTAGTGAGTGACAGACGAGGGTAGCTTCCTGAGTGACTCTTGTCCACCGGTCACTCGCCTTAGTCAAATCCAGCCATCTACATCTGGGGCATATCACAGGTGCTGGATGTGCTGGATCTGTGTAGTCCAGCCTGGTACCCACCAGCCACGCCCAGCTGTTCCAGCTACACTAACTTAGAAAAAGATCAGTCCCTCCGTCACGTCACGCCAGGTTCATTTCAAACACGGCACCACCCCCGTGTGACTGGCGGCTACTGAACCACCTCACACAGTTTTAAAGACATTTGCATCACTGCAGAATGTTCTGCTGCGAAGAATTCTAGACCCAGAGACCATTTCCTGTAGATAAACTTCCAGGTGACATCGGAGCACGTCAGGAGGTAAGAGGAGCCCTGCTCTTTCTCTGGCAACTGGAGACAACTACGGACTAAGTGTCCTTTGGTGATTGAAGGGTGACAGAGACACAGCTGCTGGTGGGCAGTGGGTGGCAGGAACAAAGAGTAGCAGAGATGAATGCCCGATGGGCCTGAGGCATCGCTTTGTTCTCTAGCCTTAGAGAGCCAGCAGATTCCCAGTTACTAATCCTGAATATCTCACTGTCCTGGTTGTGTGTGTGTGTGTGTGTGTGTGTGTGTGTGTGTGTGTCTCCTAGCCCTTCCAGAAGCACTGTAGCTATTCTTCCTGGTGAATCCTCTATTTGAAACACTATACAGGTACCAGGATTGAACTCAAGATGTCCGACTTGGTGGCATGCCTTTGCCCACTGGGCCATCTCAATAGCCCTGTGTCTTTAAGGTCAGGACAAATCACCTTAAGAGGCTTGTAAGTCGCCTTTATTGCCTTTAAGTTTATGCTGTCGATTTAAATCAGGAGCACTCAGGTACCGTCCTCAGCTGCCACAGTTGGGAACTTCTTCTACTCCATGTTCTCAGCCCCTCCCCTGCACCTTCGGAATGAGAAAGCTGGAATGGGACGCGGCAACCTATATTTTAAGAAGCCCTTCAGGCGATTTGGAAGCACACTTAAAGTCTGAGAACCACTGGTAACTTTCACACACCTGTACATCCACAGCAACATTCCATAGACTGGATCCACAAATCTCAGTCGCATAACATGCAGGATTGCGCTGTTGCGGGATTAATGAACCCACTGGGGTGGATCTTCTAGGCGCTGAGACAGTTCATCTCACTGGCCCGATCTGATTCTTCAGCGGGGACAGCAGGTCTAGGCTTTAGGATCGTTAAATTTGTTTTCGGGGAATTCACATTTTATGTTGAAATTTATGGTCCGTTGAAGAGACAGAAGACTACCCTGATTTGAGTCTGGCCCAGCAATTCGTCAGGGCTGTGTGAGACAGAGACATTTCACAGGACTGAAGAGAGCTTGCTTTTCTCGAGTCCTGCCTCTACTTGCTGGTGGCTGCGTTCCCTGAATTGGATCTTTTCTTAGCAATTCTCTCTTCCCCTGTCTGCAAAAGTGGTAGATTTCAGTACTTTTTGGAGAAGGTCATCACCCTCTGAGTTTAAGAAGTATCTCACCTTAGTTCCCCTCTGGAGTTTTTGTTTATTCCAGTGTACTAACTACATTTAGGAGATCTACCGGCGCGCAAGCCCCGACAGGCTGGTTAGCTGGTCACACCTCCTCACATGCCTGCTTTTTGACACAGGGCTGACATACAACTCAAGATCCTCTTTGAATGAATGAGTGAATGAGCGAATGAATGAATGAGTGAGCGAGCAAACACTGTAGTTCACGAAGCCCCAAATGTGTACACGGCAGAATCGAATCTGGTAAACGCATCCCAGGAACATTGCCCACGTGAACTTAAGTGTTCAGAGAATGAATGCAGTATAGTGTATCCTTCTTCTTGTCATGCGTTTCATCCCGGCTTCATCAGTTTTTCAGGAACTTCCAGCAGATGGCACCAATAAATACTGCCTTGGCACTGAATTGGAAACTGGTTGGTGATTTTTTTTCAACATGAACTTAAGTGTCGATCTGAACACACCTTCCTTGGTTCAGCTAGTAATAATGACTGGTATTCATTGTCACTTTCCCATTTACTAAGGGCTTTTAAATCCCTCCCTCGGTTCTGCCTCAGATTCTGTCAGCTCCACGAAGCTTTTATGCACTTTGGACCTCTGCTGGCATGCCGTGTGGTCACAACAGCAGTATAATTTATGTTGATGACAGTATTTTTTATATTAGTAATAACACCGGTCTTTCAAAGACCAAATTCTCCAGATAATTTAGGCATGATCCTTCGTGTAAAGACAGAGCAGAGCACCGATACTTTTATTAGCTCTTTCTCTCTCTTACTAAACGGTCCTGATTCTCCCTGTTTGCATGTTGTTCTGTAGATTCAGAGCCATTACACAGGCACAGCATCCTCTGATCTTGGAACAATCTGAAGATGTGTACATGTTATGCTATTGATAAGGAGAAAGTTGTTCTCTTCCGTTCCACTCCTCCTCCCTGCTCCTTGACCTCATCACTGCCTTCTTCAGGGTAGCTGGTTCGAGGCTTACTCTTTTTTGTTTAAAGTTGCGTGTATAGGTGTTCACCTGCATGTATGTATGTGTAACACCTGGGTGCTGGTGCCAGTAGGAGACAGGAGAAGGCATCAGATCCCCCAGAACTGGAATTATAGATGTTGGTGAGTCACCGTGTGGGTACTAGGAATTGAACCTGGGTCTTCTGAAAGAGCAGCGGATGCTCTTAACCCCTAGAACTGCTTTTTAAACAACACTTGCAGACACATTTCTTGGTCTGGACTGAATTTGGAAATTGCAGCAGATAGGTCTGGCTCATGTAGGTAAGTCTTGAGTGCCTGAAACTGAGTTCAACAACAGAAACTGATCAGGTTTCAGGGCTAGAACTGGGGCTTGCCGGGAGATTTCACGTGCCTCACTAGGTTAGACAGAGACCTCAAAGTGACCTGGCACTGTGAGTAGACGCAAACACTAAACTTGCCGTGGGCTAGGAACGCAGCTCAGATGGCAGAGGGCTTGGTAAGAACCGGACTAGGTAGACATTCATAGAACTCTTCGGCCTAAGCCCAACCATCAGCAAACCAGGGTTGGCTGACTACCAGGGAAACACTCTCATAGACTTCCCGCTAGGTTGACTAGTGATGAGGCCATTGCGATGTGGAGTTCAAAACTCCTTACGGTTGATTCAAGCAAACGAAAGTCCTGTGGTAACAATGCGAGGGGCAACACCGAACACCTGCTGCATTTTGTTTTTTCTGAAGGACTCTCCTGAGTCATTCGTGCTTCCTTCTCAACTTTTCCTTGTGTAAGTTTTTCTCCTGACAGGATTGCACTAGTGAGCACACTCCATGCATTTCTTTAGACCCTGAAAAGGCCCTACTGTGTTGAAAGCTTCGAGAAAAGGTCCTACTGTGTTGGAAGACTGGAGACAGATAGGAGTGAAGAGACAAGCAATCCTGTGCCCAAACACACTTTTTTTTCTTATTCCCAACACATGGTGGCTTGTGTGTAAAAATCCTTCCAATAAATACATGGTATTTTTGCATGGCAAGTGTAGCCAGAGGAAACCAGATGTGAACACTGCCAAGTGTAACATTTTAATCCCTGGTATACAGCCTTATGGATGAGAAATTTTACTCCAGATAAGAACACAAATTTTGAAAAGAAAGTAGAAGGCTTGAGTAGATTTCTTGGTTTTATAAGACTAAGATTGTTTGGCAGGGGGCACATGGCGCATGCCCCCGTGCACACGTGGAGGTCAAAGGCTCCTTGGAAGAAGCAGCTCTCCTTTTCTCCTGTGTGGGTTCTGGGAATTGAACTCAGGCCATCAGCCTTACCAGCAGGCCCGAGATTGGGAACCTTACAGAACAGTTATCATGTTTACACCAAAGGGACAGTGGCAATTATTACAACCCAGCACAGAATATTGATGCTGGGTTTTGTTTATAATTAACAAACAATTACACACTTATGGCACCTAAAAAATTAGGAGACATAAGTGGCCCATAGCAAGCTAATTTGATCAGGGACTAACACTAGTTCCTTACACATGCTAATCCAATTTCACAAGATTAATTGTTGAGTTAACAGCAGAAGCTGTTTTGCAATTCCTTTTATCATTTATTAAAAAATAAAACTCAGGGATAAATATTAGGTAGTAAACCCAAGAGATCCACAGGACAACGGAAACACGATCCTGACCCTCTACATTTCCTGGATGGAAAAGGCCGGGTAACCCCTCAGCTCCTCTTCCTGTTCCTTGTGTCCTTCCATTTCCCCTTGAGCCCACCAGGAAACTCTTTGGTCTGTCCTGAAGCTGGATGTGGACTCAGCTCTCCCTAAATGAGATCGGCTCTATTATTGATCTCGGAGCAACCAACCTGAACAGATCTCCCCCAACAGAGCTGTCTATGGCGACACTTCATGGTTTGTTTTTCCCCCCTTTCCTTCCTTGGTTTTGCAAATCTGTGACCTTGTAGTGGACGACTTCTCCCGCTCTGTCTTAATGATGAACGAATTTCTTTAGTCTTAAATCAAAATTCAAAAGCAGTGGCTTTGAAGTTGATTCTTTGATATGTGAGAGAGTTGGTAGATCACCGTTTTCTGGACTGTGTATAGATTTCTCAGCATGCCAGGATCTGTGCCTCTGGTCTTCATATGGCTCAGGAGAGTTCACTGCGTCTAGCTGAGCTCACGCCCGTGATTCTCTTAGGTAAGACAGCTTGTACTGGGTCGGGGGTGGGGATCCTGAGAACACAAAACCGTCACCATGCACTTGAAGCTTGTAGCTTTCCATCTGTGAGAAGAACACATTTGCTTTCATTAGGGGTGGGGTTAGGGAAGCTCATTGCTCTGATCAGAGGGGGATGAGGTCAGGGCTCTGCCACCTGCAGCAACTCCTCAAGAATGTATTGATAGTTGTGAACTGCTGAGGTGTGTGGGGCGTCTTTGCCCAGACATGCCTTGCCCTCGCAGGAAGCCTCTGCCTGGCCTTCCTTTCCTCAGCATGTCCTGACATCTTTCCCTCTGCTCTTCTTCTTCTCAAAGTTTGCGGTGCAGTTCCCTGTCGACAAGTTCATCAGATTCCAGAGAAAAAGATGGTTTTCCTTGCTTTGGCAGAAAGATATTTAATAATATGTGAGCATTTGAAAGCTTAAGCTCTTGAGACTGGAAAGACTGCTCTGCAGGTAGAGCACTGACTGCTCCTCCAGAGGGACCCAGGTTTGTTCCCAGCACCCATACGGTGGCTACAATCATCTGCGACTTCAGTTCCCGGGGATCTAACACACTTTTCTGCCTCTTCTGGTAACAGTCATACATGTGGTGCATAGGCATACCTGCAATGAACACACACACACACACACACACACACACACACACAGAGAGAGAGAGAGAGAGAGAGAGAGAGAGAGAGAGAGAGAGAGAGAAATGAATGAAAAGTAAGACCTCACAAATCCTAGAAGAGTTGGAGGGGTTCTTCCAGCAAGAAGCCCACCATCAGATGAGGGTCCTAAACCTTGTAGTCTGCCATGAACGCCCCAAGCTAGAAACATAGATGAACACATTTGTGTCTGTCCACAATGTCAGATTTTATTGAATAACAATAAATTCACATCTGAGACAATAGGAAATAAAAAAAGAGTGGGGGTGGGGTGGGGTATGGGGAAGGCGTGTCCTTTCCAACAGTTCCAGTCACAGGCCGCCACTCCAGAAATCCTGACTTCACTTTACTTGCCAGATTGTAGTCAAGTCATAGAACATCAGGATATCCAGGAACTCGTGACACACAGCTGACATAGGATCCATGTGCTGTTAGCAGAGTAGAAAAGGAGAATACATGTATGGCATAAAATACCCAGCAGGCTCGGTTATGCCTTTAAAAGAACCCAAATGTCAAAGCTGACACCACAAATCTAAATTTCCCGTGCAAAGCAAGTTCTTGCCCTGGTGAGATAAACAGGCTTTGGACTAAGTTTGGAAAAAGGAGGGGCAGGAAGAAGGAAGGCAGGGCACGGATGCTACAGGTCTTCAGGCAGATTGCTGTACTCAGATTTATCACCAGATCCTCGAGAAAGGAAATAGAAACCTCAGACATGATGTGGGCTGTCCTTCTATATACGTGTTGCTTTTATTGGATAATGAATAAAGTTGTTTCGACAAATGGCTTAGCATAGTCAAGCCAGGCAGGAAATCCAAACAGATATAGAGAAAGAGTAGGCGGAGTCAGGGAGATGCCATGTAGCTGCCAAAAGAGAAAGATGCCCCTGAACCTTACCAGTAGGCCACAGCCTTGTGGTGATACAAATAATAGAAATAGGTTAATTTAAGATGTAAGAGTTAGTTAATAAGAAGCCTGAGCTAAGAGACCAAAGAGTGTTGTAGTTAATATAGTTTTTGTGTGGTTATTTGGGTCTGGGCATCTAGGAACGAATGAGCAGTAACCATTTACACAGACATACTGAAGGAACCCCAATGGAGAGAAGCCCCCTGTTCTCTACTAACTATCCAGGAAGTGATAAGCCTCATAACACTTCCTCAGACCTACCTGGTCAGGTCACAGAATAGACCCAGCTTTTCTGCTAGGCAGAACCCAAACCAGCACACACTCCCTCAAGCCTAATACTAGCGTGGAAGAGCACCAAAGGGCCCCGAGCCTTTCCTTATCCATTGGGGTGGGCCTCGAAGGTCATTGGGAGAGGTTGAGATTCAGGGTGACCTTCTTGGACAGATTTCCAGAGACCAGATGGAGCACTCAGATGTCCCAGAACATCCCTGCCGGGATGATGAACAGCTTCAGAGAGGCCAGCAGGGACAGGTCCTTCCCCCACCAGTACTGTGGCTCTATTATCATTAGCCTTGGGTTACAGGGGACAGAGGTAGAGTGGAAGCCCTGCACAGAAGAGGAAATTTACAAACCACTGCTTTGCACAAAATGAAGTATCAGAGAAGAACAGAGCCTGGTCTCAACAAGGTCCAGAACCGCAAACCAAAATGAGATGCTTTTCTTTACAAACTGACCTCCTTCAAGTATTTATGGCTTTTCTTATTTCTCCTCCTCCTCTTCCTGGGTTTCACTATAGGCCAGCCTTAGCTCATACCTGAACCTATAGTCCTCAGCTTCCCATAAGTACCAACAGACACAACCCCAAATTCTACTTCCTAAGGAAGGGGTAGTCCTTCAAACTTGGTTAAGTAAATTAAATTTCCCAAGAGTGGGGTCAAGCACAGGGCATGCCTTTATTTCTTGCAAGTCTATGGGTGATTTTATTACTGCTTTTGATAGACATGGATCTAGCTTGCAATCTAGAGAGATAAATCCCTAAAGAAATTCAGCGAAGGCATTTATATTCTATCTACAAGGGTGTCCTCCTCTGTTTGAAGATCCCCCCTTACCTCTCTTTTGATGCCCACAAGCTATAATTTTATATTTATAGTATTGATTTTTAAAGATGGTTCTTTGGTACCAAAGATAATCCCCTGATAACATGGGGGACACATGACCTATGTTTTCCACGTCAGGCTTGATTTGTTTTATTCAACTCCACAAATAATATAATACCACTCACAAGAAGATAAAGAATAACTCAAATAATAATTTAAAACTCCAAATAAAACTTAAATACAAAGAAAAATTAGAACAAGGAGAAGCCAAAAAAAAGCAAATGCATGAGAGAGAGGAACATGAGCTGACATTGTTTCCCGTTAGGGAGGCACAATGAGTCACAGAACCAGAAGGGAAGCGGCCCACTTCCTCGGGAGGGGCGCATTTCGTCCTCACACCAAATTCTCAAAGGCATTCCGTAATTTAAAGCCTCAAAGGGTCTCTGAGTTACCAAATGGACAAAATTGTTCGTGAGTCGCTTTGACTTTAAACAAATCTGAGGAAACAATACTTGAAATTCAGTGAGCAGTTGCTTAAGTTGGTATTTCTCTTAAAAAATATTAATAGAAATGTCCTTCTTAGCAATGCGCTCTGTTTTCAAAAGAGGTTGGGAACCACTGAACTGACCACCATCAGGAAAGTTTCCTGGAGAAGATCCTGAAAATGTTGAGTCCACATTGGTCCTTGAGATCACCTTAATCTTGAGGGCTAAGTGAAATGGTGAAGGTGGAGTGTTCCTACAGTGCCCAGCACTGACTATGGCTCAGAGGAATGCTCCCACGGGGCCCAGCACTGGCTATAGCTCAGGGGAGTGCTCCCACAGTGCCCAGTACTGACTATAGCTCAGGGGAGTGCTCCCACAGTGCCCAGCACTGACTATAGCTCAGGGGAGTGCTCCCACAGTGCCCAGCACTAGCTATAGCTCAGGGGATAGTGTTTGTGTGCTTATATAGTGTTGGGTTCAATGTGATAGAATCTAGCATTTTGAATACTTCTAAGGGTTAAAGCTGTGCAGTCTTCAGCCGGTGGTGAGTAAATTGTTCCTTTCTCTGTGGGGCTTTGGAGACTGGCATATCCAACAGTGTGATGCTGCCCTGTCTTGTAAGGCTCTGGGATGCAGGTTTGTAGGGATGCTGTGTAAGAACAGCTGCTCCAGAAACCAGACAAGTTGGAGGGAGGGTGGCATCTCATTGCACCAAGGGGCAACACTCCAGAAGAGAAACCCAGCCCATCCCCACAAAGCGGTATGCCATGGGCTCCCCAGGCCTGAAATGAACTAGGAAGCAATTTCTATGACAAAATTCACTCGAGCCCAATACATTTCAGTTATAGAATATAGTCAAGATGATTTGAGGAAGTCTCAATTCTAAGTACTCTGTCCTTTGTCAGACTATGGGTACAGGGAAGTTTCCTGACTTCAGGGTTATAAAACACAGTAGCTATAAGAGATAACATTTTGAAGTATTAATTAATAGCTCTTGTACTTTACATGAATCCAGCACTGTGGTCATTTAAAGATGAGTTTTAAGCATTATTTTAGGAAATACTAGGATAATTATCTCCTGGTTTAGGAGAAGTTTATTGGGGAGAGAAAGATATCTCTAAAACAACTTGTGCTGAAGGTTAGCACAGGTTATAACTTTGGGGAGAGAGGAAGCAACCTTGCCCACAGTGGCTCGGGGTCACCAGCCCCTGCTAAGAACCAGACTCTATCCCAAGTACTTCCATACTGGGCAATCAACTCAAAACACGTGGTCCTCACGCTCCCATCAGATCCGTGTCGGCTCTGTCATCTCATCTCAAGGTCAAGGAAGCTGTGTCCTAACGAGATTGCTATGCAGCTAGGAACTGGGGAATTGGAATTTGAATAGATATGTCTCTCTCCCAAGTTCTTAGACCATACTATGCACACAGAATATGCGCTTATATCAAATAGCTTTTATAAGAAAGCATTAATCTGCTTCCTCTATGTGCCTGAATCGGGGGTGGGGGTATTATTAGCCAAGCTGAATAGCGCTGTCAGGCTAAATGGCCCAGGTTCCCTGCAAGCTGTGTGGATTTTTTCCTCTCTTTATATAATGCCCATATCTATATCCTTGGAGGGGGTGAGAAAGCCTTGTGACTGTGAGTCACTGTCTGTGTGAGGCTAGCCCTTTATTCTTCGGTGCTAAGAGCAAAAAGAGACCTGACCCAAAAATCACCAACTGTCGTGCTCTGGGCTCAGCTGGTTGCCAGCTGTTTCTCTCAGATCCTCACACCTCAGGGACGGCAACCAGCCCACATCAGCTGGTTGACCTCCTCAGTGGATTCTTCCTTTCTTCTCTCCAGGCAGGTGAGCCATAGTCCTCTGCCCTCTGCATTTCCTGTGCCTACTGCCCTCAGCCTGTCCAGGGGCTTCTCTGGCTCCAGATTTATCTCCAGGGACGGTTCCGTGAGCCCTCACAGGTGTAAAATAAAGTGTGACCCGTGTTCTCACGCAGGCTTTGCTCCTTCCTTGTGACCTGGATACCGTCTTCCCCGGCAGCTTTCATCCCGAGACACTGACAACTAACCCGGGGCTGTCTCCTAGGTAGACAGACAGACAGACCCATCAGACAGACCCATCTAGCCCTTCCTCTGTAGCCAGAGAAGAGATGGACTATCTTGGATAAGTCATAGTTTGTTCAAATGAAAGAATTTAAGTTTGCTTATTCTACAGAACCTTTCTGAGTATTGCTGTAAAGAATGTAAAGTTGTAAAGGTCTCACGTAGTCGCCATTAGAGAAGCAGAAAATAAAGTATGTGGAACAGAATAGCATTCTGTAAGTTACAGCATCTAAAAATACCTTAGAAAGGTTCTGAATACTCACTGTATAGATTCTGTAGTATATGCCACAGCTTCAGCTAAGCCATGTTATAAGAGATGATTCTGTGGTTAAGAGCACATACTGTTCTTGCAGAGGATTCGAATCTGATTCCCAGCACACAACTTGGGCAGCTCAGAGCTGCCTGTAATGCCTCCTCCAGGGACCTGATGCCCTCTTCTGGTCTCCATGGATACCTGCACTCAGTGCACATACACCCCACACACATAATTAAAACTGAAACAAATCTTTGAAAAATAAAGCATATTAATGTACTTAGGAACTGCGTTTTATATTCCCTGTGATTAAATGTGAGAGAAAATTGCAGTGTGACCCCCGTGCCCTTTTCTATCCAGGCCTGCCTTCTAGTCTGTTCTAAGTGGGAGGTCTGTAGAGCCTGTCCCTCTCCCCAGAAGAATGCCAGCCTTCTGAGCCTCTATCTGCTATCAAAGGGCAAGCACAAACACTCGCTGCATGCCTGCCCTGTACTGGCAGCTTCATGTTTTATATATGCCAGTTCCCTTGTCCTGCCTTTAACCTGAGTCCTTTCAACTCTACCTCACCCTCTGTTTCACAGGGAGGAGGGTGTAGACTTGAAGTCAGTAGGTAATTCATTCCCAGTCACACAAGTAGTGGTTGGTTGGACCAGGGTTTGAGCAGATATCTGGCCAGCCCCAAAGCCGGTGTCATTTCTTCTCTCTCAGAGCCCCTCCCCTGGAGTTTTGCTTATTTTATTTGCTGCTGCCTTTGGGGATGTGGTCAGTGTTTGTTCCAACAAAGATCTAAGGAGGAGACAGCAGAGGGTCAGCCGGTTCTCCCTGGGTCACCTCAGTTGTAACCGCGGAAATTGGAGGGTCAGCTAGAATCCCCAGCAGACTGCAAGGGCTTGAATCATGTCATGGTGTTCCTCCCACACTCACGCTGGAAGTTAATCTCCACAGAAGTGAACTATGCGATATAGGATTTAGAGGAGTGGGGTTTGGAGATAGTTTTCTAAAACCCTTGCCTTCTAAACTAAAGCAACTCAGAAACTAAGGATCCTCAAGGAAGGGAGCCTGGCTGGGAGGGGGTGTGTGGAACAGGGTGGGGCCTGGGAAATGCCATTCACCTCCTGACCTTCCTGTAGCTGGTCTGTCCTCTGGCTAGTTCTGTGGCTGCCAGACTCCTTCCTGTGGGAGGACTGAGCCAGGACAGGACAGAACAGTCAGTCAGTCAGTCAGAGGGACAAGAGAGACTGATGGTATTTACCTATGAGAGAGAAAGGAAAATGCCCCTAAGTTTGTATTCCCAAATGACAAATGCCCCTCCCTTACTGTCTCAACACAACCACAATGACTCAGTCACAATTAGCTTTGCAAAGTAAGATGAGGTATGATTTTTTTAATTGTTTTTTTTATATTTATTTTTATTTTGTGTGCATTGGTGTTTTGCCTGCCTGTCTGTTAGTGTGAGGGTGTCAGATCTTGGAGCTACCGACATTTGGGTGCTGGGAATTGAACCAGGGTCTTCAGGAAGAGCAGTCAGTGCTCTTAACGGCTGAGCCCCTGGAGAATGATTTTTTTTAAATGTATCTCTGTATTTTTCTATAATGAGCATGGATTTTGAAAACTTTTACTTCCTTAGAAATTGATGCAGAGAACTGCCAGTCTCTCCTCTGGAGTGAACCCTCAGGAAAACCTATGGGAAGGAACTGTTTCTGAAAACAAGGCTGTGTAATTTTTATCTTATTAGTGCTTATTAGTGATTTAACAAAAAATTTACATTAAGCAATATGCAGTTGGCTTTCTGCATCCATAAATTTAATCAACCAAAAATCTAATGTATTTTAGGCATAGGGACTGGAGAGATGGCTCAGTGGTTAAGAGCACAGGCTGTTTGTCCAGAGGTCCTGAGTTCAATTCCAGCACCCATATGGTGCCTCACAGCCATCTGTATTGAGATCTGGTACCCTCTTCTGGTGTGCAGGGATTCATGCAGACAGAACACTGTATACATAATAAATAAATAAATAAATAAATCTTTTAAAAACTGCCAATAAATAAATGATCCCTTTCTCCGGCCCCAGATGGAGGTGCTGCTGTTTATAAGGGCAGGACGTCAGAAGGAACTCTTTGTCTTCAGCCGTCAAGACGGACAGTCCGCCTGGCTTGTCTCTGAGGGCTTAGGATCCTGCATCTTATCTCTTCCAGGACCAATGTCACTGATTCCTTAGATACTTAAGCCTTCCGGCTGAGGCACAGATTCACGGGGCTCCAGAGAGCTGGCTCTATTTCCCAGAACACCTGCCTGTGAGGAGGACGGGCAACCTGCTGCCCTCCAGTGCTGTCTGATCGTGTCCAGAAATTTGATACTTCGGGTTAGTCACCTGGCTCACAACTTCTAAGTACTTCCCGTGACATTACGCAAGGCAGATGACAATTCCCACCATGGTTTGGGGACTATAACCTCGCAAGTCTGAGACTGTGGTGTACTGTGTATACATTGCTTGGCATTTAGGATGCATGCGGTCAACAACTAGTGTTGCCTTGACCCCTTATTAAGCTAACGTGGCTGGGTTTGCCTATCTATATGGCGGGGTTTTCTAAAAATTTAGCTTGACTCATTCAAGACATGTCTCTGTAGTCTGGAATGGTAGAATATCTGTGCTTATGGTTGCTTTTTTTGTTGTTGTTGACTTCTTATTGTCTTTACCATGTTGTACTTCAGCTCTCTATGATATTCAAGGTTGGAACTTGAACAGAACTTCTGTATGTCCCCAGTCCCTAAAACACCCTGTAAGGGCTTGGTTAATGAACAAACGAGTTGACAGAGTCCCAAGTAAGCTTTTAGGCCACAAACCCTGCTAATGCTTTATATCTCATAAGGACCCTCAATCTAATAAGCATTTGTTGAACGTACAAAATTTTCAACATAGTTTTTCCTATGGGACATAGCTTTCTTACACAGTTTATGATAAGAAGGTGAGGTTTACTAATTGCTTAGTAGACAACAACAAGGCCTTCTGTGACACAGATCCATGGATTTCACACACACCACGTAGAAAGAGAGGCTGGGCATCAGGTAGACGGAGAGAGCGCAGGTGATAAAGAGAATAAAAGAGGTTTTACTGAGGATCGAAGTAGATTTGGAGCTAACCAGTAGCAGTGGAGAAAAAGATGGTCCGGGACGTAGTGCCTGGCCCAGAGCACAGGATGGCTGTTGAGAAGGCAGCAGGCGGCATTGAAGAGCACTAGGGTGGCTCCAAATGTGTGCGAATCCGGTGAGAGCTACGGAGACCAGCGGGGCTGTGAGAACTGCTGTGCTGGGAAGTTGGTTAATTCAGGCACTGAGAACTGCAGAAAACGGAGGGAAGGGAAGGGTGAGGTTTGGTTAGTTTGCTGGCTAGGTTTTTTCTTTTTGTCGACTTGACACAAGCTAAGGTTGTCCAGGAAGAGGAACCTGGACGAGACAATGCCTCCATCCAGATTGTCTGTAGGGCATTTTTTGATTAATGATTATTGTAGGTGGGCACAGCCCATGGGAGTGGTGCCACCCTTGGGCATGTCATCCAAAATCTTATGAGAAAGCTATGGAGAGCAAGCCAGTAAGCAGCATTCATCATGGGTCTGCTTCAGTTCCTGCCTTCAGATTCCCACCCTGACTTCCTTTTAAAGAGACCCGAGAGTTCTAGGCTGAAATAAGCCCTTTCCTCCCCAGGTGCTTCTGGACATGGGGTTCGCCACAGCGACCGAAACCCTACGGCAGTTAGTGTATGCTGAGTGTCTCCAGTTTCTAGATGAGGCGAGGGAGGTTCAGATATTGAAAGTGGCAGAGCAAGATCCTATCTCTTTGTTCTCAGGGGAACACTCCCACCACGCCCCAGTCCTTGCCTGTGCTGCAGCTGCACTGAGTGAGGCTGGATTTAGCTGCTGGGAGGGAAGAGGCAGGCGGGGGTCCCGAACGAGAGGAAGTCAGACTCCCCTTCATAATATGCTCGCTACTGAACCGCTTCCACAAACAAAGCAATTTCAGACGTTAGGGGAAGCTCTCGCTTCCGCTGGATTCCTGAAAGGACCTGCTTGACACCCCACATCACCTACCCCAGATACAGAAGTGCTTGAGGGTGGCCAGTTCAACAATTCATTTGCATTGCATAAAGGTAATTTTGTCAGCAGTGTGGCACCCAAATTAGGCATGGGTGAGTGGTAGAGATGGATGGGACTTTGGCAGAAACCTGGGAGCTAAGGTGGTGGAGCAGACCACTAGGCTGCAGACAAAGAAGGGGGTCTCTTTCCTCCCACCAACTAGAAAACTTCCTTCATCTAGGTCCCCCGGAGTCAGCCCTTCTGTCCATGGCTGAGTCCATGTGCCCTAGGTAATTCTGTATCGAGGAAGAGGTGCTTAGCTTAAAATGATTGCAGTGATATGTTATTTGTATTTTAATAAATAAAGCTTGCCTGAAGATCAGAATATAAACAGCCACGTGAGTCAGCCAGGCAGTGGTGGCACACACCTTTAATCCCAGCAGCCACACTAGTTAGCCATACAGACTGGGTGGTAGTGGTGCACACCTATAATACCAGCACTCACACTAGTTAGCTGTAGAGACTGGATGGTGGTAGTGCACACCTCTAATCCCAGCACTAGAGAGGAATATAAGGTGGGATCAGACAGGAACCCGCTCTCTTTTCAGTCCGAAGATTTCATAGAGGTAAGAGCTCTTAGTGGTCGGGTGCCTTGCTTTCCTGATCTTCAGGTTGAACCCCAATATCTGTCTCTGGGTTTTGCGTTTCATGCTACAGCATATTTTGTGGCCTTCAAGAACAGAGCGCTTAAAGAGAGAGCCAGCTTTCTAAACACGTTCCTCTGAGAGCTGGACATCCGTGACGAAACTGAGTTCAGCACTAAGTCTTGTCTTCATCCCCTTGTCTGTAGCCCTACTAAGTGCCCCCAAACCAGGAGGTACTGTGAGCCCCACTGTGTACACAGGCAAACAGGAATACAGAGAGCTGAAGCAGTTTACGCATGGCCGCAGAGGTAGGTGATGAGGCCCCTTCAAACCCCAGAGCCTGACTCAAGATGTCCTCATGGTGGCTCGTTTGGCTGGGTTAGTCTCAGGCTGCCCAGGCAGGTTCTGAACAATTCAATCAAGTGATCCTCCTGCCTCCTGCCTCACCCTCTAAGCTGCTTTCACTGCAGTCTGGCATTTCATCTCTCCTTGGGGGACCCACCTCGCTCAGGCTTCCCCTTCCTCCGCGACAGGGCAGTGATTACTATGACAGCTTAGATTCACAAAGTACCTGAGGAGTCCCCGGATTTATTAGTATCACTATCAGAGGACTAAGGTCACGGCACAGCTCAGAGGACTGCTGGGCTCTGCTGCTCAGGAGAGTCAAGAGAAATGAAAGTCAAATTCTGCAGGCTTGGACATGAGCCGCCATACTTCCTCCCGGATTAGCCCTGGCAAGCTGGAAGTGTTGCGAGGGTGAGGCTATCAAAAGGGCTGTCCCCAGGACGGACTGGCAATGGACCGTGGGTTTCTATAGACAGGCAGACCTAAGTTCAAAGCCCAGCTCTGTGGCTTCCTCGCCGTGTGGCTCTGGGAGCCTTTCAGTTGCCTCATATGTAAAGCGGGGTTGGTAAGGCTTACCTGGGCAGGATGTTGATGGAGCAGAGATAGCGTGTGCAAGGCGCCTAGAACGGTACCTGACATCAGACCGATAATTATCCTGTGTCAGAAGCCGTATTATCTACATTTGTTATCTCACTTAATCCTACAATACACCCTCAAAACGATGATGTTACTCCACTGAAGGGAAGCAGTCCCGGGAGCTCCGTCGTGTGCCCCAGGACACACAGCTGGAGACTTCAAGCTGGGATCTGTCTTCTGCCGGTGAAGCTTGTGTTATCTCGGTTTTTCCCAGGCCCTCTGGCTACCTCTTTGCTTCCCAGGTCATCCAGCAGTCGCTTTGTCTATTCAAACATAAGGAGACAACCTCCGGATAATTAAATAAAATTTAAAAGGCAAACAAAATTTCTGCTATCTTTTCAGCATATGGCAAAGTTACAGAAAGGGCTGTGGAGTCTTCATAGGAGATAGTGTGATACACACGTTCACACAGAGAGGTTCCAAGAGGAGAACAAGTTCAAAGGGCAAATAAATTTGTCAAAAGCAAGTATAAGCTGTCCTCAAATGTATCAGTCGTGAATCTGGTCCGACTCTGCTCTGTAGAATAGATTGCAAACCCTGGTGCCGCCGTTTACCTCAGCAAGCGGTTTTCTGTTGTCACTTGTGTCTTGTTTTAGCGTCAGGTGGCCCTAAACACAACACGCAATCATTGTCACTGCTTCTAACGGTCTACAGACTTGTTCTACTACCGCCTGTCTTTCGAACTCATGGAGCTACTGACTTCTGCCAAGGCGTCTCTGGGGGGATTCTTTCCACACCATTTCCTGTGTCTCTAAAGTAAAACAGAACACTTACCTGTTTGTTTTGCCGTAAAATCAGCTGGATGTGATGCCGTCCTCAAGCAAAACATTTAGAGTTTCCAGGAAACCGATGAAGGCACACTGACAACCGAAGACTTTTCTGATATTCTGAGCATGTGAGTGAGAAAGTGACGGAAGAAACCAAGTCCTTGAAATCTATGGTGCGGCAGGAGGAAGAACGATGTTCATCTTGAAGCCTGCAGCTCCAGCAGTGTACCTGCCCCTGAGACCAATCAGAGGAGAATGGGATAAGGCTGTGTTGTTAAACTCGCTGCCTGCTGGGTAACTGGAATGAACACGTCGGGAAAATTCTAGGAGCTCACAAAAAACACCTGTCTTAGCATTACCCACCTAAAGCTGAGTGGCTTCCAGAATCAGTCGTTCAGGGAAGGATGCTGGAAGGGGTTAGAGAAAGTCCTCCAGCCAAGGAAGGCCGGTGTTCCACCAGTTGGAAGATCCCTGGGGAGCTCAAAGGGTTAAGGGGAAGTAGAAGGCGCAGTGTTACCTGTGGCGCTGTGTCCCCTGTCCCCTTACTCTGACTGCTTTGAAGCCAAGTTTCAAAAGACTGAGCAGTGGCCCATACACCCAAATTCTGGAAATATCCATGCATTTTTCTAGGGTGTTGTACCAGCTCACTAAGGATGCCTTCACAGAGACCCACAGCCCTGGTGATCTAACAAGACCTTGCTATTCTCATAACTGGGTCTTAATGTCTGGGACTGGGGGAACATTGGTCTGTATGTGGGCATCTCACAGGGGCTTTTCCTTCCATGTGTCTGTGTGTTCTTGATGTGGGAGTGTCATATATCAATCTGTTGATTTCATTGGTTAAGTAATAAACACACTGCTTGGCCTCATAGGTTAAAGCATTGGTGGGAGGAGTAAACAGAATAGAATTCGTGGCGGAAGAGGAAGTGAGGTCAGACTCTGCTCTGCGCCCGGACAGACACGATAGCTCTGTGCTCTGAGGCAGACGCATGAAGCTCCCCAGAATGGACATAGGCTAGAATCTTCCCAGTAAGCGCACCTTGGGGTGCTTACACACATCATTAGAAATGGGCTAATCCAGGTGCGAGAATTAGCCTGTAAGGGCTAGAGTTCATGGGCCAAGCAGTTCTTAAATGAACACAGTTTGTGTGTTGTTATTTCGGGCATGAGCTAGCCAAGCGGCTGGGGTGTTGGGGACGCAGCCCCGCCGCCTCTCCTATTTCAACATGTTCTGACCTCTCCTTTGTAGAAGGACCAAGGTTACATTAAATTAGGGCCCATGACCTCATTTGTCTCGGTGGGCTCTTTAAACACCCATCTTCAAATAAAGTCACATTCTGTACCCACAGGTTTAGGACATCAGCATGGGAGTTTAGAGGGTATGCAGTTCAGTCTGTAACACATAGAGTTCAAAACGGAATCGTTGAAAGATGTAGGCATTTCCTATTTTAATAACTTTGCCAAATTGTCACGGGAGAGTCATGGAGCCTGTGGCCACAATGATGTCAGGCTGGCAGAAGGGTCATTTGGAACTAACAACACTCTAGAAAATGTTCCAAGAGGAAAGCTCTGGCTATTTTCCCTCCTGAGGGCCAGAGATAAAGCCCAGGGAAGCTGCTTTCTCTGTACGGATGCAAGGAACCTCCTTATCTCCAGAGACAGGGCTGGGAGAAGGCTGTATAAAGAATCTCACTAAAGTAACGTTTCGTGGAGAACTGAGGAGGGGATTAGTTGTGAAGAAGAGGTCAGCGGGGGTGGAAAGGGATCCAAGTGATTTGGGGGGGATAAGATCAAAATGCAGTCTACATATATAGAAAAGTTTCAATGTGCTCGAAATTGGAAATAAAACAGACGTGGCTCCTGACTTTGTGGAGCTGATGTAGTAGAAACAAAAAAACAGTAAATAGACAAATAAATAAGTGATTGCAATAATTTCCTATTTCTGGCACAGTAAAGATTTTTAGTAAATATAGTATAAGAAAGTGAGAAATTTTATAACTTTAGCTATTGGGTCATATTCGTAATTTACCTCCTCAGGAAATTTCCCCAAATTAGCTGCTTCCCAGACTTGTGGAGAGGAGAAGAGAACAATCTGCATTTGAATGACCCTTAAAAGAACAAGAAGCGCAGGTATTTGGGGAGCTAATTGGAGTAGGGGTTGTACACCTCAGTCACACACAAATGCAAAGTTATGATGTGTGAGTCACATGAGTCACGGTGGGACCCTCACCATCTGGACTCACCAATTCTAGCTCGTGCAGACTTGAGGTCCAGAAATCTTGGCGCCCAGGGACTCAGCGGCAGAGACCTTCCGGTCCTTCTAAAGAAGATGAAATTTTCTATTCCAATTTAAATTAGGTTCGCTGATGAATCACAGCCTGCAAGGGCAGATTAAATGAAGCAAACACATATTTCTTGGTGACACGCAGTCAAGTATGTACAGTTCAGGGCTCAGGGAGGCTGCACGGAACCAGGACCCCGTGCTAATGTAACTTCCACTTCCAAGGCCACCTGACAGCCCAGGGGACCAACAGTCCTCCAGCCCTTACCTCCGTATTCTAAGCCGCAGGCAGGAAGGGAGACTCACTAGGGCCATCTTCACTCTAAGCGGGCATCCTGTTAGCCGAGGAGAGATGTACATGGTGCTCCCGGTGAGGGGTGCCTGCTGGAGCACATCCATGGGATGCCAGCATTTGCACAGCATGACAGCTGAATACACCCTTTCCCAGATACCTGCAGCAGAACCCCTCCTAAGGAGCAGATATGGAGGGGAGGTATTTCCGTGACGGACTGGGTGCCCGCAGCACTGTGGAGATTGGCGGCTGGAGGAGCAGTCTGCCAACGCCACACCCCATGAGTTCAGGGAGATGTCAGCAACCTAGGGAGCCCTCACCTCCTACTCTTTATTATACGTAATATATTATGTACATGTTATTACAAGGAGAACAGTTTCTGTCTTCCCTGAACTATCAATTTGCTTTCTGACCCTAATGCAGAGTGCCTTCTCAAGCCACATCAGGCTCACCCTGTCCAGAAGGCTGTGGTGAGCTCAGGCTAGTCCCGACTTTCTAATTTTGGCCCTCTCCAAACATCCCATGTCCTCATAAGCTTGGGTATGGCTCAGTTTCGGGGTACATGACAGCTCCCCGTCTAAATGACTGAGTCTTTCAGCTATGCTGGGCATTCTGAGACAGGCACCATGAGTGGATGGGAAAGCACCGATCTTGTGGTTGGCTTTCCTGTCTGGCATCCCAGGCAATGCCTATAAATACCTCTGCAGGTGTAAGCTGGAGCTGATTGCATTCCCTTTCCCCCAATGCACGAGGCTGTCTGAAGGACGCACAGGAATCACTTCTGTAAAACACCTTTGCTTAAAAGAAAAATTCTACACAGTTGCGCATACAGACTTAAGGTTCCAGTAAAGAGTCCGTAACAACCCACATATGTTTGAAATTAATGACTTTATTGACACAAACTTCGAAATGGAAAATGTTATCCAATAGGATAGTAAGAATCAGTTCCTGTCTTAAAAATTGCCAGATGGAAATCTCAACGCCGTGGCCAAGACCATCGGCCCTCCCTCCGGCTCTTCTTCTCTGAAGCAAGGATGCTATATATGCAGAGGCAACTTTTGCAGATGGTAAATTCCAAATGCCGTGCATCAGTGAACCGAGGCAAACACAGAGTCGGGAGGAGAAGCTGGCCTCAGCCCGTGGCTGACAGCCCATCAGCTGGGGAAGCAGCGTGTCAAAACACAGCGCACATGCCCTGGAGAGCAAGCCCTTGAGCTCGCAGGACCGCACCACTGCCAAGCTGGCAGCAGGATGCCTGCGGAGCGGTGCCACGAGGACACAGGAGTCACGGGGCTTGCTTTTGTTTTATTAGTTAAATTGTCAGAACATGAAGTTCCCTAAAAGCCCTTTGACAAGGAGTCAAGATGAGAGAGGTTTGGGGAAACTGTGGGGTGTACGGCAAAGGCATGGATAGAGATCAGGAAAACACCTACACCTGCGACGGACAGAGAGTTACCTTTAACCTAAGGCCGAGACTCCACTGCAGTAATTGGCCCTGGGCTGTAGCGTCCAATTCAGTCTCCTGAGTATCAAGCTCACCCACAGAGTCAGAAGATGGTGTCGTGACTGCCCAGACTCCAAATCCTCCCACGTCTGTTACCATAGCCAGCACAAGGTTGGCAGTGAATGTTTAATGCTAACTAAGATGCAGTCTACCGTTCTACCTGGGTTGGAGAAATACCGGAGAAAGGAGTGGACGGACATTCACATAATAGTCTGCTGAGGATACTTCTCTTGGCCTGCGTGGTATAAACACGTCATCAGCTGCCGTTACGGCTGCTAAATGTGCAGTTTGTTGGTACAGTTTGATGCACCTCGGACTGCACCTTGCCTAAGCCCCAGCACATTAACAGGCCTCTCAAACTCGTGCTCCGTTATCCTGTGCAGGAAGATGTATTTCAGAATGCTGGACAAAATATTCCTCTCCCAGAATCATTTCACTTGGCTGCCTGTTTTCTTATGTCAACATGAATATACGTCAACCATGTTCTGGCTTCCAAAACTAATTATTTTACAGAAACCTTAGTCCTTGGGGCTGTATGCAGACAGGCCACAGGGACATCACGTGCACCACCCTGTCTTCCTAGGTCACTTCCCTCCCATGAGCGGTATCCAGTCTTGGATTACAATTGTGCGTGACCTGACTGGAGGTCATGAGAATAAAAGGGAACTGGAAAGCTATGAGGAAAAGCCACATGTAGCTAGGTCCCAGGGGGCTGGCAGGTTGGATGCGATGGCCACAGACATCGCAATATTCTGGTTTGGAGGCCAGTGTCCAGATGCCAGTCTGGGAGGCCTTT
The DNA here is from genome assembly GCF_014885135.2 of Alexandromys fortis. NCBI lineage: Eukaryota > Metazoa > Chordata > Mammalia > Rodentia > Cricetidae > Alexandromys > Alexandromys fortis. The sequence continues at coordinate 4,314,190 of NW_026067896.1, read as the reverse complement.
CCAGGTAGACGATGAACCGGTGTGACTGTCCCAGACACCTCTCACAGACACTCTGCGGGCCCTGGTGGCGTCTACGTGTGCCACTGGGATTGATCTATCTCAAACTGAGTTTTTCTGTTTTTTTTCGGGTTTTCTATTTCTGGGTTAGAGTTGGATGAGAGCCAGCTCCACGGTGGAAACATTAAATTTTGTGAGAGCTGTTCTTACAAAGGAGGAAAGAAGGGGCCTGTTGAAGACCACCCCAGGAAACCCACTACTCCTGCGTGTCTGTGTCACTCACAGACACATGAATTTCACCATGGCTACCATGGCTAACCAGGCTACAGAAGCTGCAAAAGGGAAAAACAAACCACATTTTGACAATTTCAGAACATATTTCGGAACTTTTCCATCCCCCCCCCCTTTTTTTTTTTTTTTGCATGTGATAAACAGGAAGCTGAGAAGGTCCTCAAAGCACGAGTGGCTGTGTGTTGCCTGTTCAAGCCACCGCTACAGATACGCAGAGGAGGCCATGTTTAGCAAGCGACACTTCTTCCTCAAGATTCTTTGACTGGGCTCCACAAAGAGTTCATCGGCTCCTACATCCAGGCACTGCTAGTCGATGCAGTTCTTTGGGATTCTTTTACTTCTGTCCATCTGTCGGATATTCTCTGTAACGTTAATCGTGACTTCTTTTGCAGACATTCTCTTGGCATCCCTTTTAGCCTGTGAAAAAAGTTGAAAACGGTGAATTTAGTTCCTGTCAAATATCCAGAGTTCATCCCATTTGTGTTAACTTCTTGAGACAACGCAGACAGGCCAGGGAATGACCTACAAAGACTCATACACTTAAGGCCCTCTTCAGAGGTTTTCAGTGCTCCATAAAAGCATAAAAATTGCACACATTAAAGGAGGTAGCATGCAATGCCTTGATACATGGCTATTCTCAGAGGCTTCTCTGTTGACTCTCAAGCGAGCACAGGTGCCTGGATAAGATGTGCCCATGAAACACGGGTGAATGAATAAATTCACTGGGATTAAAGGGAAGTAAGGACATTGTAACAGTTGGTCTTAGTGACATGGTTAAGGTTTTGAGATTCGGGGTCAGATTTGGCTCAAACACAAGCTATTTAGTTCCACGAGGCAGACATTTCTAACTTCACCAGTTTGGGACTTCCTGGTCTGTGAAGTGGGGGGAATATTATCTACCTCATATGACTTTTGTAAGCATAAAATAAGGTAACACATGTATAACATCTGAAAGAGTGTCTGCTATTAAATAAAGAGAAATCACAAAACAGAATTGTCTAGTTTTAGGTGAAGACAGACCCCTGGTGAAAGTCCAGAATTAACCTTAGACACAAGAGCATTAACTAAACTGTAGGTTTTCCAACATGTTTCCCCCCCCACACTTCTCATAAAGTGAAAGTAAGTTTGATTGGGGAGCAGATCCCGGAAAATGGCAGTGAGTGCAAAATGACCCTACAAGCCGTATGTCCCTGACTTCCATTCCAGGAGGATCTGCTGGCCAGCGACAGCTGGGGGACAGGGAACAGCCAGCACAGAGCCCCTAGCTGTCCTTGCAGGGGTGACCTCAGCTTCAGGGAGCCACCTCATCTAAGCTTGTGCCCTTCTCTCTAGAGAACAGCTGTTCAATGTCGGAGGAAAGAGATACAAACACCAGATCATCACAGCCCAAGCCAGCCCAGCTCCGGCAAGCCGTTCGTCCCCAGAGCCCCCAACAATGGTCAGCGTCCCTCTGCCTGCTTCTGTTTCCAGCTCTCCCGTCCCCATCGCATCCTATTGGCACTTCCTGATAAATATTCCGTACAATGACAGGTCACATCTGCTTCCTGACACACAGTCTCAGACCCTGCAGGAACGGTGTAACAACCTGGGAATCTCACCCATTTTCCATACCACATGGGTCCTCAACACAAGCCATCCATGTCAGCTGAAGCACATCCCAGAAATGGCAGATTCTTGCAGCACCAGAACAAGCACACCGCTCTATTGAGTTCTATTTGTAAATGATAGCTAAGGCTCTCGTAAGTAGCATGAACCCCGTGTGTTTGTGATAGATACTGCTGGTGTCTTCCTCTGGACCTTCTCAGAAGATGCATGCAGCTCCCAGTTGCTGAGTCGTGGATGCTAATGAATCATCATCACCTTTTTAGTTTGGTTTTGTTTTTACAAAGCTTTATCCTCACCTGATTGGTGCCAATACTCTAGAGGTGCCAGAGAGGTTACACCTTATTCCCGGGGATACAGAATTCTAGCCCTCTTGCTTCACAGGGCAACAAATACAATGGCACCTATACCCCACAGCTCCTAGCATGGGAATCAAAGCGAGACTGTACTACATCTGCTCAACAAAACTCATGTACTTGCTGGACCTGTAACTCTAACCTGACCTGCTTCCTGTATGCATCTATCAGTTTCGTGAGGTACAGTTATAATCTTGGGCTCTGCTTCTAGGGAGCCAGACTTAAAATAATTGTTTTGGTAACTCCAGTGTTCAAGGACAGCTTCGGTTCTTTCATCTTTAATCTTACCTACCAATTTTAAAAGACCAGATTTCATTATCTCTATTATAATATCCCCAGTGCCTAGCACAGTACTGAGACAGAGCAAGCACCCAAGTTTAACTTTGGCCGGCCGGCCAGCCTGCCGGCTGGCTGGCTGGATAAATGGTGGATGATTTGATAAGTGGATGGGTGGGTGGATAGATTTGTGGGTGGTCAAGGGTTGGAACCCATGATATAGTGCATGTGTGGACACTGTAGGAAGTTGGGGCTCTCCTTCCGCCATGTGGGCCCTGGACATGGAAAGTCAGATGAGGCTGGAAAGCAAGTGCCTTTACCCACTGAAGCCACCTCACCAGCCTAGAAAAGGACATTTCCAATTTTTTAAAGACTATATGGAGGCTGATACATCAGCCCAGGGAAAGTGCCAAACCTTTCATTCCCGTGAGGACATCAGACTGGTAACTACTGCAGTCTAGTTACAACTTTGAAGCTTTAGATTCTTTTGCCTTGAATGTGAAATGTCTCCCATTGGCTCCAAGGTTTGGTCCCCTGCTGCTGGCGCTGTTTTGGAATGTTCTTGAACTTTTAGGAGGAGCCATCTCCTGAGAGGAGGTGTCTTACTGGGGGGAGGTCTTGAGATTTTAGAGCGCAGCCCTAGTTCTGTCTGTTCCCTGCCTCCAGACCACGGACAGGGTATGACCAGTCACCTGGGGCTTCCACCATGGTGATCGTACCCCTCAAACTGTGAGCTGACACAGTCTCTTCAACCTCCGAGCCCAAATTAGCGCTTCCTTCTCTCACTTGCTTTTGTCAGATATTTTGCAGCAGCCATGAGAAAAGTGATTGTTACAAACTCTAAGCCTAAGCGAGAGGAAAGGGGGAAAGTATAATGTCAGGTATTTTCCATTTCTTCTTCTTTGATAAGGCTACAGATATACACAGGACAGTTAAACCCCTTTTGTCTCTTAGGATCACTTTGCAGGAATAGATTTACCCCCCCCCCCCTCTGATGTGGTTTTCAGCCAGCCAAGCCTTTCCCACCCCTCTTTTAACAAGGAAAAAAATAAGTGTCTGTATTGTAATTACTGGCTTAAAAAAAACCCTCACACTTCTGTTTGATGAGGAGAGAGACCTACTTGGCACCTTCACCTCGCACAGCTAGCTGTTAGTGCAGCCCGTCCTCCACTCCTAATGTTCTCTCTTTGTGAGCTCCGCCACCACTGACTCCCACTAATGGGCCACCTCCTGTTTCTCACCCATCCTGACGGCGTATTTTGTTCCTGTCTCGTTTTCATTTCTGTAGGCCCGGAACCCTGTGAGTCACAGCTTTGAGTCCCCTTGACACGGCCCCTTTAATTACGAGTCATTTGCTGGCTGCCATTCTCCGGGGTAGCCAGGTAGACTGCGGTGACGTCTTGGCAGCCTCCAACCCAGATGGACTTGTCTCTCTTGGGGTTCAGAAGTCCCTGATCCGGCTCATCCCCTGTGGCGGGTCAAGGACAGGTTGGAGGCTCCGCCTGGACTCAAGATGGCAGCAAGATTTGCTCAGCTTCTTCTCAGTTCCACCCAAATGGAAACAGAGACGTTCTTGGCTTAGCTCAGACTAGCACTGTGGGATCTAGCTCGGTGCCAGTCCCATGGTGGACCAGACATGCGCAGATAGACTTTCAGAAAGCAAAGGGAAGGTACAGTGACACACACCTTTAATCCTAGCACCTGAGAAGGTGTTGGCTGGAGGACCAGGAGTTCAAGGATATACTCAGCAGCTTACTGAAGTCAAGGTCATTTTAGGATGCATAAGATTTTGTCTCCAAAACCAGAGTGAAGGGGGAAAGGGTACAGAAAGCAGGAGAGTGAGCTCCCAGGCACAGAACCTGTCAGTCCTGCCTAAAAGCCCTAGAAGTTCCCCGCTGACTTCAGTTATGTAAATCATTGATTGTTCCTTATATCTCCTTTGGAGCAGTGTGCTTGTTCACACATCAGGGCATCTGAAGGCATTCGGGCTGATGTGGTTTGCTGAGGACAGTGGCCTGTAGGTGATAATCCAAAAGAAAGATGGTGGCTCCAAGTCCCACATCCTGATGAACTCTGGTCAAGCTCGCACTGACTCCTCCAACACTGTGATTTAGGTAATGAAGGAAAAGGCATGGGCTTGGGAGGCCATAGCACAGCTCGCTGCATCCTGCTGGATGGGCCTCTGTTTTCCCAGGTCAGGAAGGACACGTGAGCTTTCAGAGTCATGGGAGTTAAAAACAATGCCAAGTAGCCCGGCCAGTGGCGGCACACGCCTTTAATCCCAGAACTTGGGTGGCAGAGGCAGGTGGATCTCTGTGAGTTCAAGGCCAGCCTGGTCTACAGAGTGAGTTCCAGGACAGCAGGGATGTTATATAATGAATCCCAGTCTCAAGAAAAGCAAATCAAACCAAACAAATAAAAAAAATGACATATATAGCTTCTGGCACATAGTAGACCAGGTGTGTTAGTTCACCCCTCCCTGTCTTCTCAGAGGATTAAAGAGCAGGGTCTTACAGGCTGCACTGTGAGGCCTTAGACTTCTGTCAGATCTCCACTAAAGGATGGCAGACACTAAGAAACTAAACTAGTCCCCAAAGTCCATGGGTTTTAGAGCATTAACCTGGGGTTAATCAGGGGATGCTCCAACTCTGCGAGAGGCCAGCTGCTAGCCTTCCACAGCAAGAGCAGACCTGCTTTGACCTAACCTACTGGGCTTTGCCAAGGGTCACAAGGATGCCTTGCTTTTCCCCCATGAGCCTCAGGAGAGATGATCTCTGGGATGGTCACAGAGATGCCTTGACACAGTGATGTCAGAGCAGAGCTGGTGCAGCGGGGGAGGGGGGGAAGCCCCGCCCCCACCTTTAATCTCAGTGAGCTGCTAGTTAGTCTCACTCTACCAGCATGTGGTTATGAGCACCTAGCAGGTGCATTAAACCCTAAGAGGCCTGGAAAGTCAAAGGGAGAACATCATGAATAAGGAGGGCTGTGGCCCAAGCACCTTCTAAATGAACTGGTTTTGCTGCAGGCCAAATCGCTGCAGAAACTTCTCACAGGGCTATAATAGATCCCTTCCTTTTTCCCAGGCGTGGGCTGCTCAGAGCTCCCAAGTGCCCTAGGGACAGCCCCGTGGTTCCATCTGTTCCCTCCCTCCATGTAGCCTCCTGCTTCTGTTTTCCTAAGAGAGATTCCTCCCAAGCTCTTCCGTGATGCCCTCACTTTACCATAGTCTGAGAGAAATCCCAAGCCGACCCTTTACTTTGAACTCTGTGGGGCTTCACCCCTTCTTCCTATAGGAGGCCACACATTGCCACCATTGTTGGCCAGACTCTGGGGGTGGAAACTTCTATAGCAAGTCCCTTAGCCGAGAATTAATCCAGACAATGGGTGATTCCATTAGCGTCTGGTCACTTTGCCAAGAACAATAAAGCTTTGGAGCTTTGGAGACATGAAAGTCTCGTGGGCAGCCAACCACATGCTGAGTCTCCGTGATGAGAGCTGTGTTCAAGTGGCGTTTCTACCTCTGACTAATACCTGAGGGGGTTTGGTTTGGTTTGGTTTGCTTAGATTTTTCCTTCAGTGTATTTATGCCCCTGCAAAGGTCAGAAGAGGGCGTCAGATTCCCTAGGACTGGAGTTACACGTGGCTGGAGGGGTGAAGGTGGGAGCGGGGAGTGGGCATGCATGGGAGCAAGTGGGCATGCTCTGTAAACACCCTAACCAATCAAGAGGCAGTTCTAGTCAACATAATGGGGAAGCCAGTGCTGTTCAAACTTCGAGAGCCTGATCCCACGTAGTTTATTTTAGACATGTTTAAGCACAGCACGTTCCGGTGAGTTTCACTCCTGAGTGCCCCATAAAACCTAGAACATGACTACACTGGAACTCTCTGTAAAGTGCATGTGACATCATGTGTAAACATGTGTTCTCTAGATCTGCTGAGAAAACAAGCTCAAGATAAGGGTCTAGGGGAGGATCCAGTGTGGTCTTGGCCACGCAGACAGTGCAAAGTTTGCCAGGCCATCAACCGTGTCCACTCCCAACCTTCTGGGCAGGAAACAGATGATACCTCTCTTTCTTTGAAGAGACAACCCTGCATGGTTTACATTCCTGGTTCTCCTAGTATTTATCTCTGGGCATAGACACTCTGTACCTCACACAGTGGTAAAGCCACCATGTGGGTACTGGGAACTGAATCTCAGTTCCCTGCAAGTACAACAAGTGCTCTTGACTGCTGGGCCATCTCTCCAGCCCCAGTGGAGAGTTGTGTGTGTGTGTGTGTGTGTGTGTGTGTGTGTGTGTGTGTGTGTTTGCACGTGCGCCCGTTTGCCTTAGAGTACCTGTGGAGATCAGAGGATAAGGTTCAGGAATTGGTTCTCTCTTTCTACCACACAGGTTCCTGGTATCAGACTCAGGCTTGGTAGGAAGCACCCTTACCTGCTGAGCTGGCCTTGAGAGAGTTTTGTCTGTTTGACTTTTAAGGGATGAGATGAGCTGTTAGTCCGAAGAAAATGGCATATCAAGGTGCAGAGGGTGTGCTTGGAGAGCCCAGAGTTCTTAGACCCCCTTACCTAACAGAGAGCAACAGAGACGCCTCTTGTGTTGTTTGTGGAGCACAGGATGGGGTGAAGGAGAATAAGCCAATGACCAATGACGTCTTACATGTTCTGGGGTCAATATGGCCCCACACAATCAAGGGAAGCAGGGCATACAAAGAGCTCCCTACTGAGACAGTCAGCTCCAACTTGTGAAAGACCATTGTTGGTGCAACTGTTCTTCCAGTTAACACCTGCTGATTGCTGGCCAGAAAACAAGGACCAAAAGGAACTGAAGAAAAAAAAATACAAGGTTTGTTTGTCCAAACACAAAGGACTGTTGCTCGCCATCATTGATACTGTTCATCAAGTCCCATCGCCCTTCAGAAGCGATGTGAGCCCGTGAGGTGCTAACAGAGAAGCCACTACCCTCAGTGGTGACTTCCCAGGTCTCTCAGAACACAGTCAGGTCTGTGACAACATCATTTATCTTCTGATCTGACTCTCACGCTGACGGCAGCGGCACTTGGAGGAAACAGTGCCTCTCTCTTTCCCACTCCCGGGTTCTTGGCACTCAAACAGTGCCTGGCATCTGAACAGCACTCAAAGGGAACCTGAAAGTGCTCGTAGAAACTAATGAGGAAACTCTCGAGGCCTAGCAAGGTTCGTCTTTAATCCACGCGTTTTTCTGGTAAATCTGAAAACTGCAGGAGGTGTGTGCTTGAGGCTGCATGCTTCTCCAAAGGCGGCTGCTGGAGAAGATCCATCACCCAGGTGACGGTGCACAGGGGAAGTGCAGTAAAGTTCCAACATTGTGGAGACTTACATACTAGTAAACCCAATACAAGTTGAGAAATGTATGTAGCATTTCTAACATTCCTAATGCTCCAGCTTAAAGACGCAGCTCACTGCGGGCTCTCAGCTGGGTCCCTGGTGATTTCCAGGCCGACTGGAAGCTGTTACCCTCTCCGCTGTTGCTGGCCAGCATCGTGAAAGAAGGTTGTACTGCGTGCTGCTCGCTCAGGAAGAGATTCAAATTTGAAATTAGAATTGTGATATTCAACATGTGCGTGTTGGTTTCTCGCCACTATGAAAACTTAGCTCAGGATAACTTTGAACTTTTAATCTTCCTAGCTCCATCTTCTGGGTACTCTGATTTCCCAGTGCTGGGGACTGAGCCCAAGGTTTCATTCTGCTAAGGAAGACTCTGCCCCTGGGGCTACAGTCCCACCCCAGGTGTTCTGATGCTTTGCTCCACCTTGTTCAGTGGGAAGGGATCACGCCCATCTCCATCACGTACCTAGTACTCTCCGCGCTATCCAATACGCGGGAAAACAAGCACAGTGCTCAGGCCACTTCCCAGGTCAATCTGCCACCTCTCTGCTAGAGCTCATTCTAGCTGTATGAGTGGAGTCCCAAGTACAGGGGGGAGGATAGGGGACACATACCCGAACCTTCACTAGAACTCTCACCAAACTGGTGAGCACGGTTCTGTAGAGCCCAGACTGCTTTAGGATATATCAATGATGACTCGTTCTCCTAGAGGTCAACTTATGCACAGGCAAAGTAGCCAATGCCAGGCCCTGGGAGGACGCTGTCCACTACCTCCCCAGTTAGCAGTAGGGCTCCGTTAGCATTAATGAGGTCCTTGTGTCGAGTGCCAAGCTATCCTGCTTGGCCTCCTTGCCACTGTTATGCGTATCTCAGTTTACAAGAGCAGACCCGACTTCTGTTCCTTGGGGTATTATTTCATTTCCGTTATATGTTTAAGGAACCCGAGGGTCTGAGAGATAGACTCCTGCAAGTCTACTCAGTTAGTGAACTTCAGAGATGAGTTTGCAACCAGTTTGCTGATCAAAGCCTCTAAAGCGACCGGTGAGAGCAAGAATTCCATCACTGGGCGGGAACCTTGCCCTTAGGGGAAGGTGGAGCCCTACAATCTGAAGCAGACAGTAAGTGGGGACTTCAGGGACCATGAGAAAATGGAAGGGGGAACTGGGTAGGAAGAAGAAGAGAGGGCACAGAGCCCAGTCTCCTCAGAACTTTTGTTCTAGGCTGCAGCCCCTCCGTGGAGGAGCCAGGTACAGCCAGGAGGAGGGCATCCAACCAAGAGCTCCAGGGAGAAAAGGGTAAGAGATGACAGCCAGCTCCAGGGACCACAGCCTGCTGCCTTGCCAACAGCAAGGGTTTAAAGGTAACGATTCAGCCCACGAGGAGAGGATTTAAGTAAGGGAGGGGTGGAGAATCTCCATCCCCGAGGCCGGCAGTCCTGACTTAAAGTAAACGCCACCCATTCTCCAGTCCCCAGTTGGTTCTGTGGCCGCGCCCCTACCTCTGTGGGCCAAAGGCCATTCTGTTTCTGGGTCAGAGGGCCTGAGCTGAGGCTCTGGGAGTTGGGACACTGTGTCCCACAGGTCATCTTCTTCTCTGGGTTGGCTATTCCCCCTGGGACGGCAGATCGGAGTACGCCGTTGGAGGACAGTCCATCTTCCAGCACACCTGGGAAGGCAAGGAGAGGATGGCACAGAGGCTGCAAATGGCAGGCATTATAAACAATCCCAAGATGGCAGAAAAGAGGGCAGCCCAAATGCCTCCCAGAAAACTACCATGTAAATGTGTGTCTTTTTATATAAAAATGAGATTTTAAAGTAATTTTGTTGCTTGACATTTTTTCATTACCACACTGATGACAACCTCTCACCTTTGCCCATTCAGGCATGTTATCTTTAACACGTCTGCTGGCTGTATGGAAAGGGCGTCCTTTACTCAACCCCCTCTAGCTTCCTAGCAATAATGTTACTGGAATAATACTCCTTTTGATTAATAATTTTACTTAGTTTTCTCTTGGGATAAATTCCTAGAACTAAGGTCACTCGCTTGTAGGTTACACTGGGTTCCTCCCCTCCTCCCATCTCCACCAATAGGACTGAGCAAGCGTATCCCATGACAAATGCCAAGAAACATAGAACTTTAAATAAACAGCCTCACTGAAAAGCAAGAGGAGGACAAGGGGGGAATTCACAGAGCATAAAAGGTACCTTATTTGTAAGCGAAAAAAGGCCCGCGAAGCACGGAGGGGACCTGCCAAGAACCAGAGAAGCCAGCCAGATGCTGCAGGAGTTATGGGGTGAGGGAGCAGCCCGTGAGGGTGTCTGCCCTCCTCCACCAGCCTAGACTAGATGGCCATCAGGGCTTGGCTCACAGTAGGGTGCTGCACTCGGGCATTGAATTTCACTGGTAAGATTCAAGTTCAAAGAGAGAATAACTAAGAATTTCAAGATGGCAGCCACTGAGTCCAAGCCAGGGCCCTTCGAAGCCCAGCATGGCCTGCACACCATCTGGCTGCACCATGCAGAGATACCTGCTGCAGCTGAGAGCAACCAGCAGGGTTTGTTTGCTTAGGGTACAATTCTGGATAATGAAGAGGAAGATACTGCTTTTTGTGATGTTCTGTACTTACCAATTTTGGCACGTTTCAGAACTGAGAAATACAAGTTAAATCCTCACGCTAGGACCACTGGGTTCGTGCTGGTTGTCCTGAAAACATTACACCTGGCAGTGGTCAGTGGCCTGGCTGACCCTGTTTCAGCTGGTCATCAGAATTTCTCAGCTCTTCTATCAGGCGCCATAGGTCAATGGCGAAGCACCTAGCTGATTGTGCGACTCCTAAGTCAAGAATGTAACCAAGGAGGCTAATGAGAGGGGCCTGGGGGGAGACAGCTGGTGCCGTGCCATAAGTGATATGCACATAAATAAATAACCATGTCTGTGTCAGGCATTGTTAGAGCTTTTGTGTGCATTGTCTCGTTTAACCCTCACAGTGCCCTGCGAGCCAGAAGTCCTTTATTCTCACCCAGTAAAGGTGGCCCCTGTGTGGTGCGAGGCGCCGGGCCCCATCTGTGCTTCTTCCATCGTACCACTGTCTGCCTACTCCAGCCTGGAGCGGGAATTAAAGTTTAACTCCAGATCTGTGCTTTTCTGACACTTGGGAAGCTCCCAAGTCGGCAGCTCTCGATCTCTGGGTGTAGGAGACCCTCCAGGGGTGTCTTCAAGCACAGATCCTAACATCTGCTGCCCAGACTTCTGATTCAGGAGAGCCTCGGGAACGTGGATTTCTGAAAGCACCCTAGACTCTGAGGCAGAGGGTTTCAGAGACTTCAAAGGTTTATTATATTATGACTGTAGATGTAGCTATGTACAGACCTGCCTGTCTGTATCTCACAGATTAATGCTCCTGCTGGTCCTCGGGGCTAGAGGCAAAAACCTTTATTTTCCCACAGTGCATTCCAGCACAGTATAATAAAGGAAGATAAATTCGCTAGCTCCTTAAAATTTGTGTGCCCCTAGAGTGCCTCTTTTTTTTTTTTTTTAACATCCTCCACACAATTTCTATCCTGTCCAAAAGACAAACCAAATTACTGACTTTGCCAAAAGGTAGAAAATGGATGTGCTGATGCTTGATACACTGCAACCAGCGGCTTCCTGCCGAAGCTTCTGGCTTAGAAATGACGCCACGTAGTGGGGGGGGGGGCAGAATAGAGAGAGGGGTTTAAAATAGCAGCTGGCAGCCGCACAGAGAACGAGCTTGCTCCCTAACCCCAGCACCTGGCTCCTCCCGGTCAAGGTGATTAGAGAGTCTGCCCAAAGTCATGAAGAAGTGCCGGCAAGTGCCTTCCCTCAGTGACAGGACTCAGAGTGTAAGACCTTGGCGCTCTATTTGGGAAGAGTCTCTGAAGTCACATCAGACGGATCCCTGGCTCATAGAGCCCTGTCTAGGCTCCGATCCAGAACACATGCCCCATGGTAATTTCGTCTGAATTGAGGTATAAATTAAGTTATTACTACTCAACCACTTACTGAGAGTCTGTCTTCTAATTTTCAAAAGGAACTAGAATAGGATGGTGTCTGCCTGCCATTTCTTTAGTCTGATGAATAAATGCAAATTGCGCATGTTATATAATATGGTATGTGACCTTTGACATAGGTATTATTAGATATCCCAACAAACTATTCAGTAGCCCTTGCATTCCTGGGCAATTGATTTTGGACAAGGATGCCAAAATCATCCAAAAAGGAAACAATTTCTCAACAGATATGTTAGAGGTTCGTGTGCAGAAGAATGGGGGAATTCCCTACCTCACAACCAACACAAAAGTTAAATTACAAGGAACCAAAGATGTAAAAGTAAAGGCTAAAACCGTTAAATATTTCTTTAAAATATAACTGGCAAATATTCATGCTATTAGGTTAGGCAACAGTTCCTGGGAAATGGCCCAAAAGCACAAATAGAAATGGTGAAATCCATAATTGGACATGATCAAATGCATCGGTGGCCATGGACATGAAGAGGTAATCCATAGGACGGGAGAGAGCTTTCAGAAATTATATCCCTGCCCTTGCAGTCCAATAATGAAAAAAGACAAATGATTCAGCTAACGTATGAGCAAAAGATCTGAGTGGATGTCCACACAAAGGACACATGCAAACGGCCAAGAATATCCCAAGCTGTAAGAAGTTACCACTTAGGATTTAAGAAAACGAAAGCTGGAGACCAAACAGTGATGTAGCTGTGGAGAACTTGGAAGCCCTACACCGCTTCTGTGATGGGTGTGCTGGGCAGGATTCCGGCTGCTTCCCTGTGCCAGGCTTTCCGAAAGGAAGACAGAGCCTCTGTGGTCCAGCAAGGCCACTTCTAAGTACACACCTAAGAGAGATGAGAAGAGCCACACAGAAGCGTTCACACGAACGTTTGTATTAATCTCGGTTGCCAATCTGGTGGTGGGGTTTAGAGTCACTATGGAAGTCACTGAGTGTGTCTTGAGAGGCGCTCTCTAGTTTTGCTTAGGTGAAGAGGGAAGACTCACCACGCCTAGTAACTAAAACGTAGCAATAGACCAAACATCCCACCAGCTGGTGAGTGGATGAATATTATTTGGTAATACAGATGATGAATTGCTGATGTATGCTATACACCAGCTGAGCTTGAAACATTATGCTGACTGAGAAGCCAATTACAGAAGGTAGCTTATGATTATACCTTATAAAATATTCAGAAACGGGCAATTCTAGAGACGGGAAGGCAGCTTGATTGCCAAGGGCGCGGGTATTGGAGGAGATGAAAAATGACTCTTAATAGATATGGTATTTTCCCCCAGGTAATGAAAATGTTCTAAAATTGGTGGTGCAGGTGGCTATACAACCAGATTATAGTTAAAGAGAGTGGGTATTAGAGGGGGGAAAACCCGTGAGCAACACATTTCAGACTTTGTTACTGTCTGAAGAGAAGAGAAACATCTGGACGAGCACAGCAGCAGCTGGGGGGGGAGGGATAGCCTAACTTCTGAACTGGCTGGAACTGGGGGCAGCAGCCACAGCAACTGTCTGCCAGTGCTGTGGAGACAAGGTCTGAATTCTTCCCCCAGTAGGGACACCCAGCAGGTGGCACACAGGCTAGAGAGGGCATTAGCAGCCCTAAGGGACAGAGAACCTCAGCTCTGACTAGCTTTACTTTTCTCTCTGTGTTCTCCCTGGAACCTATGTCTTCTCTCTGCCTACTTATGTAGCTCTCTCTGATCCTTCAGTGGCGGCTCCCTATTAATCTCCCCTCCAAGATTTTCATAGAGCTGAAGTCTGTCCTCACCAGGTCTCCATAGTTACTTCCGGCTGTTCTGACCTAAGCTATAATACAAGTTCAGCTCCCTCTAATGTCATGCACGCTTGCTGCTTCTAAGGTGGGTAGCTACTGGTGAGTTACTGGGCATCCATACTCCTCCCAGGTTGCCCCAAACACTCCACCGCCCCTCTCATTCCACTTCTCTCCCTTGAATAGTTCTCTTAAACACTTAAAATACATGGGTTGTGTACTGCTCTGCTAGAAACAACACAACGAACCACACCAATGTTTTTTTCTCGCAGTCCAAGGGGGAAGGTGTGAAAAGGCTGGTTTCAAACCGAGCATGACACCTGCCTGTAATCTCAGCTGAACCAGATTATCTTTCAAAGGTTCTGTCTCCAAATACGATTATATTTCAAAGTTAGGGGTAAGGTTGAGAATTCACTATAAATATATTTTTTAAGATTTATTATTGCTGGATGGTGGTAGTGTACACTTTTAGTCCCAGCGCTCAGTAGGCAGAGACAGAGGCAGGCAGATCTCTGAGTTTGAGACCAGCGCTCTAAAAGTGAGTTCCAGGACAGTCAGGGCTACACAGGGAAATTCTGTCAGGGGGTGTTATTATTTATTTTTATTGTATGCATATTGATGTTTTGTCTGATATATCTCCATGGAAAACGTGTGTCTGGTGACCTGGAAGGTCAAAGAGAGGCACCATATCCCCTGGATCTGGATCTGGAGTTACCTGTGGTTGTGAGCCACCACATGGTTGCTAGGAGCGAAGCAGGTCCTCTGCAGGATTAACCAGTACTCTCCAACAATGTGCCACCTCTACAGCCCCTCAACTCCATCCCAGAGAAGACCCGGGGAGCTGGGTAGCAGAGGTTGCATCTTTGTTGGAGGGAGAGGTGGATGATCTGAAGGCGTGCTGACGTAATGATGACGTAATGAAAAGAAGGGATGAGCCCCCCGCATGTCTTTTCCTCTTCTGTGAAGCTCACTTTGGGTCTCATTTTCTTAGGCTACATTCCACCACCCAGGGGATTGTTTAGCTGCACAATCCCGAGCACTCACAAAGCAGCACCCTTAGGGTGACAGCAAGTGCCAGGGTGACACTTTCCATCAAGAGGAGTTGTAGCTTTCTTTGGTTGGAGTTCCTCAGGTTACAGCCTGTTTCTGCTGGGCTGAGGGGAGGTGGCATTATTTTTATCTCTTAATCTTGTTCTACTTCTGTACACATTCAGACAAGGTATCCTGCCACCTAGGACTTGCCTTCCCCCTAAGTACCAAAGGGCACCCTCTTTGAAGCAGAAACTAAATCTTCACCAGATAACAAAACTGCTGGTGCCCTAATCTGGGGCTTCTCACCCTCCAGACCTTGAGTAATACATTTCTGTTTCTAAACTACCTGGCATGGGTTATTTTGTCATAGCAGCTGAGACATACTAAGACACACTATTTTCTTTTTATCTCTTGGTTTAGAGGTTTTGCTAGCAGCTGGCCTTTTAAAAAAGTGGTAATTGATTTCCTGGTTGTGATTTATCCCTTGGCATTTTCTATACTTATTGCTGCTAGATTCTAAAGTTGCCATCAGATTGTTCTCTGAGACAGTTATTAAAAAATTACATGATTTTTCTTTACTGGATCTAGAAATATATATTTAAGGAAACAAAAATTAAAAAGCTTTGATCCATTGAGTTGTTCTAAGTTTTGAAGATGTAAAAACACCCAAAGGACTGAAGCCTCTAGTATGTGTGTTAGGTGTCTACCGTGCATCTCAGAAGGTGCTCCCCTGGGGTGCATGAAACACCTGCCTCAATCCTTTGTCACGTGCTAATTTAGTGGGAATTTAGGGCTTCCCTAACAATGACTGAAAAATAAACTTCTGACTTTAGAAAAACAAAATAAAACACCAGCGTATTGTTATCAACAGAGTGGCAAAAGTTAGGGAGCCCGCCATCCTCACTGTGGAAGGGTGTGCGGCATGGGCTTCCCCAGCACACTCCTGGTGGGAGTGCAACCAGCGTGCCTTTGAGGTGCAAGCAGCTCCTCTAGCCAAGCTTTATGAGCTTACCACTGCAGATCAGCAGATCAGCCCTCACCTGCAGTTCAGAAGGCCTCTCGCCATGGAAGAGTCCTGCCCAGGACATTCTTTGTGCGCCTACAGTAAATGCCAGTCAACATAGCCAACTGTTTTGATTCTTCCCTCCCTTCTCTTTCTTGAGAGGATACAGAGGCTCTGGTAGGTTCAGGTCCTTGTCTAGGAACCTACATTTGGTGCCAGGGTCAAGGCGCCATCATGGGTTTGTAAACTCTAAGATCTTTGCTATCATGGGCATTTGTACTTAGTTCCATTTTAAGAAAAACAGAACTCCTCAGACCCAAACAAGAGAACATCCCAGTGAGTTGCAGTTGTCTCTTCTCCGGGTTAGGCAGTAGATGTGCTGTGTCATCAACATAAATGACTTTGTTACTCTGAAGAGAACCCCCGCAGGGCAGAGGAGATGTGATGGTTAGAACATACACTGCTCTTCGGGAGGACAGGGTGGTGTTCCCAGCACCCACATGGCAACTCACAGACGCCTATAAATCCAGTGCCAGGGGATCTGATGCCTTCCTCTGGCTACTGTGTGTTCCTGCAGACATGATGTGCACGTATTTACACACACACACACACACACACACTCTCACGTTCACACACACATCATAGCCTTAGTCCTTTTAGGGCAAAATAGATCTTTCGGATCCAAGTAGCTTGCTTTCAGAATTAAGTCACACCGCAGAGCACCCAGTAAGAGGACAAGTGATTGAATTAAGCTATTATGGTGTGTTTTCTCCTCCTTAAACCCATGAAGTCAGCCTTCTGGGTTACTGATGGCGGGTTAAACATAATTCCAGGAAGCATCTCCCAGGCTTACTGTCATACCCCGGGGCTCTCAAGCCAAGAGCGTGGCCAGGTGACCCTGATAAATCTCCTATCCCAACAGGATTGTGACCACCTGTTCTGAGGTGGGCGATGACACCAAGGCAGCTCAGCAAGTGGGGTGCTGTGGACCTGTGGTAACCCATCCAAGCAGTCAGTAAAGAAGGAACGGTGGCTTTGGGCTCCACTCCTTCCTGGGCAGTCAGAGAAACCTGTGAGAGTTATCAGTTAACTCCAGCCGACGCCTTCAGTAGCTACACAATGCCTTTAGACATAGACCCCATACCCCACTCTTTATGGGCTCTCCTGACGTTCCTAGCCTGGGGGGTTCAGTCTCCCCTTCCCCGTCCTCTCTGCTCTAGGCCCATGGGACAGCTGAAGCTACACAGAACTCTGTGATACTGTCTGTTTTACTTAGAAGCACTCCCCCCAGCCTTCTCCATTAATATGGGATTGCCCTCTGTATGCCAGCAGAGTAGAGCCAATGGGAAATCTGAGCAGATATATATATAGAGAGAGGGAAGGTGGAGTCAAAGAGACACCATGTAGCTGCTGAAGGAGAAAGACGCCAGAACAGAACCTTAGCCCGTAAGACACAGCCTCATGCTGATACATAGATTAATAGAAATGGGTTAATATAAGACATAAGGGCTAGCTAGGAATACGCTTGAGCTATTGGTCAACCAATGTTGTAATTAATACAGTTTTTGTGTGGTTATTTGGGTCTGGGTGGCCGGGAAACAAACGTACAGTCTCTGCTCTACACTCCATCTCTGCAGAAGTCTGGCTCCGCCAAGGGCTTTCCTGCACAGGGCTGGGCTCCCCACTTCCCCCACAGTCTTACCCTTCCTCTTTGAATTTTTATAACTGTTGGAATGATTCATCCATGCTGCCTGGCATGCTATCTGAAAGGCTCCATTAAAATGAAGACAGTGCCTGTCTTGTGTATATATGAGGCACTCGGGAAATGTCTGAAGGAATCCTGACCTGTATGCAGGCTGCTGGTGTAGGAACTTCACTGTGGGAAGAAGCTGATGTTAGGCCTGTAGGTGTTGATGTAATTTTTTTTTATTCTTGATTTCCCAAACAGTCGCAATGGCAAGGGACGTGGGCACAAACATGAACCATGCAGGCAGCTGCTTCCTGCCCTGGTCTCAGGAAGCTGAGCGGAAACCTCTCACAGATGGCAGACCTGGACAAGGCAGAGCTGTGACTCCCCAGAGGCTCCCATGAAGGCTGGCATCTGAGCACAGACTAGGACAATATTGCAAGCCTTCTCCAGATTCCTCCTGAAGCCCCAGCGTGTGCTACGTGCCCATGGATGGGTTGTGCCGCAGGGCAAGTCTCATAAAAGTCAGAGCTCTCTAGGGACAGCTGGTCTCCAAACCCTCCCTGCAGGTTGTAAAGACACCCCGAGTCCTATGTATAGGACAGGCAGCTCACAGAAAACACTAGAAAACCCAGAACTTTAAAACGAAGGCCTTTATTCTTCAAAGGAAGAAAATGACTGACGCTTTTTCACCCAGAAGGCTGGAGTGGATGTTGTCTAACAACCTAGTGAGCTCTTTGTTATTCTATAGAGTCAGCCTTTCTGAATCCTCCGAAATCCGGGGTATTAGGCCTTAATCCTGAGCTTTGTCTCTCAGGGAATAGAACCATCCTTACCAGAGGCCCCATGTACTCTGCATCCTCCATCCATAGAACCATCCTTAGGAGAGGTCCCGAGTTTCATCATTCACCCCCCTTGGATGTTTCCCTGCCTTGCCTGCAGGGACCTCGACACCCACTGGCATCAGGGCTGGGGATGGTGGGATGGTATGGGTGAGAGCCGTCTGGGGCTTTCCTTCCACTCATCCCAGCCTGTGTGTGTGATGGACATGGGTGTTGGATAATGATACCCTCTGGGGATGTCTGGAGGGTCTGACCTTCTAGGATTGAAATACTGGCAGGGCCAACTTTGTGCAACAGAAGAAAAGGGTCCCCAACCTCCCAAGCACTCATTCCTCTTCTCTAATGACTGGAATTCCATGCACAGGAGCTATGGATTGTCCAGAGATCACATTGAAATGTCACCCCACTGTGGTGTGAAGAGGTGGGGACCTTGAGAGTTATTGTCATGAGGGCTCTACCCTACAAGGCCTGCCTCACTCCTCCGCCTTGTGAGGGTATGACATCAGCCTCCCTCTGCCCTTCTGCTCCTTCTGCTGTGCGAGGACACCTAGATGGTGTCGTTTCCCAGGCCTCTGGGAAACAACCAGTGTTTTGATCTTGGGTTTCTGTTCTTTGTAAACTTCCCCAGCCCGTGCTTTCTGTTATAACAACACGGACTGAGAGCAGAGAATAGCTTCTTTTACAGTAAGTATCGTTGGCATCAGGGAATGAAAATGTCCATTTCAGGAGTGAGAGTGTGGTAACGTGACCCTGCCTCTCTCTCCCTCACTGTGTCTTTCACAGGCAGAGGGCTCTTGTTAGGATGACCTCAGAGCTTGCTTCTGAGCTCAAGGGAGAGAGAGAGAGAGAGAGAACATGATCCTGCCGAGCCACATTCTCCTGTGGCAGAGAGCAAACAGAAGCCATTGATATCTTACATCCTCCCTTCAGCTTCAGCCCTCTAAAGGCGAAGAATTTCTGTCTGCTTGAGCGAACTCAGACTGGCTTCTGAGTTGGGAAATGTGGGTAACTCCTGGACACACCAGAACAGGGCCTAGCCAGCTGGGGTTAGGCGGGGGAGACATAGGAATGCAGAGGATGGGGTGGGGGCGGGGACACGGGGAGAAAAGAATGATGCTTGTGTTGAATCTCTGCCTGGTTAGTAAGAGTCTGAGGGTCAGAGGATGTCAAAGAGATTTTACCGCACAACAATAGAAAAAGTCTCTGCCTTGGGAAATGACTTAGTTGGTAAAGTACTCGGCATGTAAGTGGAGAGTCTGAGTTCAATTCCCAGTGCCCATGTTGAGGAAGGGGTGGGGGACTGGGTGCGGTAACACATCTTATATAATCCCAGCGTTAGGGAAGCAGACAGGAGAGTCCCTAGGGCTTCCTAGCCAGCCAGTGTAGCAAAATCAAGTTTCAAGTTCAGTAAGAGATCCTGTCTCAAAACCTAAGGTGGAGAGTGTTTGAAAAAGACATGCTGTGCTGATCTCTGGCCCCATAGCCCTCCACACACGTACATCAAACATGGACACACATCTTTATGGCATTTATCTTGGGGGTCAGAGCAGGGCTTGAGTCCCCTGCCCACACCTCTGAATCTGTTTTGTTCTGTTAGGGACCCATAGGAATGTGTGAGTCTGTGACTTAGATTTCTGCTCACTCAGTGAGTGCCATTGGTGCTGGACTCGCTGGGCTGAGGACTCACTGGAAGGCAAGTGTATAGCGGAGTGGGCACTGCCTTGGAGCCCATCCCAGCTCCACACTCTTGCAAGCTGCGGGCCTTTCAGAGACGATCACATCTACCATGGTTTTGGTCACTCCAGTGTCAAACTCTGCAGTGGGAATAAGCCAGAGCCCAGCAGCCCAGAAAAGTCCAAAGATAGTCAGCCAGTGAAGACTCCAAACCCAGGTCTGTGCAGCCCCAAAGACATCTTGTTCTATCTACTGTCTTAGTCACTGCCCTACTACTTAACATCGCTAAGCCTCAATTTCCTCAGATATGAAGTGAGAATCATGATATCTACATCAAAGATTGGTGATCAAAGGGAAGAGAGTAGGCGAGCCGGTACACAGTCAGGATTAATTTCATACCGCCCCACCTCCAGGCACAACGACAACCTACAAATGTTTGATTTCAGATCCTTTCCTGAGAGCAGAGGGAACACGCGGAGTAGGTGGGAGAAATGGGTAGGGACAAGAAGATGCCGTCTACAGTCAGCTTTGCCAAGTTAACAACTTTACCTCTCACATGGTCAGGGGTGGCCACCTCCAAAGGCACGTAGACCCGGAGCTCGAGGGGCCCCGAGGGACCAAGGCAACCAGGAGGTGACAGGTTGGAAACAAGAAGTGACAGACCCAGTTGACAGCGGACTGGTGTTTCTGTCAGGGTCCAAGCACTCCTGGTGAGCAGACGGCCGCAACGTGACTCATGCCATGCGGCAGGGATGAAAATAGAGCCCGCAGCTTCTGTAGGACGGATAACTGGAGGCCTGGCTAGCTCCTGGATCTCTGTCATGCTGAAGAAAAACCAACAGTGCCAAAGAAAACTCTACATGGGGAGCAGATCATAGTGTTCTGAGCCACACTCTCTAGGGAGCCACACTCTGTCCTAAGGATCGGGGAAGAGGGTCCAAAGCAAAGTGGGGTACATGGGGGTGGGAGGACCTCAGAGGTGCTGGAGAGAGGCATCGTAGAGAAATCGGCAACACACAGGACCAGCCAAGGAAACACAGAAGCCAACTCTTGGTGGCCATTATATCCCTGGTTAAGAAGCATGGATGTTGTCCAGTAGGTAATGGCACCCCAAAACAAAGAGGACCCAGATGCCAGTTTGGAGGCAGGGATCCTAAATGGTTGCCTTTCTCTTCATGTTTTTTTCTGGCTACTGGAAGTCATTTCTAAGATACTGTCTTCCAACCCTGGACTCAATACATTGGAAATCTCTCTCAGAAGGCTGTGACTCAAAGCACCACTTTAGAAAGGAGCTTTTTGTTAAAAAGTTTCCTGAACTCAGGTAGCAGAGGCAGGTGGATCCCCCTGAGTTTGAGGCCAGCCTGGTCTATATAAAAAGTCCCAGGCTAGTCAAGATTACATAGGGAGACCCTGTCTGAAACAAACAGAAAATATACATAAAAAATCCTCCCCTGAATGCAATACAATATTTGCATTGAACTATAGCAATATACTCTTATTTCCTTTTTCCTGTCATTTCAGCTTTTGTGAGATTGTTCAGAATATAAGTTTAAGCAGATGTTTCTCACCACACAAATCAAATTCAAGCTCCCCTGTCTTGACAAATTCAAGCTCCCCTATCTTGACAAGTTCCAGGAGGTTCTGGAAGTAGAGGCAGTTGGCTTTGCTACTCGTGAGGGGCGCTTGTTTATCCGGTGCAGGTGTGAGGACATTGTCGGGCATGAAGTCTGCAGCTGCTCCTGTGAGCTGACTTCACCTTTCGTGCCGATTCCATTTTGAAACAGAAGTTTTGTTGACGTCTCATAGTGGAACCAAGATGTCAGGGTTAGGTTCAGCTGTCAATTTGACAGAACCCAGTCACTTGGGAAGAGGAAACCTCAGCTGAAAAACTGCCTCCGTGCAGTTGTGGGGAAAAGAGAACACTCTTGCATTGCTGATGGGAGTGCACTCCTGCATTGCTGGTGGGAATGCAAGCTGGTACAGCCCCTTTGGGTGTCAGTGTGGCGACTTCTTAGAAAATTAGAAAACAACCTTCCTCAAGACCCATTAACACCACTTATGGGTATATACCCAAAGGATGTTCAATCGTGCCACAAGGACATGTGCTCAACTATGTTCATAGCAGCTTTATTTGTCATAGCCAGAACCTGAAAACAACCTAAATGCCCTTCGACCAAAGAATGGATAAGGAAAATGTGGTACATTTACACAATGGAGTACTTACTACATAGCAGAAAAGAAAAAAAAACGACATCTTGAATTTTGCAGGAAAATGGATGGAGCTAGAAAACATCATTTTGAGTGAAGTAACCCAGACCCAGAAAGACAATTATCACATGTACTCACTCATAGGTGGTTTTTAAACATAAAGCAAAGAAAACTAGCCCTCAAATCACAATCCCAGAGAACCTAGACAACAATGAGGACCCTAAGAGAGACATACATAGATTTAATCTACATGGGAAGTAGAAAAAGACAAGATCTCCTGAGTAAATTGGGAGTATGGGGACCTTGGGAGAGGGTTAAAGGGGAGAGGCAGGGGGGGAGCTGAGAATTACAGGTTGGCCACCACACTCTGCCTCTGGCATTACTGATCCAAAATCTGGCCTTCATGCTTTAACCACTGAGCCATTTCCTCAGTGTGCTTATTCATGTAACCTCTGACCGTGAGACCAGTGATACCCAAAGATGTTAGAACTAAACTTGGGAAAGTCCATAAACTTGAAACAGAGCCTGGCCCAAGATTACCCGCTGCTGTTTCTTCAATCTCCCTGACATTAACTTACAGCCTCAGAGAGTAAATTCCAGAAATGGCTGTTTCAACCCAGTGTGTCTCAGAGGGACAGGGGTAGTGTGTGAGCAGAGAGGCTCATGTTGACAGAGAGCAAGGAGGTGTTGCTTGGGTAAATTGGGTCAAGAATCTCTGAGGAGGCTGCAAAGATTGTCTCTTAAAGAAGAGGCCTTGAGGCAGAGAGGAAACAATTGGAACCGCAGCACAGTGGAGCTCGCTGGCAAGAAGGGAGGACAGTGGGAAGTTTTTTAAGGTTTAAAATGGTCATTATTTGTTTATGTACCTGTGTGTGAGCGTGTGGGGTGTATGTGTGCCATTGCACACATGTAGAGGTCAGAAGACAACTCGCAGGAGTCAGTTTTCTTCTTCTCTCTTAAAGGTCCTGGGGCTGGAACTCAGGTCGCTGCATCCTGAGTCTTCCGGACAGCTCGACCTTGGGGATTTGCTGAAGGAACCAGAGTCGTTTGCTTGAACACTCTGATTGGCCTGTTGTGTCGAGGCTTGAGGTGGTATAGTGTGAAGAGAATTTCTTTGGTGTCAAGGATGAAGCCTAGTTCCTTTATCAATATTGAGTCGTCCTGTGACCTGAAGCAAGTTATATCTCTAGTTTTGATTTCTTCTTCTGACAAATTGGACTTGCAGCTGAGAGTTGGGGCGTGGCCATTGGCCAAGGAGACCCTATATAAGCTGCCCTGGAACACAATAAAGTTGGCATTCTTGATTAAAGGGGGCATTCTTGGCATTCTTGTTTCAAGGATGGCCCTTGTGTCTGTCTGTCTGTGTGTGTGTGTGTGTGTGTGTGTGTGTGTGTGTGTGTGTGTGTGTGTTTCCATCTCCAGCCCTTGCCCGGCTCACGAACTGCAAACTATCTGCTTGGTATGCTACAGGCATAGTACCGTAGTACACGCAGTAGAACAGGTTGCGCTACACTGGAGCAGCAGCTGGGAGCTTTCATCCGCATCCACAAGCAGGCAGCAGAGCTAACTGGAGATTGCATGGTCCTTTGCTGCCTCAAAGCTGCAGTGACACGCCTCCTCCAACGAGGCCACACCTCCTAATCCCTCCCAGACAGGTCCACCAATTGTTGATCAAGCATTCAAATAGATGAGCATATGTGGCGGGGGAGGGGGGGCATTCTCGTTCAAACCGTCATTTGGGTAAGATAAGACTTGGGAAGATAAGGCCCAGTCTGATCCATTGTCACAGGCCCCACCCATGTCAACCTCTGTGGACCCAGAGAAGCACAGGGAAAGTTTTCCAAATGGCAGGCTGCAGAGACGATTTCCCCCAGGGGTGCATGAGGAAAATTAGACAATATAGCACTTCAGGAGTGTAGAGCTGGACTGCCTCCTTTCTTAGCAGGGTGGCCCGGCCTCCTCAACTCCTTCAGAAGGAACCTCCCTGTCATGCCTGTCTTGTCCTGTACTGTATTTAGTTCCCCCAGAACACTGAATTCTAACACAGCCATGTGCTTTTCCACTGCCCTATACTTAGAAGGCAGCATGAGAACGAGGATTTGTGTTTTGCCATTACCCCACAGGGCCCAGAACAGTCCTTGTTACATAATAGTTCCTCCATAAACACTAGCTAAGCTAATCGCCCCCTCTGTGTGAATATGGGTGTAAAATAGATTTTAATTTACTGGATGATGAATTCCAAAGGCCTTGAACTCACTGATCTCGGGGTAGAGATTTTGAGGAACGCCATGCATGGCTTTGACTTTGTCACCTAGGGGTCCACCAACCTTCACCAGTGGCCCTGGCACCATTCCCTTTCCCCTTAGAAGCCCGCTGGGAGGTCTACATGGAGGGATGCTACGCTTCCTGATCCTCTAGAGAGTGTCTATGAGAAGCAACCTGCGTGTTGCTGTGTGAGACCACGAGGCCTGGACCAGCTGTGTTGATCTTGCTGTTGGCTGAGGGTAGGCCAGTAGGAAGGAGCTGACCCCGGAGCCACCCAACCTCAGCACCATCACGACTCCAGGCTAAATTTCCTCACCATTTAGTTCTATTTTGAACTGAGCTTCTTTCGCCCTCAGTGGGGGTGCATCCCAAATGCAATCTCACCCCCAGCACCACTGAGAAAAGCATCATGGGAAATACCCTCCCTCCCATGGGGGTCTAGTCATTCTATAGGATTGTTTTTCTTTTTATTACTGTCTTTTATATCCAAGAGTTATCCGTGGCCATTGAGTCCTTTCCCCAGTTTTCTGTAAGTGCTGATTTTTTAAAAAATGTTTGCCAATTTAAAGTTCTTAATTTGGAGACCCCACCAGTTTCTCCTTGCTGAGGGTCTACCTGCTGACCTCTTTCCTCCTCTGGACTGGCCAATGTTAAGCCACAGAGTTAGGATGGAGTCGGGGAAAGGCTAAGAAACTGTTGAAAACCTGAGTCCTTGCAGCCCACAGTGTTTGAAGGGATGGGTGACGGAGGAATCCATCCTCTACAAGAGGCTGAGGGTGGCCATGCATCTGAGCCGTTCAGCTCACTACACTTGACCAATAGGCTTAACACTGCAGATCCACTGTGCTCTCCCACAAGAGCTCGTGGTTATGGGACACTGCCCAGGCTTATGTAGTGCAGGCGCCTTCCCAATGTGGGATTCCCCTCTGTATGCTGTGAATACCATTGGTTAATAAAGAAACTGTCTTGGGCCTGCGCAGGGAATAGAGGTAATTGGGGGAATACTAAACTAAATGCTGGAAAGAAGGAAGAAAGAAGGAGGAGTCAGTGAGAAGCCATGTAACCCTACTGGAGCCAGATGGAACTTTATCCGATAAGCCACAGCCACATGGCAATACACAGATTAATAGAAATGCATTAGATTAATATGTAAGAGTTAGCCAATAAGAAGCTAGAGCTAATGGGTCAAGCAGTGATTTAATTAATACAGTTTCTGTGTGATTATTTTGGGGCTGGGTGGCCAGGAAATGAACAAGCAGTCTCCTCCAACAGCTCCTGGCACGAGTCTAGAGAAGTGGTAGGCTGTATCCTCAGGGCCCTTTCAAGCCCAAATGCTAATGAATCACTCTTGCATTTTATATATTTCCATTAATCATTCCCAAATGCATTCATCCAGTCTTTCTCCTGCCCCTTGCCCATACATGCACTTCACGGGATGTGCAGAGAAAGTCAGCTCACTGGCTGCATTCCTGCAGCCTGTTCCCAAAGCCTTCGCTAGAGAGAGAAGCCTGCTTCACGACAGGCTGTGTCATGTAGGAGCAGGACTCGGCGTGGAATTTGCTTTCTAGTCAGATCCCCGGGGATCTGCATGGTATAAACTCCTGACACTTCTGTTTATCATTGGCAAACACACAGATGACTTTTATTTCCAGAACATACTGGCCTAGTTTGTTATTGCTTTGGTTTATTTGGGCTTGGGACATAGATCTGTTGTTCCTCTATTGTTATTGTTTGATCAAAGGGGTTTCCCAAACAACCAAATTGGAACCTGTGTATTTATTCTTTGCTACTAAATTTTCATCCCAATGGAGGAGGCAGGAGGAATGGATTCAGAATCCAGTCCCTTTCCAGAGTCTAATTCAGCACCTGGGGGTTGGCTGGTCCCTGAGCTCCCTGTACCCTGCAGGAGCTGCTGTGTTCTCTAAGGTTGGGGATGTTTTCGTTGTGAGGATGGGGTCTTTTGCTGTCTCTGTGTGGTGGGATTTGGAGGTGTTTCCTCCAGGACCTCCCAGCTCCTGAGGAGAAGGCAGGGCTGTGGGCAGGGGCACACTCACGCATCCGAGGCTCTCGCTCGCTGCCTGCAGCACTGCTGCCAGTTACTTAGATTGCAGCTCAACATTGTCAGGGCTTAAACTGAGTAACACTTACTCCAACCCTTTTGAATTTTCTGAGACATGCAATTGCTGAAATCTAGTTAATTTTGAAACATGGAATCCTTGAAATACAGTTAATTTAGCTTGAAATGTGAAGGCTAAATTTATGGTCTTAGTGCTTAGTGTTGACATCAGTTTCATAAAAAAAAATTACCCTTTGTCAAAAGTCTGCTGCAGGCTGGTTATTGTTGTTCAATTTGCCTAAAAATGAGGTAGTTAGCAAGCTCCTGATGGGGGTAGGACCTTAGGATACATCTTCTGACTGCTTCCATTTGGAGTATAATTATACAAACAAATATAAACAAATTTGAACTCATCTAAGTGAACTGAACTTGGAGCTACCCCACGATTTAGTATGCTTGTCTATATCATTTTAAAGGCTACAGCTCCGTGAATTGTCTTGATATATGAAGAAAGGGATATATGGGTGAGACCTCTCTCTGTGTTTTGTGGAACGAAATGACACCTTGGATGACAGCTTCTAAACGGAGCCATCGCCTGTCACGTGACTGCACAGGGACTCTGTGCTGGAGACGGTGGAGCCCGTCAGAGGCATGCGGCGAAGTTGGCAGCGCTGGGCAATCGGGATGATGACGTCGACGATGGTCCTCATCCTCCAAAGCTGGAGACTTGGTGGGCAGAGTGAAGTGGAGAAAAGTAGTACTTATGATTCAATTTCTATAAAACAAAGGAGTTTGGGTAATCGGTGTCTGAAATGCTGGCTCTTTCTCAGAATGCCACTGGCTTCCTAGTTGTGGGGGGAGGGGCGCACCTGTGGATTGTTTTTGCCTTCTGGTTGTCTATAAGTGGTAAGGAGTGGCCTTGCCAAATTTAACGTGCGCTGTTTAGGGTAAGTGGTAGGTTTTTAGAACGCCATTCAAGCAACCCTTACCTCTGCAAAGCTGGTACCACTGGCTCCACTTCACAGGGAAACAAGCCCAGAAGGTGGAGAAATTTGCCTCAGCTGGTAACGAGTGAGACGGAGCAGCGGTCTCCATGGGATCCTGGTGACCTTCGACTGCTTTCTCAGAGCAAGAGATGTTTTCTTGGGTCATTCTGCCAAATTGTAATTTACCCGTAATGATTTTATTAAAAGATCACTTTGCCAGAAATGAATCAAATGCTCTCTTTACTGGGGGAAGTTGGGAATCTGAAATCAAAACGGTGGAGTGAGATGGGGGTCAGCGATCAATGTCTGAAATATGATCCCTTCATTGTTTTCAACTTAAGTCTAGAAAAGTTTGCTGGAACTGAAACATCAGAAGCAAACACAGGCAGGAGCTGGGTTTGGAGCAGGAAGAACAGAGCAAAGGCCCAAAGAGGCAACCAGGACTCATGAAGGGGGCTAACAGGGAGCCTGGCCACACACACTAAAAAGACCCTAGACTGTAAGGAGGGGCGTGGGAATGCTAACCTCCTTGACTTAGCAATTGCATGCTGTATGCATGTATAGATATTTTACACTGTAATTCATAAATATGTACGCAAACAATGTTAACTTCAAAATAAAATAAAAACAGCCAGGTGTGGTGGCTTGCGTCTTTGATCACAGCACTTGAGAGGTTGAGGCAAGCAGATCTCTGAGAGTTCAAGATCAGCCTGGCCTACAGAATGAGTTCCGGGGCAACATAGTGAAACCCTATCTCATAAATAAATAAACATTTTTAAAAAGTAAAAACAAAAGTTCCTTCAAGTAAAAGAAGTGACCAAAAAGAGCAGGTTTGTACTGTTGTCTACACAGCTGCGGCTTGTGAATGTCTCGTTTGTCGTTTTTTAATAATATGGACTAACGATGGCAAGGAAGTTAAGGCAGAAAGAAAAGTCTGGGGGAACTTTGGGGCCCAGGTGCATTCAGAAAGTTGCTAATTTATTCTTTTGGAGAATTAGCATTCTGGCTGACACGGGATCTGCTCATGTCATGGAAACCAGATTTCTGGGTACTTCACCATTAGCGAGCCCTGATGGCACTCTTCTTGTCTGGGTTTCCTGAGTTTATTCAGGTCCCACTTGAACAGAAGGGGTATGCAGAGGTACCAGAGGGGGAGGCCTGCAGGGCAGCCTTTCCTCACTGCTGTCCTTAGCTCACCCCAGTCTCTGCGGAGCCAGCTTTTGTGAATGTGTCCTTTAGAACTGAAGAGCGCCAGCTTCAGGGCAAGTGAATCAGCTGGTGATGGGCAGCCGGATGCGTGCTCCAGCCGGGGTGGGAGAGGACGCGACACATACAACAGGAGGTCCTTAGAAGAGTTTCCAAAAATCTTTCCAAAATTCCTAAAAGTCCTTCCTTCTAAGGACTTCTAGAAGTAGGTGCCTTTGTGTGCAGGCTAAAATCTGCCTTGCATGGGAGAATCTGAAAAACCAAGTTGGAATTCTGGCAACCTTTAGGGAAGAGGCAGTTAGAGACCTGTGGGCTCGCAATGGATGGGGACATGCTTGTTCGTATCTCCTGCTTGGGTACTTCTTTTCTGGCTGTCCTCTCTCAAGCTCAGCTGGCTCTGTCTTGTTTGATTGTTTTCAAACAGGTTTTTAAAAAATTTATCCAGAAGATTGAGGTGTGTACAGATGTATGCTACACAGCGACAATTTCATTATATTGAAGGAAAACCATATTTACTTAATAAAATTGCCAGATAATAAATAACAAATTCCTGTTCTAAAGAAAGCCACCTGCCCCTTCTCAAAGTACTTCCATTTTTAAGAACACTGAAAGGCCTCAAAGTACATTTCTTCTAAGAAGGCTAAAATGTATGACCCGATACCCATCCATATTAGCTTCAAAGGGCCATTATAACAAAGAACCCCAAACCGGAAGGAGAAAACGTAGGCATGACCTGGCGGCTAGCCTCCCTTGCACACTGTGTTTCTAAATAAGAAGCATGGCACACCGCACTCCGGAAACCAGTGCCCTGGAAACCAGGGCACTGAACTCTGAAGTAGCTTAAGTATCTGGCCGGCGGAGGAGTCCGCATGCCCCATGTCTCCTTTCCATGATTCTCCGGCACCTTATTAATGGCTCATGGGTTTATTGGATTTGAGCAAATTCAACAACCCAGAGGTACGTTCAAGTAAATATGAACATTCTGGAGACTTTTAATGAAATAAAATCAGGCCTTTCTGGACAACAAGAAAATCAGTCTCTGGCCTCCATGCGCTGGCCCCAGGAGAAGCCCCACTCTTCCTCCTCCTCCACACACCCCCACTTTCTGTCCTGTCTTGAGGAAGCTCCTGGAAAGAAGGGAGACATTCTAGAAAGTCTTCACATCAAAGCCTGGCTTGCTTTGCTCCTTGCCAGAGGTGAAGATTTATCTTCAGTATCCCCCCACCCCTCCACACACACTTCTCTCGGTCTCTGTA
Organism: Alexandromys fortis; assembly: GCF_014885135.2. NCBI lineage: Eukaryota > Metazoa > Chordata > Mammalia > Rodentia > Cricetidae > Alexandromys > Alexandromys fortis. Next base: position 4,284,279 of record NW_026067896.1, on the reverse strand, counting down.
ACAAGCCAAGATCAGCTCTGAGGTAGAGAGGAGGTTACAGCAGCAAGTGCACTCTGAGAGTCCAGCAAGATGGGGGAGGGGGCAGAAGGCTGTGTTCTGTGTCCTTAAAGACACTGGACCAAGATGAACTCCTCTCCTCAAGGCACCCCTCTTCTAGTGCTGAGGGTGTGTGGTCTTTACCAGACCATGGAGAGTCCCCTCAGGGCGCAGAGGACAATTGAGGATCAACTTCTATGGCAGGTGCAAGGCAGCACGGCGGGAGGGACAGTGGAGTCCCAGAGAGAGGAGAGAGAGAATGGAAACATAAGCAACATGTTAAAATTCAGAACAAAAGTAGACATTGGAACACAGACAGGTTTGTGCCTGAGTTGTCTGTGGCTGAGTTGGCACTGAAAACTGAGAGGTTGAGAAACTGCAAAAGAAATCGTGTGGCCTAGAATATTAACTATCCAGCCTTTACAGACATTTTCTGACCTTGACCTACAGTCTGTCTCCGTGAGTTTACAGCCAGCAGCATCGGCGTCCATCAGCTTGTGACTGAGCTGTGGGGCAGGCATAAAAGGTGGCTGCGGCATAGGCCATGAGACAAAGAGCCTAAGAGTGTTCTAGTCAAGCTGAGTGAGGGACCCTGTGGGGAAGCTATGGGATGACAGAGCTGGAGAGAAAGCCTTCAGAGGCAGGCTGGCTTCGGCCTCCACAGTTAGTGGGCAGCAGGAAGTCATGATCCTCAGAGAACAGCGTGACAGTGATCCCAGCCCTGCCAAAACATTTCCCCAGCAAGAGCAAAAAGCCCTGGAACGGAGCTGTGAGGGGCCAATCCAAAAGCTGCCACAGATATTAGGTAAACAGCAATGAGTAGCAGGGTTAGCAGCCTGACCAAGGGGCTGCCTCTTAGGAAAGACCACCTGGTACAAAGTGAGACAGGCTAGGTCCTCAGCCACACCCACCTCTTACAACCTGCGAGCGTTTAGACGGGCAACGTTACCTGTTACCTCTTTGCCTCTCCCGTCTGTGAGACGGAGGTAACTGGGTCAGATAATAACTGTGGGATGCTTGGCCCTGGAGAAGTATTCAATGAATGCAAACAATGCTTGTGAGACAATGACCGCATTCACGTGTGCGCGCACGGGCGCATGCTCGTCCCTTATCAACCCCACCAACGGAGCCTGAGCCTCCTGCAACACCCCGACTGTCTGGAAGGTGGTTCTTAGAAAAAATAATTAAACGGGGGGGGCCTTGGTTTCAGACACGCCTATTGTTTACTGAGGTCCTGAAGCCTGCATCCCTCCTCTTAGGAAGTGTGCATAGGCCACCGTCGCGTCTTTGTAACCAATGCCATGCCCTGTTGTTATGGCAACCAGTTTTCCCAACAGCCCTGCTATTTTCTACAACTCTCTGGTTTCCTCCTGTGCTAAAGCCCACAAGCACAGAATTCTCATTATTTATTTATTTGTTTGGAACTTCCGCAGGGAATGCAGTCAGCTGTTAGTTAGCAAACTGGCTGTCTGAAGCTTCCCGGACAGAAGCCCCCAAGTTAAGCCCGAACATCGCCCTGCACGAGAAACCTCCACAAGCCAGGCCTGGCGTCGGAATGGGAGTGCTCACTGTTAATCTCAGCACTTTGGAGGCAGGAAAGGGAGGCAGAAAAAAACAGCAGAGAATCCCATGGCAGAGGACCATTCTACAAGATTTAAGGCTAGGATAGCACTGCCTTATTTTTAAATTATTTCCAGGGGTGGGTAGTTAGCCCAATGGTACATGACTTGCCTAGTATGTAAAAGGCCCTGGATTTTACATCCTGAAACCACAAAATAAAATTTATGTATTTCAATATTAACACTTGCAGCTCAGACTCACGCTTGCTGTGTAGAAGAAGATAATCCTGAACTTCCGACCTTCTTATCTTTACCTCCATGTTGGGGCTACAGGTATGTCACCACATGTGGTTTTACGAGGCGCTTGGGTTCAAACCCAGGATATTGTTCACGCTAGAAAAGCACGCTACCATCTAAGCGGTGTCTTCCATGTGGCCGTGTATCCTTTTAACAAATGTTCATCTTATGTACTCCTTTAACACATGAGAATGTTTAAAATGTTATCACAGCAAGATATTGATCCTAACAGCCACGTCACCTTAGTTCCTGAGGATGGCCTGTGTCTCCCTCTCGTCCATTCTTCCTTTCATCTCTTGCCCTTGCTACTTGCACCTGCTCTCTGACCATCCCCTTAGGCTGAGAACTGGAGCCGTCTTGCTAGCCACCTTCTTCCTTTCTCCTTTGCCAGAGGAGCCATGCAGCTTTGCGGATAACACATTCTCTGCTGCAAGCATTGGTTTCCCACCCTTCTCCTAGGAGTACCCGGCGCGGTTCTGCCACCACAACCTGAGCAAAGATGTTGTCTTCCACCTAACGGGACACTCAGGAGGAGTGCTTCTTCCTGCTCTCTCCTTACTTCCCATGGAAACAAGACTGAGCCAACTGGGGATGTGGCTCAGTGGTGAAGAACGGTTACTGCTCTGGCAGAGGACAAAAGTTTGGTGCCCAACACCCATGCCGGGTGGCTCACGATGCCCTGTGTCTCTAACTCCACCTTGAGCCTTTGTCTGTGGCCTCTGAAGCTGGCTGCACTCATGTGCAGACACCCGCACAAAGACCCCCACACATACATATAAAATATTTTTTTAAGAAAATAGATAAGGTGATGTAGCATCTTGCAGTTATGAGATGAGATCCAGCACTAAGGATGGCAGAGCAGGGCGTTCAAATAAACCCAGGTCCTTGAGAGCATCCTAGAACAGTTGCTAGTGCTCACCTCCAGACTTGCACTGTAGACCCTGACTTACTAAACTGCCTTCTGCTCATGCAACCAGACACAATGTCTAGATGGTACAAAGACTGACAGGGGTCCCCTTCATTCAGTAAATATCCACTCTGCTGAGCACTATGCGTGTGAGTCAGTGAGGCCCTTGGCCTTGTGGGAGCAGGAAACAGAGACAAAGACTAGTGTTAAGAAGAAAGTAACTAGCTAGACAGTCACTGGGGAGAGCTGGCTTCCCTGAGGAAGTGACATCTGAAGTCAGAGCTGAAGAAAGAAAAGGGTGGGGTTAAACACTCAGAGGGCTGTGATGTGCTCAGAGGAAGCCCATTCTAACCAGTATCAAAGCCTGGTAAGAGGAAAAGGTTCCCTGTATTCAAAGAACAAAGAACAGGTCAAGCTGGGCCACTCTGAATGAGAACCGGATAAACAGTACTGGAGATGCAGCAGAGAATGAGTCAGGCAATGGATTCTTATTCTACACAGAGGAGGAAAAGGGGGAGGGCTAGGGAGATGGCTCCGTGGTTAAGAACTCTGGCTGCTCTTCCAAAGGACCTGGGTTCAATTCCCAGCAACCACATGGAGGCTCACAGCCATGGGTTCCAGGGGGATCTTCTGCCCCTCTCTGACCTCCATAGGCGTTGCATGCATGTGTGTACAGACATGTGGGCGAAACACTCATGCTCAAAAATTAAAAACACAAGAAAGGGAGAGAGGGAAGCTATTTGAAAATATTGACCAAGAATAGCAGGGCTTGGCAAGCATTTAAAAGGTTGTTCCCTCCGTCTACACAGTGGACCTGTTCTCAAAGAGAGGGAGGAAGGCAGGAGGAAGGAGAGAGGAAAATACTGTTCTCCCTACGATGTGAAAACAAATGTCAAGGGTCACAGTTGGAGCAGGTTTTGCAGAGGTCACATGGGCAATGGTGATGATGGGGTGCAGAGGAGACTGTCACACAAATAGACATGGGTCCTCCCATGTTTTGTTACAACAGGAACAGCCTCGCCTGTGAACTTCGCAGACTGGAAGATTAAATGTCCTTAAAACTATTATGTTTTTAAAACTCTGACATAGCTAAAAGATCGCATGATAGGTGTGGGGAACAAAGATCCTCACTTCATTATAAGAGTCCTGGAGACTCTGAGTAGCAAAAGTAAGACTCATCATGATAGACACAAACAGGTTTGAGAAGGTGATGTGAAGAGGTCCTGGGTGACGGACTGTGCTGAGACTCCGAGTATCCTCACGACTATGTTCATTCTTCAGGGACTTCCATCCCATCAGAGAAGAACGGAAGCCCGGGATGGGTGAGGGTAAGGCTCAATGTCACACAGCTAATGCCACACAACTAACACCCGTAGTAAATTTCAGATTCATTAACCATGTAACTGTGCTGTCTTCCAGCAAAGCAGCAAGGGAGGGGCTGGATGGAGGAGAGCTGGGGGAGGGGCTCAGGGTCACGGCACACAGGAGGTGCTGACTTGGTAGCAAAGGGAGGAAGTGCGGGATGCTGAAACAGAAAAGCTTCATCTGTCTGTGTGGTCCCCCTGAGTGTGGCTGTATCCAAGCACAGGGCAGTGGTTTGGAGATCAGTAAGTTCTTGGTTGGGTCCCAGACACAGGCATCTGGCTAGCAGCACTGACTCAGCTGAGTTGAACTACTGAAGCAGACATTAAGAACAACCAAACAGGGCTGCATCGCCATGAAGGAGGGCCAACTAGACCTGGAGTCTGGGGGACTTTGCACCATTTGTACAGAAAATGTGGCTTCCAGCTTTGCTTCTTACACAAACACCCTCACAAGCAGACGTGGCATTCCACACCTGCCCTGTGGAACCCAGCCGAGTTGGGAATGGATGGAGTTCTATACAACAGTCTAGAGAATGGCCAACCTGCCTGACCTCGTGGACATTTAAGACTCAGACATGGAGCTGGTGCCTTCAACTACACCCCACTCCCACACAGGCTGCGCTGGACAGTTTTATGGCAACTTGGCACAAGCTAAAGTCATCCAAGAGGAGAGAATCTTAATTAAGAAAATGCCATGTGCATCTGTGTGTGTTCGTGTGCATCTGTGTGCGTCCGTGTGCATCTGTGTGTGTCCGTGTGCATCTGTGTGTGTCCATGTGCATCTGTGTATGTTCGTGTGTCTGTGTGTGTCCGTGTGCATCTGTGTATGTCTGCGTGTGTCTGTGGGATGAGTGTATGTGAATCTTTCTGTCTCTGTGTGTGCCTCTGTGTGTGTGTCCATGTGCATCTGTGTGTGTCCGTGTGCATCTGTGTGTGTCTGTGTGCACCTGTGTATGTCCATGTGCGTCTGTGTATGTTCGTGTGTCTGTGTGTGTCTGTGTGTGTCTGTGTGGTGTGGGGTGAGTGTATGTGTCTCTGTGTGTGTCTGTGTATGTCTGTGTGTGTCTCTGTATGTCTGCGTGTGTCTGTGGGGTGAGTGTATGTGAATCTGTCTCTGTGTGTGCCTGTGTGTGTGTGTGTGTGTGTGCTGGGAGGTGTGTGTACGTGAGTCTGTCTGTGTGTGTGTGTTCATGCACTCACCACACATGAGTGCAGATGCCTTTAAGGACCAGAGATGTTCGGTCCCTCTGCAGCTGGAGTTAAAGTTTGTGAGCAGCCTGACGTTGGTGCTGGGAGTCAAAATGGGACCCCAGGAGAGCAGCACTGCGCTCCACTCTCACCATCCAAAGCCATCTCCCCAGCCCCCACTTTCTCAGTTTTTATCAAGAATAAAAGTTTCATCTGAAATCAGATAACTGTTATTCTTCCCAGAGACGTTCGTCTTGAATGGGACTGGACAGTTCCTGAAGCACCCTCTGCAGCGCTGCTCTGTAGAGATGGACACACATGGGCCACCAGAGCACAGGGAGGGGCGCGCTCAGTGCCGATGGGCTACAGGAACCCAGCCCTTAGTCACGTAAATGCTGGTGCAAAAGGGTTCATAATATAAAAGAACAAAACATCAAGCAGATGGGGGTGAGGAGGGCTTGGAATCCCTGCTGAGAAGTCACAGCAGTTTAGACACTGCCCAGGGTTTAGAAAAAAAGAGAGCTGAGTTCCCGTCAGGCTGTTCAGCTTTCCAGCTGTGTGACCTTGCTCAGTCGTTCACCTCGTCTAACCTCAGTTTCTTCCTCCAGAAAACAGCTACTCAGATCTAAACGGCAGAGAAACAGACACGATCTTGGGAGGAAGCAGACAGGAAAACACTGGAAATCCTCTCACCGTTCCCAGCGTCCAGGGTCTGTGTTCACACAGCAGTAGGTATCTACTAATGCTGCTATAACACAGTACCACAAACCGCTCAGACATCAGAAGTGGTTGTCTCAGCTCTGGAGACAAGAGGCTCTGGGCCACACACAAAAGGCACCAGGCAGATTCAGCCAAGAACAACCAAGTTTACTAATGAGGGCTCAGATACTAGAGTAAGGATCCTGAAGGAGGCTCCTGAGGACATCCAAGCTTGAGAAAGATCTCAGAAGCCAGGCAAAGCACCTTGATGGTTGAGAGAAAGCTCTCCTGTCCTCCCCAGGCCCGGCAAAGTCAGGAGGCAACAATGGAGTCACTTCAAACATACAGCAGGTCAAGTCGGAATTATATGACTTTAATGTTCAACTGGCAATGTCTAGGGGTCTAGCTCAGGTTTGTTTTCTCTGCCAGTCAAAGAATTCAAAGGTGCATGGCAGCAAGGGAAACCTCAGACACAGCAAACAGGATCGGCCTGTAAAGAAAGGCTTTTAGGGTGAGGAAACACACTGAGCAAGGCACTTGGAGAAAAGACCCTAGGCTTTGCAAAGGCGGCCTCAGGAAGCTGAAGCCCTGTCTCCTTGACGGCTGGGAGTTTTTGTTTGTTTATTTTAGGGCTTTTGGGGGGAATCTTCCTCCCCCAATATAGGGTTGGTCAGTTTAAATAATGACAAAGGCTTTCACAGGTCCACAAAATTTAGGCGGACATGTTCTGGTCTGGCCTTGAACTTGATGGACAGGTTCACAGGCAGGGGTATTATGGGGTACCTGAAGACAAAACCGCCCAAGAGACCTAAATGTGTCAAGTGGAGTCTTTATAAATCGCCAGCAGGGCCTATCCCAAGCAGATTGGCAGGAAGCAGCCTCAGGCCCCAGGTGGTTGAGTTTTTAGGGGCAAAACCCGCAGCTGTGACCTCTAGAGAAAGGCAGCTCTGCCTGTCTGCAGCAAGCACTGTTTCCAGAAGCAGGAAGATAGCACAGTTCAGTGGTCGGGCAGTTAACCGTGCTCAGAGTCACACTGTACAGGAATGTATGGCCAATCCAGAGACCAGTTTACCCAAGGTAATGTTATACTGAAGTACACCTTAGAATACTTTCATGAGATGGTGTAACTAAAGGTCAGTAGAACCTTTACCGCTACAGGAGAACCCCATTGGCGGGGTGGGAAGGGGAGAACCTGCCAAGCCATTGTCTTAAGCTACCAGGGTTTTGTCTCAGGAGGATAAGAAGGCAGCCATTTTGAAAGATGGCCATCTTTATCTAGCAGAGGTCCCTCCCGCATCCGGCTGCCATTGAGAACTCTGGAGAGCAGGACAGTGCCTTGTAGCCTTGCTGACACTGGACTGTCCCAGCAGGAACGGTAATGAGGGGAACTTGGGGCTTCCTAGAAATGTATAAATTGCTTGGGGTTTGTTATCACCTGTTTCTTGTAGGAACATTTACAAAACAAACAAATCCCTTATAACTGAATAACTAAAAGGTTTGCCTGGAGAGATAGACGGTTCCGTGGGTAAGGAACTTGCCATGATCTTAGGCTAGATCAACCCTGAGAGCTCACGGAAAGGGGGACAGAGAGATCTGACATTTGCAGGGTACTGTGGCATGCATGCCCATACACACCATCCTCAGGGTACTCTGGCATGTGTGCCCATACACACCCTCCGCAGGGTACTCTGGCATGTGTGCCCATACACACCCTCTGCAGGGTACTGTGGCACGTGTGCTCATACACACCATCCACAGGGTACTGTGGCATGCATGCCCATACACACCATCCGCAGGGTACTCTGGCATGTGTGCCCATACACACCATCCTCAGAGTACTCTGGCATGTGTGCCCATACACACCCTCCGCAGGGTACTGTGGTATGTGTGCCCATACACACCATCCGCAGGGTACTGTGGCACGCATCCCCACACACATCATGCACACTGTCACTCACACAATAATAATAAGAAAAATAAAAGCTATACATTTAGCAGAAAGAAATGTTTTCTCACCATAGAATCAAGCGTAGGCAAGAACCACAAAAGCTGAGTAGATGGAACATCTTCTCGGGTGTGTAGAGGGGAAGGGCAACACACAGACTTGCTAGTCTATTCACCCAGAGGGCTCCCTCACCGGCGCGGTTCAGCCAGGCATTCCTTGCCTACCCTAGCCAGCACCCCTGAAGGTGGCAGGCATGAGTCAATCACTGTCTTAAGACAGAAGCACCAGATGTGACTGATGTCTAAAGAGTGGGACTGGAGTGGGGGTTCATGCACAGAAAGACCTAGGTTAGAGGTTCTCCCCAGGACTGTCCCTCTCCGAACACATCTCGGGGAATTCAGGCCACCTTCCTCCACTTTTCCCTCTCAGAAGGAACAGTGCAGACACGTGCTTCCTTGGTTCTTCTGTGATCCGTGTACACAGCAATTCCCCAGGCTGAACGAATTGCTCGGCCCTTCTCCTGCAGCCCAGCCCACGCTGACCTGGTTGGTGTTTCTGTGTTGGTCTCTTGTTTATGATTCACTTCTTGAAACAAAGAAGGACGACCTACTCATCTCTGCACTAAATGACTACTGAACAAACAGAGCAACAAGTGGTCTTCCATCTTCAGTCTGTGAACACGAGAGAAGACCTAGAAGGTTCTCTTCATAGCATTATCAAAGTGAATAAAAGCCAATAAACTTTTTAAAAAAGTAATTTGGGAACCACTAAGATGAATTTTTAGAATAAATGCAGACATCCAAAATAGGGTTACTTAGCATGGAATGTTGATGCAGATCCACGGGGTTGGGAGGGAGTTGCCCATTCGATTTTTATTGGGTGCCATCTACATTCAATGACGGTCCCAAATGCTGGGTCTAGAGCAGAGAAAGCGCAATATTCCTGATGTCACAGAACTTCAGTTTAATTACAAAGGAAGATCTAAGCATTTTAAGCAATCATGAGTGTTTGTGAGTCATCAAGGGGATATGCCAACAAGAACAGACAAACAAACTCTCACCTGATGCTTCGCTGTGCCAGGAGAGGGGCACTCAGGGGCCACTTCAGGATGTCCCTTGTGCTGTCCTATGCAGCTAAGCAAACATCAATAGCCTAGCTCTAATCCAAGGTGCCCCATGTCAAGGAAAGACTTGGATGGAGTGAGCAGCGCATTTAGAGAATGAAGTCAAGCCCCAAGAGGTGAGAAGATTACGGTGTTGACCTGGAAGAGCCATAGGGGGAGATAGACTGAATCTCCCAGGACTGAGAGATCTGTTTGTGAACCCACAGGGCTGGGGCTCATCAGGTGGGAACAGGAAGTAGGAAGAGTCTTCGAGGAAGGTGCTCTGCAGAGGTGGAAGAAGCATCCTACATGAAGGAGGCTAAGCCAGAGGACCGGGGCTGCCAGACATCAGACGAGATCATCAAGAGATTAGGCAGACCCTGCATTCCACTAATTGAAAATCAAAGATCCTAAAACCAACCCTCATTAACTGGAGGTCGTTTAAGAGTGGGGGTGTCTTAATTGGGTTTTTATTGCTTGAAGAGACACCATGACCACGGCAACTCTTATGAGAAAGCATTTAATTGAGGAGGTGGCTTATAGTTTCAGAGGTTCAGTCCATCATGACAGGGAGCATGACAGTGTACAGGCAGCCATGGTGCTGGCTACATCTTGACCAGAAGGCAGCAGGAAGTTGGCTCAAAGCCTACTCCTACAGTGACACACTTCCTCCAACAAGGCCACACTTCCTAATAGTGCCACTCCTTTTGAGGGCCATTTTCTTTCAAGCTACCATGGTGGAGTTTGCCATCAGAGAAAGCCAGATCCCAGTTCTGGGATGGAGAAGTTGTTCGTGACAGTCTAAGCCTCTTTCCCTGGCTTATAAACACAGGAAGCAATGGTTCCTATTTCATCCTTGTACACATTAAGTGTGGTGATTTACATTAAATGTCAAGGACAGTGCCTGACCCTTCAGAAGCCGTCAGCAAATGGTAGCTAAAGATAATACTAAATACCTTCACTGTCTTACAGCTCATTTAGGGAAATCATGCCCCAGCTCTCCAAAGTGCCATCTATATACCAACACAATTATTTAAACCTATAAAGAACTACTTGAGAAAAACTTGAGGTGTTTTACTCGCTAAATAGATTAGAAAAAAATGTACGGGCAACACTTGCAGTTTTCAGGAGAGACCGACAATGGAATGGCAAAGGGACTAGGGGGCATCAGTGGATGGACAGCTGCACTGGGCGGGTTGTGGCGACCTCAGACTCTCCTGGGAGAGTCCCCCTCCCACAACAGAAGTACAACAAAACAACCAGTCCAGTCCAGCAGACAGAGCTTAGGAGACGCAATCCATGCCAGACCAGCTCCTTCTGCAATAAGTTTGGAAATACGGGCCAGGGAAGGGCACCTCCAGCTGCTGCAGCTTCAGCTAGGTCTTCGATCCCAACCTCCTGACCAGCAGGATCTGAAAACTTGATTGCATTCTGCTGGCTGCTGGAAACAACCTCCAAAAGCAGGAAATAGAACCTCAGGATCAGTTGTACGTGAGAGGAATGGGGGGGGGGGCAAGAAACTCAGTTGTGGAACTGGCATAAAAATAAGCCTCCCACCACCCACGCGGAACCCTTGCACAAATCCGCAGAACGCTTGTCAGATGGCACGCCCTCAGTCTGGAAGGTGGGTGGGAGCTGAGCAAGAGTCTAAGGCCCCTGTGCTGGAATGGAGCCGCTCAGCAGACAGGGTTGTGGAATCAGGATGTGGGGAGCCTATGGAATCTTTAGCCTGGGCCGGAAGTTTCCAGGGAAGGGTTAAAGTTGGGTGAGAGACTTTCTTAACAGAAGCTGTGGGGTCAGAAAGACACCCGGGAGAACTTCCATAAGCTGACTCAGGCTGGGGGATGTCCAGCTGCAAGAACTACAAGAAAGGAGAGAAAGAGAAAATGCAGGACAGCTGCGGCAACTGAGGGGCAGGGTGGACCGCGTGCTGCTCGTTCAGAGAAAACCTCTATCGGTTGGTGCTCAGCCTTCTGGAGAGAACCTTCATGGAGCCCAGCTTTGTGTCACATATCCCCTAGATGTGGAAGACAGAGAGGGGTTAAGGTCACCAAGAGAAAGGTGGCACCCACTGGACACTAAGGAAGAGGAACCAGGACCCCGGGAAGAGAGGTTTTTGGAAAACTGAGGAACTGAAGGTACACGGTTGAGGGAGTTTCCAGATGAGGACAATTGATCTGAAAGTCCATTGGGCCTGGACAAATGACCTCTAGGGTCCTCTCCAGCTCCATCCTAGAAAGTCCACTGGCCCTGGACAGATGACCTCTAGGGTCCTCTCCAGCTCTGTCCTAGAGCAAAGGCATCTCGGTTGGTTTACAACCTGCACTGCCTTAAATCCAGCTCTTCCATCTGCCTGCCTCCGTCAGAAATGGATTATTACAAAGACTGGCATTCTGGTCCCCTACACAGCACAGGCACCATAAGCCATGGGGTTGGGTTCACACATGGGGACACGAAAGATGAAATGGGTGGGGGGCTAGGGGGCTGGGAGGAACAGAAGAATGGAGAGTCCTGGCCCAGGGTGGCAGAAACCCAGCAGGTTTGTAACTTTCTCATATGACCCAAGCTGACCCAAGATGAGTGTTTCCAGCCTGCGAAACCACAGCAAACAAGCCCCTTTGGTCCCCACCAGTACCGGTGCACCCCATAAAAGTTAGGCCCATACAACCTCCGGCCTACAATTGGCCCTGCCTACAAGTTAAGCCAGGACAAAGGTGGCCCAAAAATTATGGAAATGGCCAACCAACAACTGGTCCAGCTTCAGACCCATACTGTGAGAGGGAGCCCATCCCTGACACTGCCTGGAGGGCCAGGACCCAGAGACTGGACAACCTAGAGACCAGGTGTTCTGCTATACTCATAGGTTGCTACCTAGTTCACTTGCCATCAGAGGCTTCACCCAGCAATTGATAGCAACAGATGCATAGTCCCATAGCCAAACAAATTAGGGGGAGCTTGGAGAAGCCTGCAGAAGAGGGGAGAAATGATTATAGGAGCCAAAGGGGTCAAGGGCACCACAAGAAAACCCACAGAATCAACTAACCTGGGCTCATAGGGGCTCACAGAGATTGAACCCACATCCAGGAACCCTGCTTGGGACTGACTTTGGCCCTCTGTATACATGTTACAGTTGTGTAGCTTGGTCCTCTTGGGGGACTCCTAACAGTGGCCGCAGGGGCTGTCTCTGGCTCTGTTGCCTGCTTTTGGGACCCTTTCCTCCTCATCCAGCCTTGTGGAAGAGAAGCCTAGTCTCGCTGCAAGTTTCCTGTATCATGGTTGACCTCCATCCATGGGAGGCGTGTCCTTTTCAAAGAGAAAGGAGGAGCCCACGGGAAGGGGACTGGGAGGAGGGGAAACCCATGATTGGGCTGGGAAAAAAAAATCAATTAACAATAAAAAAAAGGAGCACAGCCTGACGCTACCTTGTCTGAAATGTCGGGACCCTAAGCAAAGATCTAGCCAAGGAACGGCCTGTTCCAACCACGGGGACAACGTCAGCAACGTGAGCTGCTCTGAGCTGCTCCAGTGCAATTCCACGTGCAGAGGTAGAAAGCTAAGATGCGTACGATGTGTAGTCACCACACGGTTCAGCCCTGCGCTTGCTAAGTCCAGAGACTAACAGAAGGTGCACCACGTAGTAGTTACCAAGTAAATAAACTGCACGTGGTGGGGGGAGGAACTTAGGTCCATGGAGGACGGCACGTGGCAGGAGTGGGGGGGGGAGGAACTTAGGCCCATGCACGCCTTGTTCGTTCTTGAGCCTCAGAAGTGTCCCCCCACTCTGATTGACACTGCTAGGGAATCAAAGTGCTGCTGCGCGTCTCGGACACTGTCCCTGGACTGGAAACGAGGCCCTTCTCTGAATGGCACTGTCTTCAGGACCTCGTAAGGCTGTTCCTGTTTGGAAAGGTTCCGTCTATGAGTGTACCTGTCCCACGCCTTGCAGCAACCAGACTTCATGATATATAAACAGAAAATAATGAACAAATGCTGGGAAAGATACGAGGAACACGTATGTGCTTATTCAGTCAACCCATAGCAACTTTTGTACCCACACAACAAACACACATGCACACACGCGTGCTCCGAGCGAGCGCCAGCCAAACAGCTGCTCCTTGAAGCTGTACTTCCTTCTTTTCCAGGCCCAATCTTTCTGACCGTTGTCTGCTGGCGGGGCTTCCCTGGCCTTGGACTCTACAGAGAAGGGTGACCCTTTCTTGGGGAAATGCTGTCACCGCTAACATTTGCAGAACCTTCAGAGAGGCTCTTCTCATTCTCCTCCTGACACCGAATTCAGCCAGAACATCCTTTGGGATACAACAGCAGCAGCACCAGCACCAAATAGCCACTGTGGTCGCTGGGACTCAAGCAGTTTTAAGATGAATCCAGTGTGACCGCGGTTTCCCCAGGCAAGCCGAGGAGGCTCATACCTGGCTCCCAACTATGGAGGACGGGCACTGGGGGGAGGAAGAATATTTGAGCCCAGGAGCTCAGAGTCAGTCTGGACAATATAGCCAGATCTGGTGTCCTTAAGAAAATAAAAGGAGCAATTGCTCGGACTAAAGGGAATGTTGATTCCCAAGATTATAAAGTAACGCAGCGCAATGAGATCAGGCAACAGAACTTTAAAAACCCAAATATTGATCTATGTAACAAGAGGTAAGGTTTCATTGGTTTCTCCTTGTGACGTCACCAACACATTTAGGGTCAAAGGTCCGTCTACCTCAACAGTATCTACCTCGGCAATGTGTGTGTGAGTGTCTGCTTTAAACTCAAATCCTGACTCATGGCTAGACCAGAAACGTCTCTGCATGCCGCACACCGCGCCCCCTTGTGCTCTGTGCTCTATTACCCAGTTCTCGAGCTTCGGGAAAGGGGGCTGGAGGTTGATAATACATAGACGCAGAGACAGACCTACACACGGACCTCCAAACGCTGGTTCAGAAAGCCCCAAGAATGCCCCCTTTATTGTGTACAGGGGCAGATTATATAGAGATAGCCACGCCCCAGCCAAACCCACCAGAAACCACTCTCCTGCCATCAGGAACTCCTGAAGGTCTCGTGCTCAGAGCAGCTGTGGGCACTCAGGTCAGGGGAAAACAAGAAATTCAGGATCTGGGGTCTCACTGCTCCCAACATCTGCACACCCTCATGGGATTTCTGCTGTCTGACGAATGACCTAGGTGAGCATTTGTATAGTTGAAACCGGTTATGTCTTGCTTTACAGAGAGCGTTCAAGCATCTTGGGATAGGAGAGAAGTCCTTCACTATGACATAACTACTTGGCAAGGGAGCTGGAGAGCCACACTGGTGGTGGGCAGGCATGACTGGTGCCCTGAACTGGGTTAGGATTTTGAAGCCCAGCCACGGGGCTCATTCCCAACAAGGGGGGATGGAGGAGGAGACAGGAAGGCTCTACCCCGACCATTCTGCTCAAGATTCTTGTCCATACATCAAAGATGTGAGGGCCAAATAACCCAGGGCATGGAGAATTACCCAATTGAGTACAGAGATGGCCAGAAGGGAAGCTGGACCAAGGCTGGGTAAAGGCCCACCGGCTCAGGTGGGAAACGAGGGGTGAGCTGAGGGTTAGGTTTGCGGGTGAAGTGGGCTGTCCTCCTATCCCGCCCTCCCACGCCCGGGCCAATGCATATGCACTGGCTGGCTGAGGCCAAGAAGCGCTGGATCAAAAGGATGCAGAGAGGTGGTAGGTAGCTCAGTCCTCTGGGAAGCTGTTCTTGACCTGGCTCCCTGGGCTCCATTCTGGCAGCTGGTCAGCCAGCAGGTCCTATTCTGTCCCTCTGTCACCCCACCCGCAAGCACGCCATGGGGTTCCTGGCTGCCCTGGGATCCCCTGCAGCTCTAGCTGATTGCGGGCAGCCGGGCCTCGCGGGCGCGGGGCTCACTCACCCGCGTGCAGGCCGCCCGCCTCGGGACCGCTGTCCGGGGCGGCGGCGCTGGGCAGAGCATCCGAGTCGGTGTAGGTGAGCCATGTGGACTCGGTCTCCCGGGTCCAGCTCTCGTAGTAGCGGGGCTCGATGGCATCAGCCCGGCTCCCGCCGCAACCCATCCTCCTGTGTTGCGGGCGAGCCCGGCGGCCGCTCGGCTTGCGGCTTGCGGCTGCAGCTCAGCCCGGGCGACGCAGCTCCGGCCCGCGAGGAGGCGGCCGCAGCGGCAGCGACATTGGTCCCCTAACCGCCAGAGCCGCTACCAGCACCAGGCTCCCCGGGCGCTCGCCGCCCCTCCTCTCCGCCTCCAAGGCCCTCCTCCTCCTCCTCTCCACTCTCCTTCCCCAGCTCCCCCCAACCTCGCCTCTCCCACCGCCCCGCTGCAAGTCCCTCCTTCAGTGCTCCGCAAGAGAACATGCTAAGGAGAAGCAGACAGGTGGGAAGAGGGGAAGGGGTCCCTCTTCGGTCTTCGGTCCACCTCCTAGATTCCCAACCAGTCAGCCATCATGGGTCCACCCATGCACCCGCCTGCTGACCCAGTCATCCATCTACCCATCCATCCTATCATACCGTCTCGCTCTGGATAGCTCTGACAGCTCACAGAAAACCACCCAAGTTTTTGAGCCACTTGTTATCAAAGCAACGGATAAACTAGAAAATTGGGGAAATAATGTTGTCCCCTAAAGTTAAGTTAGAGTCGGTGCCTATTTACTGGGTGCATAGGAAGCAGGGCCCATGATTTCAGGGCATGTCACTAACGCCCTTGCCAGGTCTGCAACTTCCTGATCTTCTGAATTTTGTTCCCAAGAAAGCAAAAGACCACCAGGACCATCAACCAGTGAGAACACCAATGAGTGCTCACTGAATAGCAATCAAACAGCCTCTTGGAGAGACTAGGTTCAAGCTAGAGAGAGTCCAGTCTCTGGTGGCAGGCACTGACCAGTCTGTGAGGCAGAAAAGAGACTTGGATCCTCCAGACAAGGCCCAGGCTTATCTTCCCTCTAGATAACAGGCCTCTGCAACCTCAGGCAGAGGGTGAGCAGGCAAACTAGGCCAGGTCCTCTGACACCTTTTGCTTCCTCCCCTGCATATTCCGGTATAAAAACAATTGGGTCTTTGTGAGGTGCTGTGCTCACTCTCCAGTATCTCACTGATGGTGACAATGATGGCGACGATGATGACGACAACGATGATGATGATGATGTCAAAAGGCACCTGCTCCCAAAGAGAAGTCTCAACGTCTCTAACAGAGACTGTGTCTCCTTCATTTCCGCAGCAAAGAACTATTTTATACCCAGGTGTTTTACCATGACAATGCCTGAAGAGCAGCTGGAACAGAGGTGATGATTGGGTTGGAATGGGCCTGGAGAGCTCTCGAAAATCAAAACAAGCCCTGCCCCTGGGACCTCCTGAGCAAAGGAAACTACACGAGCATGGGATGAGGTGGAGTAGGCTGGAGAAGACAAAGGAAAAGGTGTAGGCTTTGCTGAAAAAAATAGAGGGAGGGGGAAGAAGGTTTTAAGTTACATTTCACCAGCGACACCAGGATCTGCTCTAGGAAACTGTTACTCAAAAACCAGGGGAGAATGAATGGACAGAGGGGCCAGCGTAGATTCTGGTGAGCCTTTGGAGATGAGAGAATGGGCCAGTTACTGAGGAGGAAAGTGCTAGAGATGCCTGCTAGGTGCAGGGGTCTAGAAAGGATGGGCAAGTCGAGACTTAGTTGTCCTCCCTTTCTGCAGTCAACTAAAGTCCAAAAGGATCACATGCAATAAACAATTCATGGTTATCGCATACCCTTCTAAAGAGCGTCCAAGGGGGGCTGGAGAGATGGATCAGAGGTTAAGAGCACTGGCTGCTCTTCCAGAGGTCCTGAGTTCAATTCCCAGCAACCACATGGTGGCTCACAACCATCTGTACTGAGGTCTGGCGCCCTCCTCTGGCGTGCGGGCATACATGGAGGCAGAATGTTGTATACATAATAAATAAATAAATCTTTAAAAAAAAATAAAGAGCGTCCAAAACATCACATGCAATAAACAATTCATGGTTTAATTGCATACCCTTCTAAAGAACGTCCAAAACCATCACATGCAATAAACAATTCATGGTTTAATCACATACCCTTCTAAAGAGCGTGATGAACTCTTACACCGCCACAATCTGTTCTGCACGAGTACAAACCATTCCTTTATCCGGTGTGCCCATGCTCTCTCTGCACCTGCCCAGCCAGAAAGTGGGTCAGCAATGCCCCTCCGAGGTCCATGGGGTAAGGCTTAGTCCTCAGATGGGTTCTGGTGAGGCTGAAGAAGCTTTAAGCTGTAGGGAGCATTGGGAAGTCTTCCAGTCGACAATTGTACAAGTATCCATCACGTGGAGAGCTCTGTGCTGCTGTCGTTTGCTCTGGTGGGACAAGACACGCAACATCAGCATCTCTGAAGGAGTCATCCTCACAAGACAACAGTTGTGGATCTCCCTGGCTTCGAAGTCTGGTAAAGGTAGTCATCTTTACTCCAGTTTCCTTTTTCCTTCCCTTCTGGTGTTACTACTGGTGGGCTTTCTGCAAATAACATTTCCTCCTATCATTCCTACAGAATCATCTACCAGGCAAAGTTCTGTTTTTCCAAGGACTCCCTTCTTGTTAGGATTTAATACCAAAGATTCAGAGAGCCTTGGTCCTGTGAAACCTAGGGAAGAGCCAATCTTGTGTTCACCAAGTAGCTGGGAAACGTTTGCAGAGTCCGGCGTGGCGCTGTGCGCCTGTAAGTCTGCTTGTGTGAAGCTAAAGGAGGAGGATGGGGGGTCCCAGGCTAGCCAGGACTGTGTGCTGTGGTCCAGGGCTCCGAATCAACCCCAGCAGACACAGAGGTTACCGCGGGCACCTTTTAATGTAGGGCAGAAGAAAAGAAGGGAGAAGGGGAGGAGGCTGATGGATCAGGGCCACAGAACAGACTCGGGAGTTAAACTGTGACCCGAATGTCAGTTGAAGCCAGTATTTAAGTACAAAAATCATAAACATTTGTTGCCAAGTTACACTTACAATTTTCACCAATCAGGATTTAGAGATTAATATTACTTGAATGTTCCACCATCATAAACGGACATACAATGCCAGGTTTTCAGTCCAACCAATCAGATTCATTTGTTCTTTCTGTTGTTAGGTACAGCCATGAGGTTTCTAGAGAACTAAAGGTCGGCAAGGACTGTTTCTATGTTTAGGGTGGAGGTGGGTCAACTTTTGGAAGGTCTCTAGCTCCCCTAAGTTTTGGGAACCTGAACTTTGTTTCACCCTACAGGTACAATGGGATCTGAAGTCAAAATGGCAGCGCTTAGGACAAGGTACCTTTTCCCTGTTCCCAATATACACAGTCAGGACTTGTCTGAAGATGAATGAGGGAGCCTGGGTTTATAGCTCAGCTGCTAAAGCCCCAAGTCGGTCCCTGACACCACAGAGACTCAAGTGTCTGGTCTGTGATCCAAGGATTTGGAAGGAGAAGCAGGATAGCAGTTCAAGGTCACCTGTAGGTACTGGGGAGTTCAAGGTCAGCCTGGGCCAAGTGGGACTAAGTCTAAAGAAAGAAAAGAAAAAGAGAGGGGAGATCTAGGCAGCTCTGCGGAGGGGTCTGAAGTCAGAGCACGTGCTTTCTCCATGGAACTGGAGTCTCCATCAGCCCGCCAAGCCTCTGCTTACCTCTGCCCTTTTAATTACAATTACATTACAATTAATTAGTTACAATTCCCTAGTTGGGAACAGAATTTCCTTCCAAGCCTTCAGAAATAAACTTTAATGAATTAGACATAACTGTGTAAAAATCTAGTAAATGTCATAAATCCGTTCAGAATCCTTAGCCTGACTGCCATGAACATTTTCCACAAAGCTGGAAAGTCATGGAAGGAAGGAAGGAAGGAAGGAAGGAAGGAAGGAAGGAAGGAAGGAAGGAAGGAAGGAAGTGAAGAAAGGGAGAAAGAATGAACCAAGGAAGGGGAAATGGAGCAGAGGGTTGGAGGGAGAGAATTCTGTGGCTAGTTTAACTCAGACCGGTAGCATGAATGAACCCTGGTTCCATCCCCAGCACCAGGGATGGTGACTCAGTGTAGTCCCAGCACACAGGACGTGGAGGTGGAAGGCACAAGTGTTCAAGGTCATTCTCTACATTCTCAGATACAAGACAGAGTGGAGGCCAGCCTGGTGCCCACTAAGATACTATTCCAAGAGAAGACAACAGAAGAGGAGGAGGAAGAATTCTGAGGAATGGGAGCTGCAACTTGGAATCAACAAACCTTGGTCAAAATCCTCAGAGCAATGAAGTAAAGTCTGTGTTAAAAATTATTCCTGGGGGGCTGGAGAGATGGCTCAGTGGTTAAGAGCACTGGCTGCCCTTCCAAAGGCCCTGAGTTCAATTCCCAGCAACCACATGGTGGCTCACAACCATCTATAATGAGATCTGGTGCCCACTTCTGGCAAGCAAGGATACATGCAGTCAGAACACTATATACACAATAAATAAATAAATCTTAAAAAAAATTATTGAGAAGACTGGAGAGATTTCTCTGTGTTTAAGAGCACTGACTGCTCTTCCAGAGGACCTAGGTTCAATTCTCAGCACTCACATGATAGCTCCGGTCCCAGGAATCTGCATTCTTCTGGCCTCCTCAGGCACCAGGCACACCGATAGTACACAGACATACATGCAGGCATAAAAAAATAAATCTAATTTTATATTTTATATGCTGAAGGGTATTTGTTATGTGATGAGATTCTCTAGATAAGATAGATATCTGTAGCTTTAAGACCCCAACTGGTGAGTACCACATCCGACTTGTTTCCATGGAAACCAAAATGAGCCTTGAGGGCACAGAGCCCTTCTTCCATCAAGGTCTCATTTCTCTGTCCCAGTGCAACTGGGCTCTGTCCAAGTGTCGTGACTAGAAAGGAGACCTTTGGTGTGGCAGACAATCAGGCAGAAGAGAGGGCTCAGCAGGAACTTAGCCTCTCTCTCAGGATCTGCCTTCAAAGGGGTAAAGATAGGATACCTTACAGTGGTCCAAATGGGGACAATAGCAGCAGGCATGCTGGGCCAGTGAGTAGACATACTTCTCTCTGTATATATACACCCAGCAGTGCCTTTACCCTGAATTCCCAGCCTCTGAGAGTCTTGCCCTCCCTGCTCCAGACTCAAGGAGCTACTGGAACTGCAGCCCCCAGCCCTGACTCCACTCCACCCACTGAGAGCCCTTTCCATCAAACACCCCTTCCAGGTCCTCAGTCTCGGATAGCAGATGGCTTCCTGTTGATCTACAAATTATAATTTAGTTATGAAGGAAGGGAAGCCAAAATTAGCATCCCAAAGCAGAAAACTGATTCCGTTCCTACTTCTGGAGAAAAAGCGTCCGGCCTTTAAAGAACAATTGCATCTCCCAGGAAGTGAGCGGTACACCTGGGATGCAGGTGGTGCCGATGGATGGGGAACATTCCGTGACAGTCCCAAAAGAAGGGAGGCTAAATTAAGAAAATTGCAAGAGGAAAAGGAGATTTTTGTATTTGGTATAAAAGGCTAGAAAAGATGGAAATGGAGGAAAAGGAGGAGGAGAAAGAAGGAAAGGGGGTGGTAATGGGGGAGGGAGGGTGGAGGAGAACAAAGGAAGCCCGAGGGAGGAGTGTGGGGACAGATTGCATGATGGGAGGAAGGGAGAGGGAGTGAAGAAAGGAGGGAGGAAGGAGCTTCATGTGCCACAGAACATTTGTCCATTTAAGTGAAATTTGAAAGTTAAATTGAATATGACGTGGTGAATTTTTCCTCCGCCTGGTAATCTTTAAACTGTACAGTTCTCATGGGAATATGGCTGCCTCCTTTAAATTGACTCCAGGCATCCAGCAGGTTCTTTCCGTGACGATAAAGGTCTTCAGGATCTCTCCGTGCCTAGACTGATACCCAGTAACACTTTGTCATGCACCCACAATTAGAACGCAGGGAAAAGGGGGAACGCCGTTCCCTGTGTTTCCAAGTATCTGCTCTTATTGCTTCCTCTTTGGCTGTAGTGCTGCTATGCCCCACGTTGGTGAGATGCAAAAAAAAAAAAAAAAAAACAATTCGTTCTCTTAAAAGAAAGTGTGGGCCACAGAAAGGAAGTGGGGAGGGAAATGGAGGATGGTAATTTCTTAAAACTTTATGAAAAACTTCAGTTTGTAGGTTGAATAGGTAGAGGGAAAGCTGCTAAATTGAAAATAGGTTCAGAAAGACACGGCCCCAGTTGTTCAGAAGTGAATTCTGAGTGTCAATTAGGGTTGTGTGTCTGTCTGTCTGTCTGTCTGTCTGTCTGTGTGTACGTGTGTCTGTGTGCACAGATGTCTGTGCATGCATGTCTGTGTCTGTGTGTGCATGTATGTCTGTGTGCGCACAGGTGTGTGTGTGTTGTGTAAGTTTCTGTCTATGTACGTGTGTGTACCTGTGTGGCATACACACATGGACTGATGGGTGTAGACCCCGTGAAAGCATCCGGCTCTTTCACTCCCCTTACTCCTCTGAGACCGGGTTTCTCTCACTGAACCAAAAACTAGACTATCGGCCAGAAGTCCCAGAAATCCTCCAGTCTCCACCCCCTCTCACACATGTTTGGGGTTACAGGTCATTGCATGGCCACGCCTGCCTTTTAGGTGGGCACTGAGGGTTTGAATTCAGGTCCTCGTGAAAGATGAGCAAATGCTTTTACTGGCCAAGCCATCTCCCCAGCCCCGAGGAGCTGTTGAGCCAGTGACTCTTCCCACTCCGTCACCCAAGCTGTCTTGAAGTTATTATCATCCAGCCTGAGTCCCCCAAGTGCTGGGGTTACAGGCACACCCCACGATGCCTGGCTGGCATTACTTTCAGAGTCCTCACTGTTTCTTCTAACAGAACACCGAGTGAGTTCATAATACTGTTCTCTGCATCTCTCTCTTCTAATAGAACAAAGAAAATTTGAGTAATTTGCCAAAGAATTAAATGTCAAGTAGAGAGTAATTAGAAGCTAGGTCTCAGTCAATAAACATAGAATCTTGCTTCTCTTTAGGAAAAAGGAAGAACAGACTTCCTGGTTATGACATCTTCCACACAGGGAGCACTCTCTAAGCCTACGCCTTGCATGCACTAAGCCTTGCATGCTCTAAGCCTTGCATGCTCTTTGCCTTGAACTCTCTATGCCTTGCACTCTCTAAACCTTGCACACACTAAGCCTTGCACTCTCTATGCCTTGCACGCTCTAAGCTTTGCACTCTGTACTCTGCTCTCTCTATACCTTGTACCACTCAGCAGCCTCATCCTGCCTTCCTCTGTAACTGATGAAGATGTCCACAGTACATGTCTTTGTCCACTTCTGCTGTGGCAACAAAATGCAACAGCTCTGGAGGTTGAGAGTCCAAGGTCGGTGTCCCAGCAGATTCAGTGTCTGCTGAAGCTGCGTTCTGCTTGTGATATCCTCCCAGGGTGGAAGAGATGAAGCTAGCACTTGTCAATCTTTTATAAGGTCTCTAATCCCTTTTGTAGAACTGAAATTAATTTCCCATGACTTGGTCACTTCCCCCAAAGGTTTCACATTGCGAGGATGACATTTCAACATGCGAACACACACACACACACACACACACACACATCATAGCCATCCAGAATGTTCCTCTTAAGATGGGTGTGAGGGAAGGCTAGAGAGACGATGGTTAAGAACACTGGCTGCTCTTCCGGAGGACCCAGGTTCAGTTCTCTTCACCTCTGCCCACGGCCAGAGCATGAGGCAAACTGTTTCCTGGAGCTCCTGATGGCACTCGGAAATCTCCATGTAGTACGCAGCAGGTCACATAATTGAGATTCTTTCTCTGTACAAAATAAAGCACTTTTGGAACACGCATTCCATTGCTTCTTAGGATGGGTGGGATGTTCACTAGATTTATGACTCAAGTCAGACCACCCGGAGCAAAGCTTGGACAAGCTCATGGCCTCTCCTCAGGCATTTTCCCACCAGTGCTGCTATTGTGAATAATGCAGAAGAACGGGGAGACCCTGGGAAGCCTTAGCCACCTCCCCATCCTGACCCCCACCCCCGTGACAGTGTGAAACCACCTCCCCATCCTGACCCCCACCCCCGTGACAGTGTGAAACCACCTCCCCATCCTGACCCCCATCCTGACCCCCACCCCTGTGACGGTGTGACAACATCTCTCCATCCTGACCCTCACCCCTGTAACAGTGTGAAGCCCCCTCTCTGCCCTGCTCCTCACCCCTGCAACAGTGTGAAGCCCCCTCTCTGCAGGCAGATCAACATGAATTCCAGGACAACCTGGTCTATATAGCAAGTTCCAAGTCAGCCAGGTCTACATGGTGAGACCTGGTATTTAAAAAGGTGAAGGGCCTGGAAGAGAGTTTATCAGGTTGGGGAGGCCTCACCCATGTGGTAGAGGGAGGACACATGCTCCGGCCAATTGTCTTCTGAACTCTGTGTGTTTGTGTGTGCAAATACAGAAATTAAGAAATAAAATAGTGAGTTGGGATTATAACTTGATGCTCTAGCTTTGATCCCCAGTAATGCAAAGTAAATAAATAAATAAGATGAGAAGCAATGAGGACGACATCCAGTGTGGACTTCTGGCACACACACACACACACTCACATAAACACACACACACACAGGCACATACACACACACACACACACAAACCATGAATAAATAAACAGAAGTAGAAATTACAGTGCATGTTCTCCTGAAGGGTCTCAAACAAGGACATGAAGAAACAGCGCACTGTGGGCTTGATGAAGGACCTGGCAGCTAAAAGCACTTGCTGCTCTTCTAGAAGACTGGAGTTCAGTTCAACAACCGAGTCAGGCAGCCCACAGCCACCCATAACCACAGCTCTGGGGGATCCAATGCCCCTGGCATCCACTGGCATCTGCACTCACATGTACATACCTACAAACAGATGCACACACCTACACACGTACACATAATTAAAAATAATAAAAATAAATCTTAAAAAATAAAAAAACCAGCTTGTGCTTATGTGGGGCCAGAATGTTTGTGGCCCTAAACCCAGTAAAGTTCCTCATGAAGCCACCTTACAGCTTCCTCTACAAATGGAAATTCTTGGAGCAGGAGTCCAGGGCACATTGTGTTTGCAGCCTGAGGGACCCGCAGGGCTGGTGCTGAGGCAAGAAGCCTGGAGCTCATGCAAGTCCTGCTCCCAGACACACCGCCAAACCACATAATCGCCCTGCCTCCAAGCAATAAAACAGGCCAGATGAAGAATAGTCCATTTTCTGGTTTAAGTCCCATCAAACTGCAGGGCGGTGATTGTATGCTCCTTGACTCTCAGAACTTAGGAGGCAGAGGTAGGCAGATCTCTGCAAGTTTAAGGCCAGACTGCTCTACAGAGCGAGTTCCAGGACAGCTAGGGCTACACAAAGAAACCCTGTCTCAAAAAACAAACAAGCAAAAACCACCATCACAACAAAAAGGACTTCCATGACCTGTGCAGCCACCAGAACATATGCTGATGTCTGTGACCTGCGCTTCTTGTGGCTGCTATAGGCAGGGGGCATCTTTTGCAGTGGTGTCGATGACTGCAGACTTATGACTGAGAGTGAGCGACGTTGAAGGCTTCTGCGCCAACCTCCCTCAACCCCCATTAAAAAGAAACAGTCCAGACATGGAGCTATTGAAGAGAGTCCTTGGATAAAGATGCTGACATGTAGCTCATCACAACTGATGACGTCTGGCAGTGGGGTGGGGAAAGACTCAGTTCTCTTTAAGGGGCTGGTCCCTGGGAGTCTGACCATGCTCCATGGAGCATATGGGCACACAAACTGGACTGCGTGAGTTTTAGGGTTTTTTTTTTGTTTGTTTATTTGTTTGTTTGTTTGTTTGAAGGGGGCACAAGGATGTTCCTAGGGGGGATGGGATACGAGCGTGATGGGGTACATTGTATGAAATTCCTAAATAATTAACAAAAACATTGTGTGTGAGAGAGAATAAAAAGGAAATTCTTTAAGATGAGGATGATAAGCCAACCCTTTTTTTTTTTTTGCTTAATTTTTAAACTTCGTTTAATCTTTAACCCTTGTTGTAATTACATCCATTGAGAATGCAATTTAGACACACAGGATTTTACGTCGAGCTATTGCAAAGACATCTATGGGTTGCAGACTCTCCCTGGAGGTGTCCCTTGCCTCTTTCCTGGGCATCCTGCAGGCACCCCTAAAGCCTACACTTGAATCGGAAGCATATAGATGGTTTACCTTGACTCACTACTAACCTTGCTTCAGTTCTGACCTGCCCTGAAATTCTCTTCCAAAACGAGTAGAGCATCTAGATTTGCTGGAGTGGAGGTCCCTAGAGGATAGAGCTCCTCAAACTACTGGTGTTAGTCCCGGTCTTTGTCCCCACCACCACCGTGTTGCTGGGAAGAGATGCCATGACACAGCAACTCTTATAAAGGAAAACAGCTGGCTTACAGTTCAGAGGGTCAGTCCATCATCATCACGGTGGGACACAGCAGTGTGCAGGCAGACACGGTGCTGGAGAAGTACCTGAGAGTCCTACATCTTGCAGGCAACAGGAAGCAGTCTGTCTCATTGGGCGTGGCTTGAGCATCTATGAGCCCTCAAATCCTGCCTCCCCGTGACTCACTTCCTCCAACAAGACTACACCTACTCCAACAAAGCCATACCTCCCAATAGTGCTGCTCCCTTTGGGGGCCATTTTCTTTCAAACCAGCATAACCACCGACAGGATAAGAGGCTGTGATAGTCCAGGGATGCGTTATTGATTTTTCGTTTCTACACACGTGACCTCTAAACATGCACCATCACAAGCACCCTACTTTCAGTGAGGAAAGCATTCGAGGGCCCATTCCATCCCCACTTTGTCCTCTGGCGGCAGGACTCTGCTGTGGTGTGAGGTCCCGAGGTCCTCTTTGCTGGTCCGGTCACCAGCCATTAACTACAATCCCATTCTTAGAGCAAACTGCGCTCCATCCTGGGCTCTTAAGACTCCCATGAGTCAGGCTCTTTGACTATGAGAAACGGCCACACCCTTGGCCTCTGTAGCGTCAGGTGTTTATGGAGAAGAAGGACAAGTCAGACAAGGGAAGGAGCCAAAACAGAGGTTGGGGGGGTGAGGGGTGGGGGGAGGCAGCGCAACTGGGCTCCAGGAGGCACCCAGTCTCATACAGCAACTCCCACTCCATCTGTCCTGGGCTCCCTCTGACTACACCTGAGGCCAAGCAGCTGCTCAGGAAAGGGCCAGGGTTTCCACGAAACAGCCAGCATCCCTGAGAGAGGCATACCCTCCTTCCCCCAAGTGTAGCTAGGGTGGTGGGGTCAAGGGAAAGCTGCAAGCACCCACGTGCAGGACTCTGCAGTTCGAGCTTCCCGACCAGAACAGGGAGGAGCTCAGGGGGCTGCATCGATGCTGAACTGCACCGCAGAGACCCTGCGCAAGTAATCTTATTCTTAGATCCAGGCTGATTCATTCTTGAGGGAATGATGGTATGGAGCCACTTCCAAGACTTCTTAGCTTCAAAATCAAGTTCACGCCCTTGGTTCAAGTCTCCTAAGGTGGGCACATGGGCAGCAGGGATCAGAGATGGTGTGAACTGTCCAGCGTCACACAGCCAGCTGCTGGAGACACACCTCCCTCTGTGACATTCACGGGGTCAGTGGCGTGCAGAGGCAAAGGTGCAGCTCCACACTGCAGCCTGAGGAGTTTGCTCATATTTTAGGGTGCCCAGGAAGGCCGGAAGAGGGTGCTGGCTATTTGGGAAGAGCAGCAGCGCTCTTAACCTCTAAGACATTTCTCTAGCTCTGGCATTTTTTAAATGATTTTTCTGTGTGTGTATGGTACACGTGTGTGTGTGTGTGTGCGCGTGTTTTCTCTATTTCCACCATGTGCTCTAGGGGGTCAAACTCAGGTCATCAAGTTTCCGCAACAAATTGTTACCTACTGACCTCCTCACCTCACCATAACAGACATTTTAAACACAGGTTTAAAATATGCAAGTTAGTAGAAAACAAACTCAGGAAAGAACAAGACATCCTAGACCCTGGGTGTGGGCTTCTCCAGGGGAGCCCAAGGTGAGTCTTTTCTTTTTTTATCATAGGGTGTTCATGATGTGCTTGATTTGGGCTCTCAGCTGATAAAGTCAAACCCTAGGTCACAGCCTTGTGGGGACCTTAGGATGTGTTTACTGTAAACAAAGGTTTAGTCTT
The DNA here is from genome assembly GCF_014885135.2 of Alexandromys fortis. Classification (NCBI taxonomy): domain Eukaryota; kingdom Metazoa; phylum Chordata; class Mammalia; order Rodentia; family Cricetidae; genus Alexandromys; species Alexandromys fortis. The sequence continues at coordinate 4,257,007 of NW_026067896.1, read as the reverse complement.
GCCTCTGAGATTCCCAGAAACTATCTGGGAGGGGAGGAAGGTCTCATTCGACAGTCACACAGGCCTGGTCTCACGCATGCTCGTTATTTTAATGTGTTTATTTGACGATATCTCTATATGAAAGCAATCTTGTCTCTGTGTGGCCCTCACAGCTGCAGTTCTTGATCTCAGCTGGTGAAAGTCTGCACTGGGCTCACTGGGTTCCTTTCTCCTTCCCATGGCTGCTCAATTTTCCTGTCTTCCTGCCTTCTCGCCTCAGCAGTGCGGTTAACACCAGTGTGTGTTCACCGTCATTGTGCTGAACCAGGAGTAGGTGCTGAACTCCAGGGGACAGACCATGCCACAAGCTACTCAGCTGTAGCAAGGAGAAATGCTGTGTGAGGAAGTGTTGGGACCGTTTGGAGTCCTGGCCTCCAGCTGCTCTTCCCTGCTAGAGATCTTTACTTTCCTTCTGATTTGAGTTACTGAAAGCTGTGTCAAAGTTGTTTACCAGCTCTGCTTCACGAGCCCGTGTTGCCTTGGCCTTGAGGATCAGAGGATGAGGTTTTCACCTGTTGGCCCACCTGACTGTGTTGGGTATATAAGCCTCCGTGGTGCTATTGAAGAAAGGGCTTCTTACCAGTGACTAGAGGTCTGTGTCTCTGTCTCTCATGTTTGTGTGTTTCAAACTCCAGCTCCTTGCCCGAAGCTCGGGAACTGTATGGTAGCGCAGACAGGCGTCGTGTGCTGCAAGGAAGGAGCTATAAGCAAGACCACAGCATCCACCAGTGTTCACCCAGTGGATTTTTGGAAATCCTGTAATTGGTTCTGAGGACAGTGCGGGATGGGAGGGTTCCTCACTCCATAACCCGCTGAAGAGTGCACTTAAATTTACTAGAACTTCCACAGAGAGCAGGATTCAAACTCTGTTGTTAACGGCACATTAACATATGAAAGGCTCTGCAGAAATGAATAAGACAAACTAGCTTGACTGTGCTCTCTGGAGCAGGCTTTCTGTCTATTAACACCTTCTGAAGGACATTTTTCCTCAAGAGAAGTTTGGGTGCAGAGGCCCTGGAGGCTTCTGGACTGACAACATCTCCTCATGTTAGGAGGCGAGCACAGACACGCTGCTTCAGAACCTTCCAGAAACATCTTGTACGAGTTCCTGCTGGTCTTTAAAGACAGCTCAGGTTTATATCCTACACACACACACACACAAACCCCACACAGAGACACATAAACATACACCCCTCAAACACAGATGCGCACACAGACAGACACACATAAAGACATACAGGGAGAGACACACAAATACAAGCACAGGGGCATACATAGATACACAGAGAGACACAAAAACAGACACACAAACACATAAGAACACATACATTTGAGACTTGTGTTTGTATCGAATCCTTAATTTCTCTCTTATGATAAGACCATGTCTTTGAGGCAGGGTGGAGAATGAGGGGGCAGTTAAGGAAAGGTCCGGAGTCTGGCTAATCTCTCACCAGACAAGAGTCAAGAATTTCAGCACAATAAAACTTGCTGTGAAGGTTGCCTCAATAGAAACGGTCTTTTACGTAGAATTACTTCAAATGAGAATTAACACGGGGATGGAGGCTTGGCCCGGGGGTTAAGGGCACTCACTGCTCTTGCCCAGCACCTGAGTTCTATTCCCAGCACCTGCGCCAGACAGCTCACAATCACCTGTGCTTCCAGCGCCAGGGAATCCCATGTTCTCTTCTAGCCCCGGGAAGCACTCACACGCACTGCATGGACTCATAGACACCTACACAGAAACACGAATAAATAATAAAACCGATGAAATAGCAAGGGTCATATTGACAGCCAAAGCACACGTCACCTCTGGCTTTAACTCTGTTCCCTTCCTAAAAGCTGGAAGCCTTTCTGACACAGCTGTGACAAACACGATCTCACAGAAGCAACGGTGGCCTGCCCTGGGTCCGTGGCCTGCCCTGGGTCCGTGGCCTGCCCTGGGTCCGTGGCCTGTCCTGGGTCCGCACAGACTGGGTGAGTCCACAGCCAGTCATGAATCCGAATCCGGGAGGGGCTCAGAGGGCTCTATACCCTTCCCCACTGAACGATCCACTACTGATGTTACAGGGACCAGACGGTCATCGTCTTCAGTTGTCTGCCCAACAGAGGGCCCACCTGGCTCCAGTGAGCAGTTCCAAACTAGAAAAAAGGCCTTCGTGGAAATCAGTGAGCAACAAAACAAAATAAAATAATGCGAACATGGGGAAGGGACTCATGGGAAGGGGGAGGGAACAGAGGTGGGAGGGAAATAAGAGGGGGTAGGAGGTTATCTGAATGCAGTATCTGTGTGTGTCTGTGTCTGTGTGTCTGTATGAAATTATCAAAGAGCAAACTTAATCAATGGTATCACAGAGCAAACACATATGCCATATAGTAATGTAGTCGTTTATTCTCAAGCACCGTGTATCATGAATTAATTGTATCTACTATACTTTTATATAACTGGCCTCTCAGTAGGCTTGTTTACGCTGGCATCAGTACACACAAGAGAGCAATGTGCTATACTGGGACACTGATGGCCAGAGGACCTCACTAGGAAATAGGGGCCTCTTTCAGCCTCATGGAGGTCTTCAGGGCTCACATGGCATGGATGGTCTGTTATTACATCACTACGTGGAGTGTGTCTGTCCCTCCCCCAACTCTCTGCAGACTGAGCACACTGAGGGTGGACCAGTAAGTCTTACATCCACATCCGGTCCCGGGCACCCTACCCAGCTGACCTTACTGAGCACAAGAGAGAAAAAGAGATGAAAATGGTCATTCCAAGATTTCTTGTTTGGATGGGCGGTGGTGGCTCACGCCTTTAATACCCCACTCGCGAGCAGAGGCAATGGGATCCCTGAGTTCGAGGCCAACCTGGTCTACAGAGTGAGTTCCCACGACCGCCAGGACTACACAGAGAAACCCTGTTTGGAAAAACACAACAACAATAGAAAGAAAAAAAAAAGATTCCTACTTTGAAGAAATGTGTGGCCTAGCTTCAGCCCTCAGTACTCTAACCAGCCCTCTGCCCTCCAGCGCTAAACACTCCAGGCTTTTGTAAGTTACTGAGCTCTGTTAAAGCCCAACCTCCTGCTGGCCTGGGGGCTGTTAGAGGCTTCACCTCCTGCTGACCTGGGGGCTCTGTTAGAGGCTTCACCTCCTGCTGGCCTGGTTCACCATTTTCCTTTAAGCCACAACTCTGCTGTTGCTTCCTCAGGAAGTGTCCTCGGAGATCCCAGCCTGTGGAGGAGTGCCTGTGTGTACTCTACACAGCTCCACTCACCTGGAATGAGTGACGGAATGCCATGCCCATATTCAGTGAAGGGCCTGCCTTGTTGCAGCCTGCCAGTGTGACTTTTGGGGTGCGGCAGGGTAGAGAGCACGTGCCCCAATGCATCCAGAGGTCAGAGAACAACGCAGGAGTTGGCTCTCTCCTTCCATCACGTGGGTCCTGGGGAATCAAATTCAGGCTTCTGGCTTGGCAGCCTCTACCTACTGAGCCATCCTGCCTGCCCCTCCTCCAATGCGGATCGTCAATGGTAGGGATGAAGGCTTGCCTCTGTCCTCCAATCTCAGCAACACGGTGTTCCTCCTGAGCGCCTGATGGTCCTGTTTGCACGGCTCCTCTCCTCACCTGCTCTGCTTTCCTCCTCTCCCTGCCTCAGCTGTCATGAAAACCTTCCAGCAAAGGGGAGAGCGGTACGGATGAAGAAGAACAAAGTATAAAGACGCATGTGCCTGAAGACCCCAGAGTGAAACCCTTTTCTTTATTTGCTACAGCAACACAAAAAGTCTTTCAAGAGGAAAGCTTCCTAGCCCCCTGTAAACTCATCCTCAGTGATCACGTATGACCACACATGATGACCAACATGGGATAACACGCTTCCACCCACACCCACCACCTGTGCGGAACTTTTATGAATGACTTGCGGTGTTATAACCAAAGGGATAAGGCTGCAATACTGGGGTTCAGGCATCGGTTAGAGAGGCGTGAGGGCTCGCTGGATCCTCCTCTGCTCACTCTGTGCTTTTCTGCTGCTGGGAGACAGAGCAATAAAAGCGTGACTCAGAGAACATGCTGTGACCCGGCAGAAGACAGGGATGCTGTGGGAGCTGGGCTCGGTGGTTGAGCCTTTGGGTGTTAGAGAGCTTGTCTGATCTGAAATCTCGGGTTCACAGCCATATGACCCTGGAGAAATTACTTCTCTTATAGTGAGTACAGATGCTTATGAGGTAATCAAAATTAAATGAGGCAATCTCCACAAAGCATTTAAGTGTATGTGTGTATACATATATTTATGTATACACACACACACACACACACACACACGCACACATACATCATCTTCACTGTTATTGCATAGCAAATTGGTTCCAAACTTGATGGTCTCAAATAATAATAGCAATGCACTATTGCCTAGTGCTATGTGGCTCTCTCTCAATACCGCCTTCCCTTTCCCCTCCCCCTTCTCAAAGTTGTACCCACATGATGACCAGAGAAAGAGCTACCCGAAAGTTCATAGCTGGGACTCACACTCAGCCTGGAAAGCTGCTGCTGACTGATGGCAGGGCTGCCAGGAATCCTGCTCTCTCTCGTTCTCTCTCTCTCTCTCTCTCTCTCTCTCTCTCTCTCTCTCTCTCTCTCTCCTCCAAAGGAGGGATGACAGGCAGGACCACCATCTTTCATGAGCACCAGCATCCCTTCCCTCCAACTAGGCTCAAAGGGCGGGGATGGAGGCTCCACCTCTTGATGAGAGAGCAGCAAGGTTCTGAAAGAACGTGTCTGGAGAGAAAAACATTATGGCAATTTTCTGGAAAATGCAATGTGACATGATATTCTTACCATTGCCATTTATCGGACCATATGACTTGGGTTAACATGCATTTTCTTAAACTATCTTCAAGTGTTACAGTGGTCAAGGAAATTGTAGGGTTAGGAAGGTACTTTGGAGCATGGTGATACACATAATATTGGGGTATCTGAAACAGTTAAAGGGAATGAAACCCTTCCCCACAGGGAGGGGATGGGGATAGCTCTCAATCATCGAATACACAAAAGCCATGCACCGCCCTTGACTCAGTACACCGAACTACTCCCTGCAAGCTTAGCCAGTTGTGCCTGAACTGACAGCCTGAGAAGGTGAAGCTAGTTTCTGCATCGGCTGAAACTGATTTTGCTGTATTTCTAACAATAATAATGAGCAAGTGTCTGGGCACCAAAGGCTCTCCAGCTCTGTTGTCCCATCTCCTGAGCTGGCTCTTCATGCCTGTCTGCCCTTGGAGGATGTCCCATGGTCCTGCCCTCGCCAACAGCCTGAGGTCTCCATACAACTTAGGTTCCACCTTCACAACTTTACAGAATGCGCTCTCTCTCTCTCTCTCTCTCTCTCTCTCTCTCTCTCTCTCTCTCTCTCTCTGTGTGTGTGTGTGTGTGTTACACTCAAGCCAGAGGTGTACTTGTGGAGGTCAGAGGGCAATTTGTGGTCCCATAGTGCCAGCCACAGTGTTTCTAGAAGAACAGAAGAGCTTCTCCTCGGGGGACGCCTGGGACACCAGGCCCCCTGATGAGAAGGCTGGGACACCTCCCTCTCTTATGCTCTAGTGCCTTCCTCAGAATAGGTGGTGACCACTTCCCTCACAGAGGGATGGGAAGGCATGAAGACCAACCCCATTGCTTCTGAAAATGTTAACTGACATTTCTGTTCTGCCTATCCGACAGCCATTCAGTCCCAAAGAAACACACAGAGGTCTACATTAATCATAAACTAGTAGGCCTATTAGCTCAGGCTTCTTATTAACCTTTACATCCTACATTAACCCACAATTCTTGTTTGTTTTAGTCACACGACTTGGTACCTTTTATCAGTGAAGCATTCTCATCTTGCATTCTCTGCATCTGGGTGAAGACTGAACACTGAACCTTTCCTCTTCCCAGAATCCTCCACTTCGGGAGTGACAGGCGGACATGCTAAGCCTTCTGGCAGGCAGGATTTCTGGGCTGACCACAGGAGGCTGGTGCACTGTCTCCCCTCTCCCCTTCGAGGGAATGGGTATCTGACCAATGTGCACAACCCTCTTTCAAAACCTCTCTTAGATCCCATCCTGATATCTACCAACTTTGGTCTCTGTAATTACATGAACGATAATTCAGGTTCTTTAGCCCTGCTTGTCCTATGGTGGAGGTGAGCGAACTAGCCTCTGCCCAGCTGGTCGTAAATACAACCCTGACACCAACCTTAGAAGCAGGAATCGGGGCTCTTGCGCCAGAAAAGAAGCAGGTTTTTCTCCGCACTTTACAAACACTGACAAGATTCTGCTGCTTTTCCAAGAAGAATTTTTTTGTCCTTAACCAAATACAAAACCCTGACAAGCATTTCTTCTAAGCGAATCAATGCTTCCACAGTGAGCTGATGTGGCATCTCTTCAAAGAAGCGACACATTTAAAAACAGGGTTTTCTATTTCCCCCGAGGAAGAGACCCCTTAATATTTCCATCAGCTTTGACATGAGTGAATCACGGAGTTTCCGCCCTGCAGACAGATGATCGTGACTCACGCAGACCCGTGACCGTGGGCTGCACATGACTCTGAGAGGAAGGCTTTCCCCGGGGAGCTGCGTGAAGCCGGCGATTGCTGTGCTTCTCGCAAACCAACCTCTGCCTGCATCTTCACAAAGACCGGGGATGGACTAGGGGTGACCCTGGGGTGAGCTCTGCTCTGGGTATACTCCACGCACGCTGGGGCATCTGCCCTGATGCCGCCATGTGAACCAGACCTCACCTCGGAGAACAAAAACACATTTTTTTTTCTTTAAAGATTTGTTAAAGGAAAATGTGTTATTACTCCTTAGAATAAACTTTACTTAAGTCTACTTCATGTTCAACTTCATAGTCCATCAGTTATACCCACTGCTGGAGACTGAGTATTTCGGTGTCCCACCAAAACCTAAGCCCCATGGTGACGGTATCAGTAAGCGGGGTCACTGCACGTTCTTAGGTCACTCGGCAGAGTCCTTGTAATTAGTATCCACACCTTGAAAAAAGAGCCCAGAGACTTGCTGCCCTCCCACCCCTGCCTTCGTCAGTAAGGATACAGAGGAAAGTTGTCAAAAGACCCTTCACTGGACCCTGACATGCTGGCACCTGGTTGGGCTCCAGGCTCCAGAACGCCAAGAACTAAATGTCCATGGTTGACGTGGTACCTGGTCCCAGGTCTTCCAGCGTGGCACAGTTCAAGTTTAACTACGCTCTACACAGCTAATGCTTTCCAACCACTCTCCATACACGCAATGCGCTCTCCACTCTACCAATCAAGACAGGCCATAAAGATGGGGGCAGGGCTAGTTCAGCCAATGAACTGCCTGCACACCCAAGGACCCGAGTCTGGTCCCCAGAACCCACACTAAAAAGCTGGGTATGGCGGCCGTGCTTATAACCCCAGGATGGAGAGGCCAATTAGCCCAGCATATGCTATGACCTTCAGGTTTTGTCTCAAGAAATAAACAATAGGAGCTGGAGAGATGGCTCAGTGGTGTAAAGCAATTGTTGCCCTTGCAGAGAGCGCAGCCTCAATGCCCAGCACCCACATGGTGGCTCACAGTCACCTGCAACTCCAGTTGGATGGGATCTGATGCTCTTTTTTGAGCTCTTTGGGCCCCAGTTATTCACATACGTCCATGTAGGCAAAACATCCACACACATAAAATAAATTCCTTAAAACATTAAGCAAACAAATCAAGGTAGGTACCGACTGAGGCACAACACTCTGGGTTGACCTCTGGCCTCTGCACACCTGCACACATGTGCACCCACGGTGCAACACAGACATAGAGCGTACCTGCATCTCGCAAAGGCCCCTCCCTGTTCCTGTTGCAGGCAGCTGGCCATCAAGCACTTCCTCTACTGGAGATTAATTTGCCATTATAGATCACAGCTTGCAGTCTTTGTGTCTGGCTTCTTTAGAGCAACACACTAACACACTGTTTTTGAGAGTTACTAATGCGATCTCACATGTTGCTGACTTGTTTCAATGATGGAGCAGTATTCTGTTACATGGATGTACAATCCACTCATCCAGTCTCCTCTCAGTGAGCATGCCAGGGTTGTTTCCAGGTTTGCGCTACCAGGAACGAACTGCTGTGAGCATGATCTCAGGGTCGTTCTGCGGACACATGATCGCGACCTCCTGCTGCACACACACACCCAAGAGTGGAGCATACTAGACTTTTAAGAACGTAGCAGGCTGGGTGGTGGTGGCGCACGCCTTTAATCCCAGCACTCGGGAAGCAGAGGCAGGTGGATCTCTGTGAGTTCGAGGCCAGCCTGGTCTACAAGAGCTAGTTTCAGGACAGGAACCTAAAGCTACGGAGAAACCCTGTCTCGAAAATCCAAAAGAAAAAGAGAAAAAAAAAAAGAACATAGCAAGTGTGGGGTACGGTGGCGCACACCTCTAATCCCAGCACTCAGAAGGCAGAGGCAGGAAGATCTCTGTGAGTGTGAGGCCAGCCTGGTCTACAAAGGAGTTTCAGCCAGTAATACATAGTGAGACACTGTCTAGAAAAGAAAATTAAGGTAGGCGTGGTGACACGTAGCTATAAAATGGAAGTGGAGGCAGAAGGACCATGAGGGCAAGACCAGCCTGGGATGCATAGTGAGCAAAAGCCATCTGGACAGACAGACAGACAGACAGACAGACAGATTCTTTTGCATAATTACCACAGGAATGTGGGACAGCAGAGGTGCTCAGCAGTTAAGAGCACTGGCTGCTCTTCAGAGGACCTAGCTTTGATTCCCAGCACCCATGTTGGGCAGCTCACAATTGTGTGTAACTCCAGTCCCAAGGGACCTGACACCGTTTCCTGGCCTCTGCCAGCTTGAGAGACATTTCCAGGTCACAGAGCCAACGGTGGCAGTGGACTCTCCAAGAGGATTTGTGTACGTTGCTAAGAAGCAGGAATTTACAGCTCCGGGTTTCCTAAAGGGAGTGCTCAGAGAGACGGAAGGGAAAGGAAAAGGGGAGAGAAGTCTGGCTCTCTGGCCTGGACCTCGGGGGCCCATGCCAGCCTCCCACATGCTGGCGTCACAGATCTTGGCCACTACACCCAGGGCTTGTTTTCAGCAAGAACCAGACCTTATGCGATCCCTATGTGTCCTTACAGTCGACAGCGGTTTGTTCGTTCACGGCATGGTGGTTCTGGGGGTAGAATCCAGGGCCTCCAGCACACCGAGCCATGCCCTCAGTGTATGTATGCTGCCCAATACAATACTCATAAAGCAAACCTCTGGGCTCAGGCCTGCGCCGGGAGCATCAGACTTTGACACGGGTTGGGTGTGGAGCTGAAGCCTCTGACCATGGCAGCTTCCGGGTCATAAGGTGCACCCTAGGCGTGCTTGGCATCTCTATCCTACCTCAAACTCATGTTTATCCATGAGGAGGCAGCTCCTAGGAAGCCACCCTTCACTTCCTCCCACGCTAGCTGTTGCTGGGGTCACTGCGATCCTTCACAGGCCCCAGCAGAGTCCTCAACTGACCCCTTCCCTCTGAAGGCACTGGGGTTAGGGAGGACACAAGACTGCCTTGGTGACAGGCACTGTTCTGGTCACTCGTTAGCTCCAAGCAGGGCGGTGACCTGCACTCCTTAGCTGAACTGATTCTCCCGTTGTTCCGTCGGAACAGACGTCTGTAAATGGCTCTGTTCAGCCACTGCAGCTTCTTGCTCTCAGAAATGCTACCAATTTCTACATGTTTTTAACTGCAATTGGGTGGCTTCCCTTTCTAATTAACTCAAGTGGCCTCTTCCTGATAATGGCGGCTTTAATTACTCTGCACTTAACTCCTAGGGGGCTGCTTTAAAACTGGAGGATGGATGGACAAGGTGACCTTTTTCCACCCTTGTTTTTCTGTGCTTGTTTCTGAGGACGAGAAAAACATTGCTCCCCACGTGCGAAATGGTTCGCGTGGTTTAGAGGGACAGCCTGTGACCCACCTGTGCTCCCCGTATCCTCTTCAACACCGCACAGACTCGCTGAGTCAGTGGTCCCGGGCCCGCGAGCACGCACTCGGTGATGTGTGACATTGTTGGAGGAGGGAGATGCTGATCCCGTCATTATTTCAATCACTTCCACCCACGGGCTGAGTCACAGCAACGTCACTGCTGAGGATTGTGCATCAGTCTCAAAAATATCCCCGTGCAGAGCCGCCCTCCCTGGGTGGCACGCCAAGCTTCTCTCAGAGGGAAATGCTGACATCCTCCACAAAAAACCTTCCCTTTGCGATGCCAGGACCATATGATGCTGTCCACCTGTGCAACACTTGACCCATCCAACCTGAGTTCTGGGGAGGCCTCACAAATATCTCTACTTCCCAAGAGATTCTAGAAGGCTAAAGATTTGACCCTCAGCTAAGCAAAGAATCTAAGTTTCCTTCTGCCTGGCCTTGCCCTGAACTGACAAAGAGAGAATAAGGCTCTCGAGCCTGAAAGTGAAAACATCTCCCCAAAATGCCATCAATGGCAAAACAGCTGTGGTTGAAATGGCTTGGTGGCCTTGCATTCAACTGCAGACTTCGGAACAAGCTACAGTGCTCCCGCAGACTTCAGCACAAGCTAGAGTGCTCCCCCAGACTTCAGCACAAGCTAAAGTGCTCCCCCAGACTTCAGAACAAGTTAGAGTGCTCCCTCCTGCCCCCAACTTTTTTTCAGATCACGAGTAATCATTGCTCCCTACTCTTCCAAGTTCTAAATGAGAGCTTCCCCAGGAAGGCTTGGCTGCTTTCCAGGCCACCGTTGAGCGTCCAGAAGGAAAAGTAATTTGCCACATGGTCGGGGTGGTAGGGCCGGTGGTTAAGGTCTCAACTTTGGAGCCAGGCAGACGGCGGAGGACTGGTGTGACTGCGGGTGGTGACTGCCTCCGTCCTCAATTTCCCTGCCACCACGATCACCGCAGGGCTGCTCTGAAGACTGAATGAGATGGTGACGGAAGCTCAGGGTGACACTTAGCAAACCATCTGCAAATGCTGGAGCCGCTACCGTGAATTTATGATAATTACCCCGGCCACGTGGCTGGCGTGGGTCAGACACGGCAAGCAGCAGATTTGATCTCACGTTTTAAGAATTTTCTGTAATGGCTTTTGTGCAGGAGTGTACTGTGTCTGAAGCCAGGGCCTCTTGTATGTATGTATGCACTACCAGCCTTAGGTAGTTTTATTTTTCAAAGCATAATTTAAAGTTTAGTAATTACTTAAATATCTGTTAATTTTAATATGTGCTATTCTATCCCTAAGCAATTTTAAAAATCAAGGTACCATAGAAAGTCTGTAGTGGTAAAAAAAAATTCCCCTTTATCATATGGGTGAACAGAGCCCCCTACCGTTGAAAAGCCTGACCTATGGGTTTTGATGTTTTTAGTTTGGTGTGGTGGAGTCTGGGTGCTTGATTCATTCCATCTGCAAACTCCTGAGCCCCTTCTTGAAGGATCCCTGACGAGGCTCAGGTGGGTTGGTTACTGCATCCACTAAGCACACCAGCACTAGAAACATGAGAACACCTGCCTCTCCAGGGTTAAGAGCTTGTGGAGAACAGGACGTGCCTTTGGAGGAGGCTCTATCCTCCCACAGGGGGATGACCTCTGTGCTGGGAGTGTCAGAGGACTTGTGGCACCTGGGTAAAAACAGAGCTATCCAAGACAGAGAGCCCATTTCCTCTCCACCCTTCTCTGAGAAAGTGCATGCCTGGGAACCACGCCCAGCCTCCATCCTTCAAAGTCAAGTCTACTTGAAAACAGCAAAGGGATTGGACCTAGGCCCAGGGCGTTGGCAAGGGCGGGGCAGAGTTGGGTCTGCTCAGATGGGTTTGCAGAGCTAGGACCAGCACTCCTACACAAACAGAGGAGGTGGAAGGGCGGAGCTTCCTCCCCTCGACATCTGTGACCTGGAGCCCCCTGCTGTCCTCTCTGAGATGTTCTGTTGTCTAGATGATCACCAGTATCCCTAACCTTAGCGTCTACCTTCAGCCTCTCCTCTGGATGGACCAGGACACAGACATTTTTCATGTACAAGGAAAGGCTCCACAGGGCTGAGCTGAAGGAAGAGCCATATTTTGAACCTTCTTATATTGCTAAAGAAAAGGGCAGGGATGTCTCCAGAGTCAGAATTGCTTTTATTTTCTTTGTATCTCCTGTAGCTGACAAGGGCCAACAGACAGCGGGCACCCAGCACACAGTGGGCACACAACACAGTGGGCACCCAGCACATAGTAGGCACCCAGCAGATGCCCCTTTCATATGAGGATCTTTGTGCTCAGGCTTCTGTTCAGGAAATCATGGTTCCATGTATGGCTGATGAGCAGCGAGCTGGTGGCACCTCTAACCAGAACACCACACCACAGGCAGCGAAAGACAGACTGACATGGTACAATTACCAACTCCATGGCCACTGGCTGAAGACAGGGTGAGGATGGGTGTCCTTGACTCTTATCAGCCCAGAATTTTTCGAGGCTAGATCAGGTGACAAATGAAATGTAGCTCTGGTTCTATGAGTGTGTGTACACACATGCACACATGTGCACACACACACACTCACACACACCACTCCCACCCCAGCACCCGTCATACCAGACAAGCATCCACCACATGACAGCTCTCAATTTGGTGTAGTCCAAGCTGGCCTCAAACAAAATCCTTCTGCCTCAGTCCCCCAAGGGATTACAGGTGTGCACCACAGTGTCTGGATTTACTATTAAGATTTTAATGCCAATTAATGCCATTTTGACAAGGTTTAGTGCCCATTTTGGTTTCCTTCTATCTGCAGTGGCTGAGTGTGTGCACACGGTATATTCAGCCCTTACTCAACACTGCTGCATTTGAGGAAGGGAAAATACTAGGGGCTGGAAACAAATGAGGAAGATCCCAGTTTCAAATGAGGCTTAAAAATTATGGGAGAGTTTTTTAATTATAATCTCAAAAATTAAAAAATATTCTAAAAACATGAGTTTGGATTATAAAAAATCCTATTTCCTAAAATGCAAATCCTACTGACTAAAAATTAAAATTTAAATGAAGCAAAAAGATTTTTATTTATTTATTATGTATACAATATTCTGTCTGTGTGTATGCCTGCAGGCCAGAAGAGGGCACCAGACCTCATTATAGATGGTTGTGAGCCACCATGTGGTTGCTGGGAATTGAACTCAGGACCTTTGGAAGAGCAGGCAATGCTCTTAACCTCTGAGCCATCTCTCCAGCCCC
>NW_026067896.1:4208457-4243577 GCF_014885135.2 Alexandromys fortis | reverse complement strand
GAGGAGGAGGAGGAGGAGGAGGAGGAGGAGGAGGAGGAGGAGGAGGAGGAGGAGGATTCCAGGGGTCTCTACAAATTCTTTCTCAGGAGTGTCACAGACGCTAGCATGCTGCACAGAATCCTCATGAGGAGGTGCTGATGGCACCCACAGAGACTTCTGCCAGCTGGGGTCCAAAGGAAATCACCCTAAAAGTATTTCCCTAAGTTCCTGTTGTCTGAGGCAGGACCCTCTGGCATCTGTCTGCCCTGCTCCTCCATGCAGCCACACCAGTGCCAACTATTTCTATTCCTGTCACAGAGTGGGTGTTCCTGCTCCAGGTTTCCCTCCTGTCCCCTTCCTTGGCTCCTTTGCCTCACCTCTCCTCCTAGGTGCTGACACCTTGGTTAAGAGTAAACCTGTTTGGAAGCAGGACAGACGGCTCAGGGGTGAGGAGCACTGGCTGCCCTGTCAGAGGTTCTAGGTTTGAGTCCCAGCACCCACATGACAGTTTACGACTCTGACTCCAGTCCCATTGGGTCACACGCCCTCTTCTGGCCTCCACGGTCACTGCAAGTACACGATACACATGCAGGTAAAACACCCTGCATGAGATAAAAAAAACAAAAAACAAACCCTGACTGCCATCCCCTGCCCCGCTTTGTGCTGTCTCCACTAACCCTCGCACGCCGTTTCACTGCTCTTCTCAAGGACAGAGATGTCTTCTCCTCATCCCCACAGGAAAGCCCCTGCAGAGTTGGCTGGGAAAACGGTTCTCAGATGAAAAAGGCAAAAAAAAAAAAAAAAAGACCACAGCAAAGTGTAACTGGAGATACAGCTCAGACGGGAGCATGCTTGCTGACCATCCATGAAGTCCTGGGTTCAAACACCAGCATAGCCTAAGCCAGGCATGGTACCACAGCCTCATCCTCGTTCCATCACCCTCTCCCCGCCCTGCCTTAAAAACACAGCCACAGGGATTTCTTTAGATTATAGTAAAAAAAGAAGGAAGAGGAGGAGGAGGAACAGAAAATCAGATTAGCTAGAAAGGAAGCAAGATAAAAGAATATAGTATAATTTTCATCACATAAATTACAAAGTCGAGGATGGGGTTGGTATCAGGTAGCTAGGAAACAAACAAACAGTAAGCCACATAATCACTGGCATTTTTAAAAAGAAAGAAGCCAGACAAATACATCTTGCTGCCTCCTCCCTTCCAGCGAGGGATCGTGACGGGGTGTGGACAGCACCCTGCACCGTATGGTGACCTCAGGAACTAACTCTGGTGGTCAGAAGCCACTGGAGCTGTGAGCCTGGCTGCGGAGATAAGAGCCGGAACTGACGTGAGGGCGCACGGCCAGCCAGAATCTGGCTATGGAGAATCTTACATTTCCTTTCAGGGTAGCCCTAATGACACAGGCTCAGACTCCAAAGGACAGCTAACACTTCTCGGGCTCTCAATCCAGGTTTTCAAGGGCCCCGTCTCGCCTGAGACTCTACCCTGCTCCTGGAAGAAGGTGAGGATTCTGCACTGCTGTCCGAGCAATTGCCTCGTTGCTCAGTAAGAGCCAGGCAAGGACGGAGTTTCTGTAAGTGGTCTTTTTGGGAGTAGGTAGTAGTCATTATTCTCGTCTCTCAGCACAGTGCTGGGACAGTTTAGAGCAAAGACAGCTCTTCCCACTGGAGGAAGTGGAGGCGAGAAACAAACACACTGTAAAAATCCCAAAGACAGCCAGTGTCAGTCATCTCCCCAGCCCCTCCCCCACAGAACTGTCAAAAAAATTAATCTCACGGGGAGCGGTGGGGCACGTCTTTAATCCTAGCCCTCGAGAGGCAGAAGCAGGAGGATCTCTGGGAGTTTGAGGCCATCTTGGTCTACAGAGTGAATTCCAGACAGCCAGGGCTACAAAGAGAGATCAGACCCTGTCTTGAAAAAGAACAGAAAAGAACAGAAAAAAGACAGTCAGACAGTATCACCTCCTGTCACGAAACAAGCAAACAGAAAGCCGCCTGTGGTCCTATGCTGGCTGTTACTGAGAGTACTGTATGACTACGGGGGCCACAGAGCCAGTGATTACTTGAAATGACTGAACAGTTACTAAACATTGGTAGTAAAGTGTGTTGGTTTGAATGAGATGCTCCCGCCCCCTATTCTTAGGCATTTGAATACTTGGTTCCCAGATGGTGGCCCTGTCTGGGCAGGCAGGCCGAGGAGGTGTGGCCTTGCTGGGGACATATGTGGGGTGGGTTTTGAGAGCTTCAAGACTTGCACCATTTCAAATTTGCTGTCTCCTGTTTGCATTTTGAGATGTGTGTTCTCGGCTGTTCTTGCTATTGGGCGGGTGTTTGCTGCCACGCTTCCCATCATGAAGCGTGGACTCTAACCCTCTGGAACTGTTAGTTCAACAGACCTTTCCAGGGATGGAGAGGTGGCTCAGTGGCTAAGAGCAGCCCGCTCTTTCGGAGGTCCTGAGTTCAATTCCCAGCAAACAAGTGGGGGTTCCCGACCATCTCTAATGGGATTGGATGCCCTCTTCTGGTGTGCAAGAGTACATGCAGATAGAGCACCATATACATAAAACAAATAAATCTTAAAAGCTAAATGAAAATAAATCCTTCCTTTTGTAACTTGTCTTGCTTGTGGTATTTTATCACAGAATGGAAAAAGAACTGAGACATAAAGTTTGCTGAGGAGATTGCTGGCTCAGTGCTTATGGGCACTTGTTCTTGCAGAAGACCTGGTTCGGTTCCCAGCAGCCACAAATAGAGGCTAACAATTGTCTATAACCTAATGTCCCACATAGCAGGTACAAAGGGCTGACGGCAGCTCCAGGCTGCATATGCATGGTGACTCTTAGCGCCTCAGCCCCAACCTGCTACTGGGCACAGCAGTTCCCAGTCGAGGAAGTAACCTGCACACCACTCATGAAACAAGACCCCTTTCCTAGACAGACGCCTCTTCCTGAGGGCCTCTGTGCTTCTCACAAGAGGCCAGCCACACCTGCTCAGCATTCTGGAAACCGCAAATCCTCAGTGTAGACAAATAATGCAGTTCAGGGACCCGTGCAGAGCAAGCATCTCCTTGATGCTTCCCGAGAGCCGGTGCAGGGCCCTCCCTGCACAAAACAACCGCTAAGTAGGCACTGCCTGACAGGAAATGATGCGCCCATCAGAAGCACACAGCTGTGTTTTCAATTCTGCTGATTCAATATTTCCCACCAGAAACAGCTTTTGGTCTTTATTGCGGCAACCACTTATCCTCAAGCACAGGGAGGCACAGAATGCAGGCGGTGCTTTTTGTGATAAAGGGAGTGCTGTCGGGAGGCACGTCAGTGACTCAGGGAGCCACTCTTTTCTCTCTGTTTCTTAGTGTTGGGAAATCCCATCTGGTGATCAAGGCACAGAGAGGCTGGTTCAGCTAGTTACAGGGACATCAAGAAGGAAGAAGGGCAACGGGCATAGGCCATGTGGCCGCACTAGATAAAGGGCTCGGTACCAGACACGGCCACTGTATGGCCACGAGCCACGGGTGTGTGAGAGCACACAGGATAAAGGGCTTGGTACCAGACATGGCCACCATATGGCCACGAGCCACGGGTGTGTGAGAACACACAGGATAAAGGGCTCGGTACCAGACATGGCCTCCATAAGGCCATGCACGAGCCATGGGTAACTAACTATATTAAAAGTCAAACATCTGTTCCTATCATGTTAGCTGCATTTCGGGTGATCAACAGCTCTGGGCCACCGCAACTGGCAACAAACCCAGACCATCTACAGCATCATCACAGACAACTATTTTGGATAATGGTATCTTCAGCTGGACCTGTGTGGCTGGATCTGAAAAAGTCTGGGTCCACAGGCTGGATTTCCCGGACAGGCACGTGACACGATACATGTACGTTTCTTCTTGTGACCAAACACCTGACAAATGCAACTCAAGGGGAGGAGGCTCACGTGTGCTCAGGGCTTAAAAGGGGGTGGGTCACATGGTGGGAAGGCGTGGTGGCAGGAACATGAAGAGGTCAGTGGCATTCCCTGACCGTAGGAGGCACATAAGTACTGGTACACCCCCCCACACACACACAGCTTTTTCCTTCCACTCAGTCTGGAATTCTAGACCAGGAGCCCAAAGTAATGCATGGCTCATGGTACAAGCTTAGCAATGACAGCCAATGGCTATAGATAGATGATAGATAGATAGATAGATAGATAGATAGATAGATAGATAGATAGAGCGAGCGATTTAAGACACAGAATGAATTGGTGTTTTTGGAATTTTTCTGTTAATATGATTTAATAAAATACCCCCAATCAGAATGCTACTGAGTGTGGGCGTCAGAACAACCACCTGGGCAGAGGACAAGCCAAGTCTTAACTTTTCAGCAGCACTAGAGTGCCCTCTTGTGGCAACACACAATCCCTGCATGGCCGTGATTTTTACAGGAAGCAAAAGTGACTTTATGGGCTTCAAATAAACATTATCTCTGTACAATCCCAATACAAAATGGGTAAGGATGAAAACAGGGAGATCTGTGTTATGGAAAACGGAACTATTGTCACAGGTTATCCACTGAGGCCAACCGAGGAACTGATTCCCAGGAAAATACAATGACCCCTGCTCTTAGGAGGTACTGTATTTACCTTCATGACAGCGTTCTTTTTCCACTCTTTGCCTTCTATGGTTTTCTCACACAAGCCATTCATTCCTTCCAAGTCGTATTTTCTTTACATCTCATAAACATACGGATCAATCACAGCAACAGGGTTCTCAATCAAAGATAAAATGTGACCTTGTGGGCTTGCTATGGGAAGGTCATTTGTGTGTGGACCAGCCTGGGGAGGCTGGGCTGAGAGGGGTTTGTGGCCCAGACATGGTGGGGATGCGATGGGGGACAAGGCAGAGCAGCTGGTCTGACCACAACAGTCTAGGACAGGTGACAATCACTCTTTGAATCAGGCCTGAGGATCCCTAAGGCGTAGTTTGGAGGCAGCCTCACAATCCTGGCTGACGACAGGGCTGACGACTCCAATGTGGACTACTCCCCAGATCTAGGCAGGACTGTAAACTCCCTCTCTTGGGCTTTAATAACAAATGGCACTTTTATTAGATTTCTTAAGTGCCCCATGGACAGGCTGATCTTAGCACACAGTAACTGGCAGGAAATCTCGTTTCCCTGGCTCTCTCCTGCAGAGCTACACAACAGTATAAGGCTGCTCTGACTGATCGCAACTATTTTGCTCCAAGCCCTCCCCTCTCGGATAATGAACTGGGACTTAACCACACTATGAAGGCAGGTTTTCTGGGAAATGAAACGGTTCCAATGTGATACGGTCTTTCTTATTACCTACTGAGCCATCTCTCAAGCCTCCACAGCCAAATGTTTATAAAGGACCTAACGTTATAAAAATATAAACTATGAATAAGTTTATATATCAAAATTATAATTTAAAATAGTTTAAGGTCTTTGTTTTTTTGGGGGTGGGGTGTTGAGGGGGTCCTGGCTTTCCTGGAGATCGCTTTGCAGACCAGGCCAGAGATGCAGACTGGTCAGAGATGCACCTGCCTCCTGAGTAATTTGACTGAGTGCTGTTCTCTAGTGTTTTCCACAGAACACAACACTGTTACAGACTTTCCACAACAAACCGTCTTTCACTGGTTTACTACATTTGATTTTAATCAAGAAATGAAGAAGTGATTTCTTTCACTGATGTTAATAAGCAACCATATATTTTTCAAAAGGCATTAAACGTTTTCACTGTAAGCAGCCTGTGATATTTTTGCATATGGTTTTTAACCTTATGTACATTTTCTTAAATGAAAAAGAAGCTGATAGTGAACTCTCATATCTACATCAATTTCTACTTTATTTCCAACACTTGAGTATTATTTAGAGAGCAGGTAGGCTAGGTGGTGATGGTGCACACCTTTAATCCCAGCACTTTAAAGGCAGAGACAGGAAGATCTCTGTTAGAGGTCAGCTTGGTCTACAAAGCCAATTCCAGGACAGCCTGTCTCACAAAACAAAAAAGAAAACAAAACAAGAAAGGAAGAAAGAAAGAGAGGGAGGGAGAGAGGAAGGGAGGGGGGAGGGAGGGAGAGCAGACAGAGATGTTCACACTACTGAATCAATGTCCACAAAGTATATCCCTAAAGACACTACTTGATGTATGCTCATTCCCAAATCCACTCAGGACATGTTCCTCAGAGGGCTGGTTAAGAGCAGCTTCAGCAGGCTTGCTTTGGCAAAACCAATGAATGCTGGGAGAAAGTAGGTGGATTCAAGGAGAAGCCATGGAGCTGCAGCAAGAGACAGACATGCCAAGACTTTGCTGGTGAGCCATAGCCATGTGGCAATACACAGATTATTGGTGATGGGTTAGTTTAAGATATGAGTTAGCCAGAAATACGCTTAAGCTATTGGTCAAACAGTATTGCAAATAATACAGTTTCTATGTGGTTATTTCGGGAGCCTGGGCAGCCAGAACACACAAGCGGTCTCTACAACAGTCTAGTATGAAGGTGTCCATCTTCCAAACTCATTTCTACCACTGTCTGTCTTAGACAGAGGGATGGGAGGATCTCAGCAATCAGAAACGTTAGGTTCAAATATGGCTGATTCAAGTTTGGGAGCCGGAGTTGTCAGGGCTGGGGAATGATCTAAGCAACAGGTAAAAACGGTCTCCATGTGTTCCAGGCATCTCTCAACTACCCAGGTTTCACAGAGGAGGGGACCCAGGAGACTCCCTGGGAAGACAAGTGGGCAGGAGCAGTCCTTTCCCACAATGTAAATGCTTCAACACAGCTGAACTCAATAACACCGAAGTGGCTTTAAGACTGTGTTTCAGACACAAACTCAAACCCTACTTGTAAGCATTTCTAACCTTTAGACTCCCCCAACAGTGTGTGTCCCCTGAAGTTCCTGTATCAATCATCGGGAAGCGGCTCCCAGCCATAGGTAAAGGCATGTGTTAAGCTCACTTCAGGCAACACTCGGCACCCTCTTGCAGTGTGGGTCAGTTATTCAGCACGACAGCTTTACCACCTCTGATGGGGCTGAGGCCGAGAGCCCATCAGGAGCAGAGTGAGGTCTGGCTTCAGGACCACCTCTCAGCCCTCTGTTGGACTACACCGGACAGAAGGGACAGCGAAGTCCCAGAGCTTCAAACACACACGGATTAACACCAGACACTTGCAAAATAAGCAAGAAAGAAGCATCCCACAAGTTTCTGACACCAAAGAGAACAGTTCTCAGCTTTCTCTTATCTACAGGAAACAAAACAAAACAAAATAAAAAAATCCAAAGCTGCACCTGTGCCAGGTGTCGTGGATGCCTCTGATCCCAGCACGAGGCTGAAGCAGGCAGCTCTCAGTTCAAGACCAGCCTGGTCTACACAGTGAGCTTCAGGCCTCCTAGAGCTACAGTGAGACTCTGCCTCAACAACAACCACACCTTGTCTCCTAACTCATCTGGAATTTAGAAGCCTGACAATAATTCGGCGGCACGTGTCCAAACTGAACTATGTGCACATGTAGAATCCCGTACAGGGTGCCAGTCAAAGTGCCCGGATGTACACAGGGCGTGTCAAGAGTAGAATGAACACCCCATCGCTTGTTCTGTGACAGACTCGGTAGGCCTGCAGGATCAGGAGGGGGACAATCCCACTCTCATCTCAGCAATGTGGACCTTGGAGTGACGGGAGTGGGGGCAGAAACCTCGCTTACTCAGACAAGCTCTAGGTGAGGGAAAGGGAAGAGAGGAAAGGAGGGAGGAAAAGTGGGGCGACAGACAGACAGACAGATGCTGGACACGGACTTCCTCTGACAGTGGAAATCAGAGGACGGGGCATCTCTCGCGTGTTCAACCTTGCAGACATCTGTACGTTTGGAGTTAGTAACTAATTATGAAACAAAAATACAAAAATCCCAAGTAGCGAAGACCTTGCAGGCTAACTTTTTTTTATTTATGGTTGTGAGCCTAGCCTTTAACGGCTGAGCCATCTCTCCAGCCCCCAGGCTAACTTTTTAAGAGGGAAGAACAGTGCAGACGAGCTCTCCCACTCAGTGAGGACTGGACCACCAGACTCCACTCTCAGAACTCCTTCTCGATTTTGAGCCAAGCCGCTCATTTTGGGGATGTTAAAGGCCAGTACCCGGCAGAACGGCCAGGTCAGAGCGCATCTTTATGGCTATGAGTGCTGGGGAACAACGACTTAGACAAACGATGACTGCTGCGCGTGGTTTTGCTCACTTTATTCAAAACTGCCCCACTTCTTATTAAGAGAACTAGGCATCCAGTGTCCAAATATAAACATCACCATGTGTTGGAAAAATAACCTTCAGATTTGTGCTCTGGCTCAAATTTGGCACAATTAAATCATATGCAAGTCAGACACAAATGCTCACAGCTCGGCAGCAGGGAAACCCTAAAGGGTCAGACTGTGCCTTCCCTGAGCCCGCACCACAGTGACATCCTCTCAAGTCACACAGCACACTGCGCACAGGTTCTTTATTCTGTCCTGTGGGGTCAACAGTGCTGACACAGAGTGTTGGGAAAATACAACACACACCCAAATGTCACATTGCTCCACATCACAACTTAGGAACTACTGGACAGTTATGTCTACTAAATACAGTGAACAAAACGGTATGTTTACACCATTCTCCTGTAAACAAGGCTGTGCACAATAGTAACACACAGAATTATGCATACCATGATAGCAAGGAGGAAAATACCTCTTTAAATAAGCTATTCTATTTATAAATAAACTCTGATTATTTTCAGTACACACTTACAGACCTGATCAATAAAAAGAAACAATATATATATATATATTTTTTTTTCTTTTCCTTTAAAAAGCAAATGTTGAGATATGGACCACATAAGAAAATTCACCTAGGGAAAAGGGAAGGAGCAAGCAGAGGGCATGAGGTTACGAGACTTAATTCTGTGAGCACACACCAACACGAGAACAGGACTGTCTAGGAGCAGCTCATTTTTACTTGAATTCCAGCAAGTTGCAATCAATCTTGTAATATACATAGGGGTAGTATTCTTGCTGACTCAGGTTTAGGCCTGGAATATCCATAGGAGCCTACGAAGAAATCACAAAGGCCAATTAGCCACTGACAGAACCTTGTATGGACCCCTCATCTGGGCTGAAGCTACGCATTTACTAATTTAATCTGAGTTAGGCATTCTCTGTAAGTACAGGTGGAGTCTGAGGCGCGCAGGAAGGTCAGACTGAGCTGAGCGCCAACGCTGAAAGCTGTGACTGAACCGGGACTTTCCCATGTTTTACTGTGTAAACTGTAAAAGTTAACTTTTCAAATCTTGGGTTTAGGGGATAAGGCTTACAAAATGTAGTATCCAAATAAAGTGTGTTTTTAAAGATTTCAGGTCTATTTGTACCTTATAAGAATTTACTGAGAACAAAGTTTGTACCAAAAATTTACAATTCTTATTTTCTCCAAGATTTTATGAAAAGACAGCAAGTCATTTCCTGCATTCTCTCTTACCAAAACCACTAATTTCGCATTATTCCAATACATACACGAGATACTACCTAAAGTGAAAAACAGCAAAGTATGTGTAATTTAAACTATAAAATAAAAGCCTGCTAACATGGTGAAACAACACACACAAACACACACACAAACACACACACACACTGTTGTCATGTTTAGAGCGGCTGGGGCAGTGACTCAGCATGAGCACTGGCTCTTTCTCCAAAGGACCTGGGTGCCGCCACAGGGCTGCTCACAGCTCAGAGGATCTGCCTCCCTCTTCTGGCCTCTTCAGAATTAAGCACTAATTGACGTTCAGACATGCATGCAGGCCAAACACACTTAAACATAAAACTTTAAACCATTTCAGAAAAATGACATCCCCTTCAAAATGGTCACCTAAGCCAAAGACATGACTCAGTGGGCAAGGGTGCTCACTGCCAAGCCTCCCAATGACCTAAGTTTGAACCTTGGGTCCCACATGGTAGAAGGAAAAGTAACACACACACACACACACACACACACACACACACACACGGCACATGTGTATCCTCCCAAAACAAATAAAAACATAAATTGCTAATCTATTGACTCCATTATTTCTACCAAACAAAATTAAAATAATTTCTTATTTTCTTTCTCTTTGCAATCTATAGTTTTTAAGAACTAGACGCAAAGATTGTTTCTGAACTTCTGCAGCTGTAAACATCTGATATGTAGTAAGATAACGATGGGCTTCTAGAAACAAGAACAGCTGCACCTAGTGCATAAAAAGAAAGCACTTGCTGCGTCTCCCCGAGGGAGGCACTGGGGGACAGAAGCGGGCTGGGTCCCGCACACACCGGCCGCCCTCTTCAGCGAACACTCGTGCAGCAGTCCTGCCTTCCCTCTGCTGAGCTGCCGTGTACTTACATCGATGATGGCGGCTGCGCTGCTGTCGAGGTGCTTGTACAGTTCGTGTAAAACTTCTCTTAGTTTCTTCACCGTTTTCTTGTTAGGCTGCAGGAGCATCGCCTGGAAGTTCACCGGCAAACCATACCTAAAGCAGCACAGTGGTGTAGTGTAAATGCACACAGGCATTTCCTTTTCAGAGCAAACATCCTTCTGCTTCTCTGCAAGGCTCTCTACGCACACTGCGTGCATCATGTTAACAATCCCTTTACAAGTCTGCCACTAGCGCGTAAGCAAGCCTCTGGGTCCACTAGAAGTCTTTCAGTAAAAAACTGAGCCACGTTGGGGGTGCAGCTCACGTCTGTGATCTCAGTGCTGAGGAGGCTAAGACAAGGGCTTGGGTACATTTGAGGCCAGCCTGGGCTTTAGCAGAGGGAAAATAGGCAAACCAATCATGTAATTAATTTTCAACCTCACAGTAAACTATGAATATGCCCAGTACATAAAAATAACACAGGGCTAGAAGATATGTTTATAATTAAAAATTGGGACTTTCTATACCTACTTTAAACATTTTAAAAAATTTAAAGAAGAGAAGCATGGTTTCGTCGGGTAAGTTTTTAAATAATGTCTAATAGGAGCAGCATGTACAGAGGCTCAAAAGACAGTTATTGTAAATTCTATACTACATCTTAAAATAAAACTACATGCAAAATATCCGAGAAATCTTCATTTAAATAAACACTGGCTTTAAAAAAAAGATAAGGTCTCACTAACTGTTTAAACCAGAGGCTGGCCTTGAATCCAGAGATCTGCCTGCCTCTGCGTCCTGCCTGCAGGGATTAAAAGTGTGAAGCACCACACCAAACGTGGTGAGTACCTTATAATCCACTCTGCTCTTAATTACAAGTCATGTCCACACGAGACGTACTTAGCCAACTGAGTTCCAGTGGATGTGATGCCCACTCTTTGGGACTTCATGGGCACTGTGATACACAGACACGCATAAAGGCAAAATACCCACACAACTGATTTTTAATGGTAGTGCACACCTAATTCTAATGGAGCTGGAGCTGCACGACCACCGCGCAGTCTGTGGGTTCCCGGCAGAGCTGGGGCAATCACGCCTTATAAAGGTATGACACACACAGTCACTCTCGGTGATCGGCATGGAAATGACTGAGTTACTGGTTCAGTATTAGCGGAGTCCAGGCCTTTCTGATTACAGGCCTAAGCTCTTACTATACAAGGCTGTGCAGCATCACACCTCCCAGACTGCATCAGGGCCGTGTGGAGCAAGCACCGCAGTGATGGGGCACTCAGGAGGCCTACGCTAAAAATGAGTTTGAAATCAGCTAGGAAGAGACTGTATCAAACAAAACAAGGGACCATGTTGAGTAACCGATACCATAGCAACCAGACAAGCACATAGCACATCTGTGTAGCCCACAATGAAATCACTAACTGCTCAAACCTCCTCTCACCCAACAGTCCATGACCACACATTAGAGACAGAGTGCAGCAGTGTGGCTCTCTTCTGAGCCTGCTGTTAAAGGACAATATGCACCTGACAGGCTGTGTGACCCTGACAGTCACTGCCCCATAACTGTCTCTGTGGCTGCTCCAAATCACCCTCACATGGCTGCAATCATGAGAAAGAAGTACACTCAACTCTGCAGCTCCAACTTGCTCAACTTACCTTAAAACAGACTCAACAAAAACCCTTAGTGCTTTTATGTGAATCCACGCAATAAACGCCTCACTGAAATTCACTTTAAGCCACCGCACAAGTGGTCCCTTTAAAAAGAAAAACACAAAATTACCACAAATTTGGTTTGCAAATGGCAATTAGAAAAGTCAAACCTTTTAAAGAAGTAACTAGCCACATTATGAAAGTTTCAGATGTTATGCTGGACACCCTATTGCCTTCCTTCGTGCTCTTAAATGAAGGGTAAGCCACCACTCTGTACCCTCAGCAGACTCGCGTGTGAGCTGGGCTTACCAACAGCAAGGCATGTCTTCAGGAAAGCAGTTTAAACTGGGTTTGAACACACAACCTAATACTCAGTTAGTTAACGCACTTACAGAACTCAGCCTACAGCCTCTAAAGACATACATGTTCCCCACGCCTTTCTTCTGAGGCTCTGAAACCTGCTCATCTTCTATGTTCTCCTACTTCTTTGACAAAGCAAGTTCTTGTTGGATTTGCACTTAGCACAATTAAAAACTTCTGTAAAGACAATACGTCTCCTGTCCATCAGTACTGACTTGGTTACCACTTCAGTTAGGTAACGTATGGAATCATTTGGATGTGCCAAGCAATTAATTCAGGCAAAGAGGATACAACAAAGTGAAAAGTTCTGATCAAAACGTTTGCTCTTTGAGCTGCTATGGGCAATGGCACTGAAAACATTTACTTGCACAAAGCAGAGCAGGCTGGCGGGCAGAGCAGGGTCAGACTGCCCCCTGCTGTGAAGAACAGCTGGAATGGACCTGGGTGTGCTTCCCATAGGCATCTCCGACACACAGCCCTAGCTTCTGGGAATTCATACACATGTCCATCAACACATATGGTTTTTCTTTCTTTTTTTTTTTCTGAGACAAGTTCTCATGTAGCCAAGGATGACCTAGAATTTCCCGATACTCCCGCTTCTTCCTCCAATGCTGGGATTACAGGTATATGCCACCACAACCAGTTTCTGGCAATGTGGCACGGGGCCTTTGTATGTTAGTTAAGTACTCTACTGAGCGGTACCTTCATGCAATACTTTCATTTTTCTAGTACCAAATTATAAACTGCTTTTCATGATGCTTCTCTCTGAGACTCTGAGGCTTTCAGTATCTCTAGAATGCATTTTTCCAGTTTCCCAAGACTCAGAAGCAAAATAAGCTCTGAAAGTTCCAATGAAGACTTCAACAGGAGCGCAATGGCTCTGGGTAAAGGACGTTTGCTGTGGGTCAGATCCCTGAACCCAGGTTAAAAAAAAAAAAAAAAAAAAAGCCAGGCATGGTCACACACATTGGTAACCCCGGTGCCGTGGGAACTGGTGACGGGCGGAACCTGATGTTAGTGGGCTGCCTATAATCCCAACACCCTGAAGCTGAGTCAGGAGAATCACCCGGAGCTCAAGACAGCCCTGGGCCACACAGTGAGTTCTGCCTGTCTCAAAAAAGAAGTAAAGTAACCAAAATCAACTATCTTAAAAGGAAAGACCAGATAACTTTTCCCCTTTTCCAAGTCAAAGACAGGCAAGAGCAGGTTTGGTCTGCTGAGCACTGGTCATGCTAAGGAAGACCACATACAAACTGCTTCTTCTTGTCCGTAGACAACCTGTTCATTTCTTCTTTATCTGCTTTCATCTCCTCCTCGTTATACTGGAAGTCACGAACTATGAACCTGAATTTGGAGGAAAAAAAAACCAAGTTTGTCCACACCACATACAGCCAATCCAACAGATTAAAATCATGTGCAAACATTCATGAGAAGCACAGTCAGACTTACTTGTTTTCTCTGGCTTTGTGTCGGAAATCATCAACTGCTTTTCTAAACAAGGTGACGTTACATAGATAACTGTCTTGGTCCTCTGAAAGCACACTAGAGGGGGAGAGTCAGTGAGTTCCACACTATTGTGAAATTCAGAAACAGGGAAGAACTCGAAGCAGCGCCTCCCTCTTCATCTGCACTGCCTCCCACAGGGAAGATGGTCCTGTCTGGGATGCGCTCTCGTTAGGACGCCTTCACACCCCCCCTTACACTTACTAGCTAACAAACGCTCTCTTCACTAAGAAAAGCCACACTACAGAGCACGCTGTTCAGTTTCTAGCACCAGGCTGGCTGCTCAAACTGTCTGTTCTTGTCTCATGGTATTTCTTCCTTTTTCCAGTCCAATCCAGCAAGCCCACCAGGTCTGGCTCAGCTGCTCCGCCGCCATCACCTCACAGCTCAGGTGTTCAAAGACTCACCCAGGTCACACAGCAAGTTGAGAAGAACCTTCAATAGGGTCCATGATTTCCTATTTCACTAAGCTAACTCCCAAATGAACTGGAAAAGAAAGTACTGCATGGCTTGACCTTACTAACTTCACTTCCTCCCTGTCTTCCACGCCTTCTTTTACGAGAACATCTGTGGCAGCCATAGTGGGCACAGGCTGATGACATGGGTCATGAGCTACAATGGCACTGCCTTGCCCCTGGGCACTGAAAGTCATGTGCCTTATATCACTTAAACACGGCTTCCTACCTGTGAGGAAATTAGCACCTGAACTGCTTCACAACACTGCTTTAGGTGACAAATGACAATACACATTAACTCACAACTCCACGTGTTTAACTAAAAAGGCAAATATTCCGTTGCTTTTTAAAGATGTACAGATCTCGTCTCGTATCTCTTCTCAAAGTGATAATGAAATCTGGAGATCAGTACAGCATCCAGGAGATGCCTGGTGCAATTCCTGTGGTAGGCAAATGCACCTCGCTCCCAGTGGGCAGAGTGCACAGTGGACAAGGCTTCAGAAGGCAGCTAGATGGAGCTGGCTCTGGTCCTCATCCTGCCGTTAGCTAGAAGTGAGACTGGGCAACCAACTTCATCTCATTCTCCTCAAACGTCTCCATCTACAGAAATGAGGGGTCAAACTGGCTGTGCCAAGTCCCTTCTAGATACAAAATGATAACTAGAGTTGACAATTTATGAAGTAAAAATGATGGTTCTAAAATTACAGATTCACTGAAAGAAAACACAGACCACGACGCTATTTCCTACTCCCACGAGCTGTAGGAAGACTTAAAAGCACTGCTGCCAGACAGCCACTTACTTGCTCGACCTCGGGACTACCATCTCCGCGAGTGTTTCATACTGCTTAATCCAGTCGTTGTGGTTCAGCCTGCAGAAAACATGGGCACAGTAAAGATGGGAGGGGAAACAAGTCCTACTTCCGCCATGCCCAGGAAGAGAAAACATGGGACAGTTAGGAAGTGTGGCCAATAATGCACCATATATATGTAGCAAAACTGAGAACTTGCCTCAAACCCATGGAGTGAAGCAGGAAGTACTCATCGCCTGACTCCCTGGGAGCTAGTAACTGTTGCAACAGAGGCGCAGCCGAGAGACTGGTTTGTTAAGGTGGAAAAGCACAGTCTAGATTCTATGTTATTCTTAAACTACATGGTTGGAAAACAGACCTCATTCTAAAAACAGAAGAGGCCTTGGGAAATCACTACCATTTGGTGCTCATTGTAACGGATTGAATAAAACTCTGTTTACAGAAAACAGGGTGCACCCCAGGAAGCAAGCAGCGAGGAAGCCAGTGGCAGTAAATGATGCTGCCTCCAAATGCTGTGCAACAGTTTTCTGGAAAGGCCGCTGGCTTCGGGGGCTTGAGGGACAGCTATGTGTGACTTACAGTGCAGTATTGGAGGCACGGGGATGCATTATGTAGAGTGACCTGCAGGGCTCTGGGTTCCACTTTAAGGTACAAAAGCTGACATTTTCTAATCATAAATTTTAAAGAAAGCCAAATAAAAAAATATGGGCAAAAGTTATTTTCCTGTAAGCTATAAAAGCAAAGATAAGTAGAATAAATAAAGATAAAATTTGAATAAACAGTATGCTCTAATGTTCTCAATGTTCTATGTAAGAGCTGTGTAAGGAAAACAAGAAACAAAGCTTTCCACACTGGGCACAGCGGGCATGCCCATGACCCCAGTGCCCGGATGTGAAGCTCCAGGCCAGCCAGACCAAAGTGCCAGTTCAAGGACAACCCTTCAGAGCCTCGCTCGTCTCCACAGATGTAGAAAAGTCCAAAAACCTGTGTACTCAAATAGAGGAGGCGTGCACCAACTCAGAAAACCTAGTCCCCTACTATTCCTCTCCACCTTCTCCAGGAACCAGTGGTCTCTCTTCCTTCCCGCCACAAAGTCTGCCGTGGCAGCTCACATTCCCCCAGAGATGTCAACAAGTCCTTGGCCAGTAAGAGTGAAGAGTGTCTCTCTCTCACACAGGCTTCTGCTGCTGCTGCTGCTGCTCTGAGACAGGGTCTTTTATGTATCTGCCGGCCGGATGTCTGCTAGGTAGACCATGTTGGCCTCGGCTTACAGAGATATGTCTGCCTCTGTCTGCCGGGTACTGGAAATAAAGACACGTCCCACTACCATATGAGCCATACAACTCAGTTCTGCTCTTACCAGGCCTCTCCAAAACTACACATGCTCAAATAGTCATATAGAAGGCCTCATCAAAAGGAGCTTCCAAAGGGTTATTAAATATAAAGGTCAGTAAACAAAACTGTATTTCTTTGCATACCTCTGTGGCCGCTTCAGCTCTCTAACCAAGTGACACGGGAGAGCTGAGCAGCTACGACAGCCGCCCGGCCACAGACACTATGCAGCCCTTCATAGAATTCTTTTTGGTTTTTCAAGACAAGGTTCCTCTGTGTAGCTCTGGCTGTCCTGAGACTCACTCTGTAGACCAGGCTGGTCTTGAACTCACAGAGATCTGCCTGCCTCTGCCTCCCGAGTGTGGATTAAGGGTGTACAACACCACCGCCTGGCTCACATTCTTCATTCTTACGGGGTCCAAGTTCACCTCAACTAATCATAAATATTTTTCAGAATAACAATTCAATGGCCTGATTTTGAAACATGTATGTTTAAACTTTTAATAATAACATTACTTAGTTTATTAGTTAGCCAAGCCTACTGATTTATAACTGAGCCTCCACACTGTGAACCGAATTTTACTGCATGTGCCACATGAACAAACGTTTCCACAGAGTTGGATTCATGTTGTACTTGAGTTTTAGAGACTCTGGTAACAGACATACTTGGGTACTACCACCAGTAGCGTGACCAGGTACTCTGAGTCAAGAACAAAGTCATCTTTCTTCACGATTTCTGCCAGGCTCCGAGTCAGCAAACTTCCCCTAAAGAATGAGAGGAGATTCATTGGTGGGTAAGTGTGCGCTTCCATGACACAAGAAAAGAAAGAAGCTAAACAACATCATAAACGCTCAGTGCTTAAGAGTACTTGTGCCTTCAGAGGACCCAGGTCCAATTCCCAGCACCCACACAGCGGCTCAGTTGCAAGGGACCTGACACCGTCTCCTGACCTCCAAGGACAGCAGGCGTACACCTGGTGCACGTACACACACGCAGGCACAACAGTCACACACAGTAGCCAGAGAGGCGTCAATGTCTGCCAAAACTGGCCTCTCCGTCTAACTCTGCGTGTTTAATCCCTGCAGCCCTGCGTCTCTAATTACAGCCTCGGCTGGGAGAGCTCAGGCGCCTCATCCTAATTACGAAATTACATCACCTAAGCACACCTGTGTTCTCTCCCTTTCCCTCATATCGCTACCAGACAGTTCTGGACTAGCACAATAATCAGCTTTCCAATCAGCCCTCATTTGGGCTTCTAGGAACGAGAATGCCCTGTCTCGTCTGTGCCAGAGCCCACCTCCAGGCAGCTTTTCCCTGGGCTATCTATAGCTATGTACTTAACTATACTTGGTGGTTAAGAGTACTTGCTATACAACATGTGGACTTGAATCCAGACACCAGCATCCATGTAACAAGCTGTGCACAGTCATGCACATACCCAAGAACTATGGGGCATGGAGACAGGATGGTCCCTGAGGCTTGCAAAGAGTGACAGAGGGGACCCGATGACCTCCTCTGTGCATCACAGGTACACACAAAAGCATGCACACCACCCACTCAAACACCACACTCTCACACATTTAAAATAAAACAAAACACTTGACTCGTATGGGCCCCCCCCCCCCCCCCCGCCAGAAACCAACAAGAAAACAGCCTGAACTACACTTGCAGTGACATTACAACAACCAAATATGGTTACAAGCAAATGCTTCAAAATCCTAAACCTGGAAAACAGAGAAAGTAGNCCCCCCCCCCGCCCCGCCAGAAACCAACAAGAAAACAGCCTGAACTACACTTGCAGTGACATTACAACAACCAAATATGGTTACAAGCAAATGCTTCAAAATCCTAAACCTGGAAAACAGAGAAAGTAGAAAATAATCATTACAGCATAAACAGGTTATTATGTGAATTTTTTTAAATGGTATGTAATTGCTATGTAATGATTTGATTTAAAATAATTAACCTTACAAAATTTTCAGTGAAATATCATCAGATGGATAAGGAAATAAGCCAGCATCCAGGTGACAAGTAAATATGAGTTTAATTTACGAGTTTATGAATTTTTAAATTTATGAGTTTATCCATTTAAGTTTAATGAATCAGCTTCACATCTGTTCTGAATTGTTCAAATTCTGTAAAATTACTTAACTTTCCCATGAAAATTTAACAAACTATTAAGAAGTATTTTTGTGCACGCCTTGTGCAGAGGAGCCTGCAGATAGGCGAGGGTGTCAGAAGTGCGGTTACAGGCGAGTACTGGGACTACCTTAGGTCCTCTGCAAGAGCAGCCAGCACTGACTGCTGAGCAATCCGTCCAGCTCCTCACGAATCACTGATTACAAAACAGCACAAACTGGCCCCACACTCCCACACTTAGCATCCACAACACTTGAGAGCTTACGCATTCTTTCGCTCCAAATTCTGAAGATTCCCCTTCAGATTATTATATGCGGACGCTCGAGACTTCAGGTCATTATCAATCTGAGTTACTCCCTTCAAAAGAAGAAAAACAGGCAAGCGTTTCCAAGGTTTGCCTCTACCAGTACAACTTAAACAGCTTCTGACTAAGAGTATGTGATTACAGTCAAAGTACAACTTTAAAAGCACATTTAAAAAAATAAGAAACTTTGTTTTTAACAAAATTTCATAGGGATCTTTTACAGTGTATTAGTCCGTGTACTCAACTGCTTCTGTCACATCAATTCTCCAACCAAGTACAAGACCTGGCCCACAAGGTCTGGAGATCACTAATTAAAAGGCCTCAAGGCCAGATGTGGTTGCGCAGCCTTTAATCCCAGCTCTCAAGAGGCAGAGGCAGGAGGATCTCTGTGAGCTGGAGGCCAGCCTGGTTTATACAATGAGTTCTAGGATAGCCAGGACTACATAGAGAGACCTTGTCTCAAAAAACAGAGGAAAATCCTAAAAAGCATTTCATAGCTATAAGATACACATACACACACACACACACACTTCACATACACACCACATACACACAATATATAATTTAAACAAATTTTCTATAAATCAGTGTGTCCCACCTGCCTCAATTTTTGTCTTACCTTGGCAATTATTTCAGAAATGTTTTTCAGAGATTGCTTGATTGGGTATTTGGCCATATCCCACTGGAACCTTGTTATATAAGTAACCAAGTCAACTGAAATAAGGTAATAAATTAATTACTGAAGAGAAGTTGTAGTATTTTTTGTCCTGGAACTTACTCTATAGACCAGGCTGGCCTCAAACTTAAGAGATTCATCTGCCTCTGATTCCTGAGTGCTGGGACTAAAGGCGCGAGCCATACAATCTGTCTGTTTTGTTGCTGGTCTTTTAAAAAGATTTATTTATTTATTTATTTATTATGCTAGCAGTTTTCTGCCTGCATGTGTGCCCACATACCAGAAGAGGGCGCCAGATCTCATTACAGATGGTTGTGAGCCACCAAGAGGTTGCTGTGAATTGAACTCAGGACCTCTGGAAGAGCAGCCAGCGCTCTTTACCTGAACCATCTCTCCAGCGCCAAGGCAAAGATAAGTGTGAATGAGACTAGAAGAACAATGAAATTAAGACTTATTTTACGTTTTAGTCACTCACGTATCTGAGGTGGGGGGGCAGGTATGTATAGATGAGTGGACATGCCTGCAGAGGCCAGACAAGATTCCTGAAGTTACAGGTTGTTGTGAGTCATCCACTGTGTGTGCAAAGAACTGAACTCAGGTCCTCTGGAAGAGCAGTATGTGCTCTTAACCTCTGAGCCATCTGTCCAGCCCCAGAACACTAGATTTTTTTTTTAAAGTAGTATTATTGGTTGTGGTGGTACACACCTTTAATCCTAGGTAGAGGCAGGAGAACCTCTGTGAGTTCAAGTCTGACCTAGTCTACTTAACAAATTCTAGACCAGCCAGGGCTACACAGTGAGACCCTGTCTCAAAATTAATTAAATAAATAAAATCAACAATAATGAGATCAAAACATTCTTTATAAAGCCATCATTACAGAACAGGCTCAGTATACATTATTAACTTAGAGCTACAGACACATACATCAGTCTATTTTATGGGCACTAAGAAAAGCAGCATTTTGAGGGAAAGAGGCATTACCCTGTAATGAATCAATCATTCTAAGTAGAAAACAGGAGCATCTAACTGCAATGATGCTGAGATGCTCAGCTTTAAGTCGTTTCCGACAGGAGAGCAAAGCCTGCACCTTAGCCTACATTCTGTGTCACCTAAGAGTGACATGAGATTACTCCCAGGGGACAGATGTGACTGGTAACAGCAGCAGCAGCAGCCTCACAGCCTTCTGGTAAAGGAGCATCCTCACCTATGGGCTTCTAATCCTCTCTGCTTATGTTTCTAAGCCACTCACATTATATATACACTAACAACTGTAGGTCATAAAAGATCAGCTCACCTCCACTGGCCAGCAAGTTCTCCTGAACTTTATCTTTACTGTCCTCCAACACGTCAGCCATGTACTGAGCCACTTTCTTGACCACTCTGGGAAGTTTGAAAAAAAAAATCATTTTTAGAAAAAAAAAGCTATAAAATAACTGTCACAGTAGGACATATTATATAATGAATCCTACCTTATATAAAACATGACATATAATAGAGTATTTGATAACAATGAATATAGGAATATCGTCTGCTAATAAGAAGAAATGAGCTGAGCATGGTGGTACACGCTTGCAGTCCCAGTATAGGGAGAGCAGACAGGAGGATCTTAGGGCTTGCTGGTCAGTGGCTTACCCGAGTCTGCAAGCCCTGACTGCCATGGGCACCTGCACACGTGTGCCTCCATGAACATGCTCTCACACCCCAGGTACACACAGATACACACGTGCACACACACAAATATACACAAAACATTGACATATAAAAAAAGAATCCAGTCATTTCCCCAAATCATCCACCTAGCACAGAGAACTCTGGAAGACTCTCCAGAGACCCGGGCGCTGACAACAGAATCTCACTTCGTCCACTCCCACACATGCAGATACATTACCCTTCTACAAATGCATCCAGTTTAGCCAGTTCATCCGACAAGCCAACCAAGACATCCAACGTGCCAACCTAGAAGGGAAATTCAACTTAGTCCTCAGCTTCCATCGCGGTCAATCTTTTTAACTGAAGGTCTTACTATGTAACCAAGGTGAACCTCAGGCTTCCGTCCCCAGTCTCCCCAGGGCTGGGACTATAGGCTCACAGCACCACTTCTGACTCCCACCCCTTAAGAGGGGAGGGGCTGTTTTTATTTTGCTTTGAGGCAGGATCCCTTCTAGTTCCTGTGGCCAAGGCTGGCCTTGAGTTCCTGCTCTCCCTGCCTCAGCTGACTGAGTGCTGGGGTCAGGCTTGCCCTAGTCCTCCCAGTTCCACAGCCCTTTACCTTTAAAAACAAACAAAAACTAGATGATACATCTTTATCTGAAAGGGCCACAAACCTTACATTCTCCAGTTTTATTTCATAAAATACAGCAAAAAAGAAAAAAGAAAAAGAAAAGGTTGTCGGACATTTAAGTGCATATTTATGTATGAGGTAATTCTCTAAGGAGAAAGCACCACTCATGAAAACTTGGCACTTCATAAGCAGGCCTACGCTTGCTTTAAACAGGCCTGGGACAATGGCAATGTGAAGTTCTGCTGTACAACAGGGCCCCAGGACGGGTCTGGAGCTATCCATCAGGGCCTGCTGTTGACTCTGTATGCAGAACTGTGTGCCAAAGATCATGCTTTAGAAGTAAAATGCTGTTAGCCTGGCTGGTGGTGCACGCCTTTAATACCAGCACTTAGGAGGCAGAGGTAGGTGAATCTCGGTGAGTTCGAGGTCAGTCAGATCTACAAAGCGAGTTTCCGCACAGCTAAGGCTACACAGAGAAACCCTACCTCAAAAAAACAAAAAGAAGTAAAGTGCTGCTTTCGCAAAAGTTCAGGTAACATTCTGGAGCCTGCCTCATAACTGCTAGACCATGGGTCTTCAATAAATGTTAAAAATATTCACCCGGGTTGGGTGGGGGGGGGGGGTGGCGCACGCCTTTAATCCCAGTACTCAGGAGGCAGAAGCAGGAGAATCACTCTGAGTTTGAGGCCAGCCTGGTCTGAAAGAGCTAGTTCCAGGGCAGGCTCCAAAAGATAGAGAGGAAACCCTGTCTCAAAAAACAATAAAAAAAAAAAAATTCAATTGAGTAAAAAATGTCTAACTAGGCACTGTGGTAACAGACTATAAACAATAACGGAAATATTCCTGCGATATTTAAAAATAAATACTAAGACTCTTCTCTCCTGAAAATCCCATGTGATGTAGTACCAAGGCTTCCTATAACTCAGAGAAACACGGGAAT
Source organism: Alexandromys fortis (assembly GCF_014885135.2). Classification (NCBI taxonomy): domain Eukaryota; kingdom Metazoa; phylum Chordata; class Mammalia; order Rodentia; family Cricetidae; genus Alexandromys; species Alexandromys fortis. The sequence goes on along the minus strand of NW_026067896.1, from coordinate 4,220,709 downwards.
GAGACATGACTTCAGTGACTTCTTTGTGACATCCAGAGACCAGGAGGCGCTCTAAATCATGTCAACAGCCAGGGAGGAATGACTCTACTTCTCAAGGAACCTAGAAATTCACTTCTGACAGAACAAAGCGTGCCCTCCCCGGGCTCCCCAACTGCAGTTTTCTGCGCAGTACAGCCGCACCTTCAAGTCAGGAATGTTGAACTTGGAAGAAACCGCCAGGTTATTGTTCTTCGTAGTTGCTGCGTGGAGTTTCTCCCATGTTTGCTGACAGGTTTTCTCCCCAGGAGCAGATATGAGCCAGAACTCAGTCATGTTGGTTATCTCTTTGGAAATCAACGGAGAAGCTGTAATATTAAAGCAGAACAGTAACACTGCAGTCTAAAGTACAATCTTACATCAGTCAGGATCTAACATGGCCCCAGAGGCCCCAGCCAGAAGTGCTACTGGGGACTACAAAAGGGAAGGGAAGGTGGGAAACGCATTTGAAGGTGATATTGGGACCTTGGCCCCTCTTTCCTTCACCTGTTTTGATCTAGGATCTCAATGTTTTGCCCAAGCTTGCCTCAAACTTGGGTTCCAGCACTCTTCCCACTCTGGCTTCCCAAGGCTGCAATTCCAGGAACATGCCACCAAGCCTGAACCTTTTTCCTTTCACTGCCATGAGGAACACAGGACTTGGCTGTGTGGAGGTGGCACACGCCTTTAATCCCAGTGCTCAGGAAATGAGGCAGAGGAGCTCTTGAGTTTGAGGTCAGCCTGGTCTGCAGAGTTCCAGGACAGTCAGGGCTACACAGAGAAACCCTGTCTCAAAAACCACACACACAAGAAAACAGGACTTTCTGGCTGCGTGGGCAGGCTTGCTGCACTGAGACGCAAAAGCCCCCACTGCTGTCTTGGCCACTGACCTTGGCTATTTTCCTATCTGGCTCTTCCACCTAATACTCTACAGTCACCAAACTATTTTACCCCAGATAGCAATCAGGAGACTATCCTGACTATACTACACTGGTCCATCAGAGAATCTACTGGTATCTTTAAGCCTCTGGTTGTTTTGTTTGTTTAACAATATTGAGATTAAACCCGGGGCCTCAGGCACCTCAGATAAACACCAAGTCCTTTCCCAGTCCTCCAGAAACAGGGTTTCACTAAATTGCCTATGTTAGGCTTGGAGTCTCTTGGGTTTCTCCTGCCTAGGCCTTCCAAGTAGATAGGACTACAGGTCTATTGTGAGCCTAATCTGAGCCACTTTTAATAATACCAATTTCCTTGGGGGCCTCAGTTAGGGGAAATTTGATGATTTACTGCATGTTTACACCAGAAAATCTGGTGAAGGGTACTTGTGGGTGTATTTTTCTACTTGCTTTCTCCCCAGACAGCAGGTAAGGAAACCAACTGCTCTAACTCTGTCAAGAGCGTTTGGATGAGCTCTGCCGCTCTGTCCAGTGGGGGCCAGTACATTTCCATCTCCCCACTCTATCCCGTTTGTCCCGCGATGTCCCAAAGACTCCCGGAAACACTGAAGACCCTATTTTCCATCTATAAATAGCACACGCCTCTCTCCCCCACTGAGCCTTTACCAGGATAAAAGGAAATGATATCACAAATCTTTCTCCACCCAGCAGAGCAGCGTCTGGGCACACCAGAAAGTCTCGCTTTGGACCATAGCCCTTTAGGGAGATGAGAAAAGATGGCAAAGTGGCCTCTGCATTTGGTACTAAAACACACAGGTCTCCAAGCTGCCTCATTCCATTCTCACGGTAACCCTGAGAAGCTCACAGCTTAGTCGTGTACCTGAGGGCACAGCACACAACTGGGATCCGGGTCTAGCCTGGACTCAGAAGGCTGCATCCTCTAAAGGGCTCTTTCCTGTGCTGGGCTGGAGAGGAACCCTAGCATGTGCATGTGTGCACCCATGTGTGCACTGCACGTGTGTGCAGGTGGGAGAACTGACTGTGGGGTTGTTTATTGGCTGAGGCAGTGTCTCTGGTGTCTCTGGAGTGACCTCCACCTCTCTCCCTCACCACAGGAGCAGTGACCACAGGCTGCCCTGGCTGGGCCTGGGCTCGTGCAGTTAAGACTCTCACCCACTTCACACCTTCCTGGCCTGTATTTCTTCAATATTGTTGAATGAATAACCTTGAGGATTACATAATTTAACAGATAAATTGAATTATAGTTGCTTATCTACTTTCCCTTTTCCTACCCTTGATCTAATCTATACACAATTAAATACACCCATCTTAAGGCTTCAATCAAATCTGGAGTCATATATGGACCTGTTAAACCATTGCCAAACCAAAATAAACATTTGTAGTGACTCCTGCTTTTAGCCCCAAACAAGGAAGGCAGAGGCAGGGAGAGCTCTTTGAATTTCAGGCTAGTCAGGACTACATTAAGATCCTGTCTCAAAACAAAACAAAGAAAACTGTATTTTTAATTCAGGAGGGGTGATTCACTTGAGAGGCTGAAACAGGATTACCAGGAGTTCAAGGCTGAGTGAGTTACACAGCAAGACCCTGTCCCAGAACTCAAAAACAAAGTCAGGCACACGTGGTGGCACGTGCTTACAACCTCAGCACCCAGAACCACCTGAGACCGTCTCCTCAAACCTCGTCCTCCCATTAGTCCTACTCCACAGTCAGCCAGGGCACAGAACGCCACTGCTAATGTGCTGGTGGGCGCAGATGTGCTGAGGGCCCGGCTTCTGCAGCTGCAAACGCTCCTGCACTGCTCGGAACGCCACTGTGCACCTCCACAGCCCTGCTTACCTGCAGGTGGACGCTGCAACTCAAGGCATTTTATGAACAAATAATTCTGTGAAATCATGTTTCCATTTATCTTGGGAGAACATTGTAGAAATAAACTTTGGGGGAGGGGGTGTTAATACAGAGTTTCTCTGTATCCCTGGCTGTCCGGAAACTCGCACTATAGACCAGACTGGTCTTCAACTCAGAGATCCGGCTGCCTCTGGTCCCCGAGTTCTGGGTTTAGAGTCATGAGCCACCACTGCCAGCCAAAAGTGCACTTTCTAAGCAGATCACTGTGGTTTCTTTGACCTCATAGCAGCTGCCAAACTGTTTTCCAGCAAGAGAACATCTTCTGTTCTCCATTATTAAAGTGCTCAAGCTCCAGCGGTCCCGCCTGCTCCGTCTTCAGTCAGTGGCCGCAGGTGTGTCCTGCATTCCCACAAGGTGTGATGAAATTCAGTATCTTTTCACCTTCTCTTACAGTTCCTTTTTAAATTACTTGCTCACATATATGTACGTGTGTGTATGTGTAGGGGCCAGAGGGCAGTCTTAGGTGTGCTCCTCCAGCATCCATCACTCTTTCTGAGACAGGGTCCCTCACTGGCCTTCAGCTTACCTAGCAGGCTTGGCTGGCTGGCCAGTGAGCCCCACAGACCCACCTGTCTCAGCTTCGCTAGCACTGGGATTACAAGCACCAACAGGCACACCTGGTCTTTTTCTATTGTTTTCTTTCTTTTCTTTTTTTTTTTTTAATGAGTCCTAAGATTGAATTTAGGCCCTCATGTTTGCCCAACAAACATTTTACTGATGGAGTTATTACCCCAGTTCCTGGGTACAAATTAAATACACACACACACAATAAAACAATACTGAGACTGAGTTACTACTGAATTCTAGAGTTTTGTACACTGGTAAGATTTGAAACGCAATCAGCTTTGCATGCACGATTAGCCCTGTACCACTATAACCTGAGCTAATTGATTTATAGAGAAAATGTTGACTTGGCTCGATACTATAGAGGTCTAGTCTAGACGGCACTCCACTCAGGCAGGTGGTCAGATAGCACATCATGGCAGAAACACACAGGAGAGAAGAGGAGGGACAGGAGCCCCACAAGTCTCAGAGGCACACTACCAATGCCCTAAAGACTTCCCACTTAGCCCCTCTGAGAGTATCTACTATCCCGTCAACACTGGACACACGCGCGCACACACACACACACCACGTAAGATCCCCCTACTGGGCTGGTTCAGCGGTAGAGCTCTTGCCTAGCACTGGGTCATGAGGCCGTAGGTCTCATCCCTAGTACCACAAAAATATATAACCCAAGCCACAACACACAGGTATTTGTGGTTTATTTATACCCATGTGGTTTTCGTTTGTTTTCAGACAGTGTCTTTCTATGTAGCTCTGGTTGTTCTGAACTCTCTGTGTCGACCAGACTGGCCTTGAACTCACAAAGATCTGCCTGCTTCTGCCTCCCAAGTGTTGGGATTAAAAGGCCACTATGGCTGGCTGGCTTTTTAAATAATGGCTTCACTGTATTGCTGTACCCTGCCCATATTCCACCCCTCCACCCACCCTCACTACCCTCTAATGTAAGCAGGTAAAATCTATAGAGTCCACAACAGAAAACACCCTGTCTCCTCAGGCTTCTTTCTCCCCAGCAAACAGTCCCCCTTTCTATGTTCAGTTGTGTGTGTGTGTGCGGAATGGAAGGGAAGAAAGGGAAAGCAATTGTGTTGGCAATTTTTCAGTTTATAGCTATCTACTCATTCCAGGTTCCTGGTATTTCTCTGTCAACTTCACTTAACTAGCTAGATAGGCCTTCCCATGTAAAATCAGTCTGAGGATCAACTGCTCTGCTCTGCTCTGCTCGAGTTTCCTTCCCGACTCCAGTGCAATGCCCCTGCAAGGGAGAAAGCCGGGAGGGGCCGCAGAGCTCGCTGTCACCCGCAGTCTACAAGCAGTGTCTCCATCTGGCCTGACCAGATCTGTAGCTGTTTGTGTTGGGAAAGTGAGCCCATTTTAGTCAGAAGCTAGTTTGGTGGACATGCTAGTCATGACCTTTGATACTGTTATCTAAATGATATTTATTTCTGTGGAGAGTCAGTCACATCCTTCAGCATCCCCCCCTTTCTCAGTCTTGTGTTTTATTTAAAATAAAAAACACAAAACAGGATGAATGACAATGAACAGCAAAATTTTCACAAGTATAGGCAGAAAGGAAGGAGCAATTCTGTATCTGTGAAGAAGGACAACAATGGACATGAATTACTTGAGTAATAATGAGAGAAATGTTCATTTTATTACAAATAAAATTCATACACTATTGATAAGCTGTCTTGACTGACAAAATACAAATTCACTTAAAAGAGTTAATGAAGTAGCCGGGCGGTGGTGGCGCATGCCTTTAATCCCAGCACTGGGCCAGCCTGGTCTACAAGAGCTAGTTCTGGGACAGGCACCAAAGCTACAGAGAAACCCTGTCTCGAAGAAAAAAAAAAAAGAGTTAATGAAGCTATAACATCTGGTTACTACTGATTTAGATATATAAAGCCAGGTGTGCTGGCACATACTTGTAATTAAAAGTTCAAGGCCAGTGTGGGGTACTGTACTGAGCAACTTTTTGTAAACATGACACAAGCTAAGGTCATTTGGGAAGACCTCATATAGAAAATGCCTCCAGGCTGTAGGCAAACTGAAGGAGCATTTTCCTGATTCTTGATGTGGAAGACAGAGTCCACGGTGGAGTGCCAGGGCTGATGCGAGCCAGTCGTGAGGACCACGCTTGCAAACAGCATCCCTCTATGCCTTTACCTTTAGCCCCTGCCTCCAGGTTCCTGCCCTGTCTTCCCTCTGAAGACTATATAATCGAGGAGGTGAAATAGACCCTTTCCTTCCAAGCTGGTTTTGGTCAGTGTTTTATCACACTCAACAGAAACCTAATCAGACAGCTAAGTAGTAAAATTGCTTTCAAAACTCTAATGTCTAAAACGGTCATACTTTAGATACACTGTATCTAAACACACATTACTATTTAACAAAGGGATGTTCAAATAGGTGTTATGTGTCCAGGCTTATTTATTTACGTATCTGGGACAAATTCTCATTATACTACCCAGACCAGTCTTAAATGCCTGGGCTCACCCACCCTCCTGCCTCAGCTTTCCAAGCAGTGGGGGAATAAGGTGTGGGTACCCGTCTGGCTCAGTTTTATCTTTTGTATTTTGTGTTGCTGGAGATCACACCTAGGACCTCACTTGTCAGACATGCACTCCAGCTCCAGGCTACTTTCCCAGCCTACCAGGTGTCCCTACTTTGTAAGCACAAAACCACGCCCCTATCCCAAGAGCTGAAAAGTTCAGAGACCAGCAAACAGCATCACAACACAGAACACCAGAGTCTGGCAAATGGCCCAATGGGAAAGGCTCTTGCCACCAGGCCTGACTACGTCACTTTGATTCCCAGAACCACGTGAGGATGGAACAGAGAAAACAGGCTCCACAAATGCCCTGCGGCACACAGTTAAAGAAAGGGAGAGAGTGGGGAGGATAAAACCAGAGAGAAAGACAAGACTACTTTAGGCTATTATAACCATGTGTGAAGCACCAGGATCAATGCTAGCCAACAGCAATTTCATCTCACTGTGAACTATGGCCAGAGAAAACCCTAATGCCCGCTCCATGCCCGCTCCATGCAGCGCCACCGAAGGGCCAGAGCCAGCACTGCACGGACAACATAAAGAAGGGGGCTGATCCCAGCTCAGCTTATCACTGCATGCAAAATGAGAGGAGGCCAGGGAGATGACTGAAGCTACCTTTCTGTGGAAGGAGAGAACTGACTCTGGCAAGTTGTCTTCTGCCTTCACACGTACCACAGCATGCATGCATCCAAACTCACATATGCATCACAAACACTGTAACAATAAACTAAATTAAATAATTTAAAAATTATTTTAAAAAACATCCTGCAGGAAAATCATATTATAAACAGGTTTCAGAATCACTGTATCAAAATAAGGTGTTCCCAGCCAGGTGTGGTGGAGCATGCCTTAAACCCAGCACTTAAACCCAGGTGGCAGAGGCAGGTGGATCAGTGAATTCAAGGCCAGCTTGGTCTACCTAGTGAGTTCCAAGACAGAGCCACATAGTGACTCTATATTGGGGGCAGGGGAGGAAGGTGTTCCCATGATAACACAGTGAGTTTAGCATTGTAAGAGGGGGCAATACTATGCAACAGAAGATAGCTGGGCATAGTGGAGCACACCTTTGACTCCAGCACTTGGGGGTCAGAGACAGGCAGATTTCCTAGTTCAAGGCTAACCTTGTCTACAGTGTGTGTTCCAGGACAGTCAGGACCACACAGAGAAACCTTGTCTTGAAAAACAAAAACAAAACAAAACAAAACAAAAAGAATGGCTAATTGCAGAGTGTTTCCAAAGAACCACACAGCATCTCTAGAGTTGTTCACTAAAGTTATCCTAACTACACTGAGTTTAGAATGACACATGTGTGGACATGTCTGAACACATACAGACATATACATCAACCCATTTTTTGCATGCATTTGATGGTAACTAGCACACTTATTAAGCAAACAAAAACAAATGCTAAGAGTACAGAACAAAATAAAATCTAGGTAAACTTCTGCTTTGCTCAAGAATGAACACTTGCTACGTAGACATGGTGGCAAATGCTTTTAATTCCAGTGAGAGCTTGAGACAGAGAACAGTTTAGCTACAATCCCAGCACTGAGAAGCTGAGGCAGGAGGATCTAGAACTCAGGCCAGGCTGGGCAACACAGTGAATTCCTGTCATGAGTGAGTGAACTTACCAACAACAGAATACAAAGCATTTTGAATGTCACATGGACAAGTGACAGACGGCTCTGTGCCCACGCTGTTTCCTCTCGGATAACAGAAGGTTGAATAACTCATTACACATGTGCACCAAGTTCTGGCTCCCACATGGAACGAAATTTGAATCTGCCCACCAGTTCTTAGATGAGGTTTTCCTGCCATGTCCTCAAACCTTGCTGGATCCAATTCCACCTTAACCTCAGCCTGCCCTTAGCTATTTCCCATGCTGCCTCTCTGCTCAGGTCCACTCAGCACAAATTACCCTGTTTATAAAAACCATGCAAGCTCAGCGGTGAAGAGAACTGACTACTCTTCCAAAGGACCGGGGTTCAATTCCCAGCACCCACAAGGTAGCTCACAACTGTCCGTAACTACAGCTCCAGGGAACCCAACAGTCTTACAAAGGCACACACACACACACACACAGGCAAAACATCAATGCATGTAAAATAAAAATAAATAAATAAAGTATCTAAGACATTTTCTCAACTAAGTCCAAATCAATCAGCATACATTCCACTGCACCACTCTCAACCCAGGTTCATTAAACCCAGGTAAACATTATAACTGCATTAATACAGATACAAATTTTATGTCTCATCTCTTACTTAACTAGTGGCTGTTTTCAATTTAGGATCTTATTCATCTCAAGTTCCAGAACTGGGGTTGCCTCTGGGAAGCAAAACAAATTAACTGCAGTCCCGTTATCAAGTAACTTCCGATGATGGCCACAGATCAGGTAGGCAAAGGCACACAGATAAAGAGAGGGATGAGAGAGAGGCTCATGCAGAGGCCAAGACAGGAAAACAACCTCAGTGCAACACAGGAGCAGCCCAAGGGAAAAAGCACAGTAGGAAGGGAAAAACTGGGTTCAAAGCCTGGGATTGTTTAATTGCCACGGCTCTTACCTAGGCTGATCTGAAGGCTAGAATTACCCTCATACCACACTAACTTAAATGTGAAATAAAAACAACAATGTAGCAACTTGCACAGGACCACAAAAGGTGGGGGTACTGGGCCTGGACAGCTCTGCTTGCATTGTGGCTGTGACTGGAGAGTGGAAGACAAACCCACAGAGAACAGGAACGTGTCCCAGTAAGCACCCCAAGCCTGCACTCATGTTAGTGCTTGAACCCAGCTGCGGTTGCTCACACCTATTATTAGCCCAGCTGCATGGCTCATACCCATAACCCCAGCACTTGGAAAACTGAGGCAAGTTTGAGGCTAGGCTATGTGACAACCGAGTTCCAGGTCAGCCAGTAAGACCTTGTCTCAGAAGAACGGACAAGAGACAGGCAGGCGGGTTAGCCGGACACCATTCCTTTTAAATACACTCATCTCTACAGTGGTTTAAATTCCACAGGAAAAAGGCTGGAAGATGGTCTAGGTGCAAAATAACTTCCTTTTTGGTACTTGAAAATATGTTTCCTCTTTGATTACAAAATATTTTACCTTCAAATCAGAGGCCTTTTACTTGTGGTTGTGGGAGGGACTTATTCCTAGCCTGTTTAAACATTTCTAGCTCACCTTTCAATATTTCCAGCATTCTTGAGATCTTAGAATTGTTAAGACCATGTATCATCAATAAATACATTATAACTTCTTCAAGTTTATCTTCAAGTGAAAAAATATTAACTACATAAACCTGCTGGGTGGCAGTGGCGCACACCTTTAATTCCAGCACTTGGGATGCAGAGGCAGGCAGATCTCTGTGAGTCCGAGGCCAGCCTGGTCTAAAAGAGCTAGTTCCAGAACAGGCTCCAAACAAAATGAGTTCCAGGACAGCCAGAGCAACACAGAGAAACCCTGTTTTTGTTTTTGGGGAACTACCTAAATGTCTTCAGTGCATTTAAATATGAAAGAAAACAATCTTCAATCACTTTAGCTTATAAACTAGTATCTCGTCATCCCAGCTGTCAAGAAATAGATTTGAGAAAAGAAAGCCTTGCTTTTATGCAAATGACTATCAAACAGGAAGATCTGAGGCAGGTTAGAACCAGCCCAGCAAATGGCGCCCTAGTTACTACCCCAGTCTACTGTCCTCTTGTAGTCTACTCAAAACTCATTCTTTGGAGCTGGGGAAGGTAGCTCAGTTGGCATGGTGCTTGCCTAGCAAGGCTGAAGCCCAGCGTTCTATCCCCAACACCACATAAACTGTGTGTGGTTGCACAAACCTGTATTCCTAGCACTAAGGAGGCCAGATCTGAAGTTCAAGGTCATCGCTGACTGTTCAAAAAGAATAAAAGTCAGTCCTGCCAAACAACGTTGGAAAGCACCTAGTCACTTCTGGTAAAGCTACTGTAGGTGAACTGGCACACTGACCACATCCACAGTATATCTATTATTCAGAGTCATTAGGGGGACTTGTGTTTGGAATCTTAGCATCTAGGAGACAGGAAGATGGAGTTTGAGGCTAGCAGCCTGGACTTTATAGGGAGCGCCAGGCCAGCCTGGGCTAGAGTATGAAACCCCAGCTCATAAAACAAAAGGGCAGAGCCAAGGCAATGGCTCAGTGCCTAAGAGCCCTAGCTGCACCACTTGGTGACCCAAGCTCTATCCAGAACCTTAGTAAAAAATGGCTTGAGGGGCAACTGTGGTGAGCACTCCGACGTGGAGACAGAGGCAAAGACAGGAGAGCCACCCAGAGTTCACAAGTCAGTTCTGGTATACACAGGATCCTGCACCCTCCAGGTGGGCGAGGGAGTGACTGCTCCCAGTTGTCGCTTGACCGCCACACAAAGTAGACCACAGGAACAGCCGAAGCCATCCATACTCCTCCCAGAACGCCACTTCCCTTTGCTCTTGGGTGATCATTGATAATCCTGACTAGACCATGGTGCACTCTGCGCTAAGGTCTGAAATTCAAGTTAAAGGCTTAAAATCGGGGCTAAGTACAAGACTGACTCAATTCCCGACCCCCACCCGACTTCCCCTCTCAGAATTGCTTCAAGGACAACACACTGAACCGTGTGAGTACTGAAAAGCGCTTCAGTATGTATGTTCCTTCAGAGCAGAGAACAGTTAATGAAGGTATCTGTCCAAAGGCACAGCTGGTAACTGCACAGAGACTGACAGAGAACTCAAGGTTTTCATACAATTAGAAATATTAAAATGTAGTTTCTGCAGTCAATACTAACAGCCATCAAAACAAACTGAGCTTACATAAATATTACTCTTATTTTCTGAATCTTCATCATGTATTTGCCCAAGACAGTGGGGATACTGCATGCTTATCTGTCTCCGTGAGAAATGCACAGGACTATTTCTAGCTGTCTTGATGTGAGGATCACTAATCATGACGTGGTGGATGGTCTAGACGTAGGACAGCCTAAATGTCTAAACTGTCGTTAGCATTGCAGCTCAGAAGCCCCGAGTGAGTACAAGCTAAATGGTGAAGTTAGAAGGCTGCAGACAGCTCAGCAGGGAAGAGCACTTGTTGCTATGGCAGAAGACCCAGGTTCAGTTCCCAGCACTTACATGGTAGCTCACAACCACCAGTAACTCCAGCTGCACGGGATCCAATGCCCTCTTCTGGCTTCCACAGAAACCGGAAACATGTGGTACACATAACATACATGCAAACAAAACATTCATACACACAGAACAAAAATAATTTCTTTTAAAAAGTTAATATACCAGTTAATTGGGTTAACTCATAAAAAAGGTCTTTTTTAAAAAGAGAGAGAGAATTAGTTCCAGGACAGCCAGGGCTACATAGTGAGACACTGTCTCAAAATAAGTAAGTAAATAAATAAAAATCTCCTGCCTTGTTTTCAATTCGGAATTAGAGTGAGCACCCAGCTCTCAACATTGAGGATGCAGAGTACTGTTTCTTGAGATCTAGTATCTGCAAAGGAACCAAAAGGGAAAAGGATCCCTTAGTTCTGAGACTTCAGCACAATGAAGACTCGCTTGTTGCCAAAGAGCTGTGATCGACACCTGGTGCACTTCAGCTCACCCTGTGGCTTCTTATCTCCTCCAGCCATACAGTACACAGAAAAGCAACCCTGGGCTTTCCCAGACAGGGTCTTGCTATGCAGCCCTGGCTAGTCTGCAACTCACTATATATGCCAGGCTGCTCAAACTTGGGCAGGCCCTCCGGCCTCCGCCTCCCCAGTGCTGGAATTTAAGTGTGTACCAGGTACCAGGCCCAGCTCACAGAAGCCGTTTCTAAAGTGCAAACTCCAACTGCAGAATCCCTTGAAGCAGCCCTAACCAGTTAAAGTTTCACCAAAAAGCTTTGAATCTGAGATGCCACACACCTTCAAACCTAACCCTTCTTATGTGGCTATGGTTACTGCACAGGTAATCACCATGAATTGCATCTGAGGTCAGAAACCATGGAAGTTATGTTACACAAGTCCCTTGACTTCTCTGCTTCTAGCCCAAGAGTCTACATGGGTTCCTATCTACACAATGAATCTGGAAAGGGCAACAGATGGCATTACAAAGAGATAAATTTAAATTTAAACACATTTTGGCAAAAGTTTCCTCCTCAGCCGGGCGGTGGTGGCGCACGCCTTTAATCCCAGCACTTGGGAGGCAGAGGCAGGTGGATCTCTGTGAGTTCGAGACCAGCCTGGTCTACAAGAGCTAGTTCCAGGACAGGCTCCAAAACCATAGAGAAACCCTGTCTCGAAAATC
>NW_026067896.1:4152091-4208431 GCF_014885135.2 Alexandromys fortis | reverse complement strand
AAAAAAAAAAAAAAAAAAAAAAAAAAAAAAAAAAGAGTCTCCTCCTCCTCCAACAAACGTCAGAAAGATCTGGCCTCCACTGTACACTTCAGGTTGACTTAGAGCACCATAGTAACTACCTCCCGGGAGGGGCAAGTGGAACGCAATCTTCCTTTCCCTCCCCAATTCCTTACAATCCTTCAGTGGACTGCACTGCCCCTGAGCTAGTCTCGTTGGTTTATACCACCATCCATATCTTCACAAAACTATCTATGTCTTCTAAAGCCACAGCCTACAAATCCTCTGTGCTGCTAACAGGAAAGCCCTGGAGAGCCTACCCCAGCTCTCGACACAGGCCCGGCATGCATCTCTGCCAGTCTGTCCACTCCCCATCCGGGGCGCCCCCTGATTTCTAGAAAGGTATATTCCTCCTCTCGTTCTGGGGCCTTGACAGATTCTGTTCCCTCAGCTTGGAATGTTCTTTTCACTCCTGGCTGCTCATTCCCCGTTTCACACCAACCTCTTCTCAGACCTTCCCCCAGGTCAACTCGTCAGCAAAGCCTTCCGTGACTCTCCCGCGGAGGTCCTACTCCTGGAAAGCACCTCTGCAGCAGGCTATTGCTCCTCCGAAGCATATTCTACCCTTGGATAACATTCTCCGTGTTTCAGACACGCTCTCACTACACAGCTCTGGCTTGCTCTGCCTCCCAATTGTGAGGTTTTAAGTAAGGTCTGTGCTACCACACCCAACTCGTACGAGTATTATTAAAACCTCCCTCCTGCATAAACTCGGTGAGAACAGAGACCGGGTCTGTTTCCTAAGTCTTGGCGTCCCCATAGCCTCTGGTACTGAGCGTGCACTTAGGTGACAGGTGTCACTCGGCCTCAAAGCTATCCCCACTGCTCCACAATGCAGCCGACTTCAAACCTGGCCTCGGCACCCCGAAACATGCCTTCCCTCTCGTCAGGCCCTCAAATCCTGGGGCCTTCCCTGAATAGAGAGTTCTCCTTCCTCCGTTCTCCAACCCCGCTAGCTCGCCAAGACCCAAATTCAAGTTTTCTCTCCTCCATACTATTTTCCTCTCTGTTTTTACTAGTTTCATCGGTTCTCCTGTGGCCTGTCGTCTCACCATCAGTGCGAACTCCAGGGCCCGGCTAGTCACACCCCAGCACACCACTAACTACTGAGCGGCCACCACCACCCCAAACACACACACACACACACACACACACACACACACACAACATTTTTCCTCTGAAAAAGAGCACTCGCTTCCCTCTTATGCCTCATAGGTGATTCAATTTGCCTTGTGAGAGGCTGCCCGCAAGTTCCTTTTCAGGAGATTTTGCCTACCCTCCTTACATTCTGGTGAAATGGTTTTAGCTGCCTGGGTTTCTGTTCCGCCCACTGCCTACAATGACCCTGTGTCCTCTGTGACCGACCCCTGCCTGCGGTAGGCACCTCTTCGGCCCCGGAAACTGACATTTCTTCTCCTCCCGGACAGGCGAGAACACCCAGCGGAGACAGCACTCCAGCCCAGATCCTCCTTGGAGAGCCAATCTGTTACATTCCACCCCCTCGCGAGTGGCCAGCACTGGCTGGGACTCGAACCCAAGAGGGACCCAAGAGGATACCTCTCCCTTCTGCCCATTTCTTCCGAAGACACCAACCCTGGGCCCGGAGATGCGGACACCCGGCGCCCAGGCCGGCTGCAGCTCCGACGCCACAGTCTAGGCCCCCGCGCCCGCCCCCATCCTTCCCCGGCGGCCACTGCAGTGCCAGCTCCCGGCAGGGCTGTCGCTCGCTCACTGACCCGGGAAGGTGTCTCGGAGGCGGCGGCGGGTGCGGAGATGGGAAGCCGGGCAGACGTTAACCGCTCAGCGCTCCATCCCTCCCGGACCTAAGCTCCGGCCACTCGGCTTCCTCGACCCCTGCGCCCAGAGCGAGTCACGTGCCAGCCGGAGCAGTCAGCTGACCGCAGCGCACGCCGCTCCGCCTTCGGCGCGCGGTCGTGACGGCCGCCGGAGAGGGCGGGCCTGGGAGCAAGCGGCGCGCTTCCGCGTGGGCGGGTCTTCCCCCCAACCCCCCCCCCCCCCGCCCCGCCCCGCCCCCGGTGGCACCGGACCAGGGTCGCCAGCCACCCGGACGCGTCCCCGCCCGCAGATTCCCGCGATTCAGGCTCCCAGCCTCCTGCCCCGACTGCAAGTTTTTTTTGTTGTTGTTTTTTTTTGTTTGTTTGTTTTTTCAGATCAAGCGAATGCCGGTTTATTCAGACTTCCCCTACTGCAAGTTTTATCGGACAGTCCGGCTTTCGGGGAAATCTCCCTAGAAGTTCTCTTCGGTGTATTGATGTTTTTCATCCAGTCTGGTACCACTTCGTGTTCAGCTTTAACCACTGAGCACCAAGCGTTGTCAACCTGTTTTCTTAGGATTAGCTAGCAAGGGAACTCCGCGTCTGGTTTAGGTGGCAGCAAAATGAATACAGGTGATCAAGGACGGTTTCAGAATAGAGGCAAGGACGGGGAAACCATCGGCCTTGGGTCCCAGAATAGTAGGTATGGAGCCGCTCTCTCAAACCTTGCATATCTGACTGGTTGGGAAGATAGGCGGTACCTATCTCAGAATTTTAGAAACTCGGGGTTGGGGGATTTTTCTATTTTAATTGTTTTTAGATTTACAGCTTAGCAAACTGGAGGCCCAGAGGTCATGGAGACCGTGCACAAAGGAATGGGCACTCTCGACAATAAGTCCTGGCTGTCCTTACTAGAACGTGTAATGATAGACTTTATCAACTTGGAGACAACTCTGGGCGTGTCTTTGCATGAGTTTCCAGCCAACTTTAACTAGGAACGCTGGCCCTGAATGGGCAGCACCATCTCCTGGGCTGGGAGCGAACACAGGATGACTTTTGCCAGCGGCGATGGAGAGTTGGCTCCGGAGTTAAGAGCGTATTCTGCTCTTGCAGAGGATCTGAATTCTGTTACCAGCACCCACGTGGAGCGCCTTTGACTCCAGCTACCTCCAGGGGATCTGATAGCTTCATCGGGCCTCCACCCAGGGAGACAAACACACTCATACACATAAACACAAATAAAATAGGGCTCTAAAAAATAAGGGCTAGAGAGAAGGCTCAGCAGGTAGAGGCGCTTGCCACCAAGCATAATAACTTTAGTTGTACCCCAGGACCCTCATAGTGGAAGGTGAGAACCAGGATAGTCTCCAGTCTCCACACATACACATTAACACCCACATGTGTACATACAAACAAATGTAGTAAAAAAAATGTTTAAAAAATATTTGGAAGCCGGGCGATGGTGCCGCACACCTTTAATCCCAGCACTCGGGAGGCAGAGGCAGGCGGATCTCTGTGAGTTCGAGACCAGCCTGGTCTACAGAGCTAGTTCCAGGACAGGCTCCAAAGCCACAGAGAAACCCTGTCTCGGAAAAAAAAAAATGGGTTTTTTTTTTTGGTTGGTTGGTTGGTTGCTTTTACTGGGGGATGGGCTTGTCTCTCTCTGTAGACAAGCAAGCTGGCCTCCAACTCACATAGATTCGCCTGCCTCTGCCTCCTAAATGATGAGATTAAAGGCGTGAGCCACCGCCCAACTTTTTTTTTAAGGAGGAAGCTAAGCACCAACATTCACCTCTCTGCTTCCTGTCTATAAATACAGCTCGACCCCCATCTCAGACTCCTGCCTTCAGAGTTAGCTTGCTCTTACCACCCTGCTACAAACTGTGAGACAAAATAACTCTTTGTATTCTTTACTTTTCTATTGCTAGAATAGAATACCATTGTAGCTCAAATTCTAATTGGTCTTAATAATAAAAACTTAAGAGTCAGCTATCAGGGGGTGAAAGTGGAAGGATGAGAGAAGCAGAGAAGCCAGCTACTAGTTCTTACCTCTACTAATACTCAGACCAGAGGAGCGATCCTGTCCCTTCGAATCCTCAGACTGCCCTGAGCTCCTGCCGATCCTCCCGCCTTATATTCCTCTCTCCACCCAGTCAGGTCACTGCGGCCTCCACCTCCCTAATGCTGGGATTAGAGTCCTGTGATCTCAAGGGCTTTGTGTGAGCTCTGTTTCTCTTTTAGACAGTTTCAATCTCAGGTAGCTCAGGGTGGCCTTGAACTCACAGAGATCCACCCGCCTCTGTCCCGCTGGCTTAAAGGTGTGTACCTCCACTACCTGACCTCTGTGGCTAACTCGTGGCTTGGCTCCGCACTCTTCAGACTAGCTTTATTTGTTAGATCACAAAAAAATATCACTACATACCATAGTCAAGGCAACATATTTATTTGGGTTTGTGTTCCAGAAAGATAAGAGTCCATTCCCAGCACAGCAGGGAAGTGTGGCAGCTCACCGGCTTAGCAGCTGGAATAGCTGAGAGCTCATAGACCTAACCACAAACTGGAAGCCGGAAGCACACTGGAAATGTGACATACTTCCTCCAACAATGCCACACCTCCTAAACCTCCCCCAAACAACCCCACCCACCAGGGACCAAGTATTCAAATAGCTGAGGCTGAGCAAGAAGTCCATTCAAACTACCACAGCTTTCTGCCCTTAAATTGCTACTTGTATTTTGTGGCAACCACAAAAAATGCAAATAATACTCCAAATTGTTAGGAAAAATGAGATCTCCAGTCTAATAAACCTGAACGTGTGTTTCTTAAGCCTTGGAAACATGTTTATAGAAACGGTGTGGGAGAGTTCGGAACTGTGGGCTAGGGCAGCTCTACAATGCTGTATAGCTCTTAATCAGTCGATACCGAGTGGGGTTCAGAAGACCAGAATGCCCACAGAAATGTAAGTGAAGTCCTGGCTCATGAGATTTCAGTGGGGAACAAGGACTCCATTGGGGACTAGGCTAGAAGTCCTTTGCATCCAATTCTGGAAAGAACTTGCTACATTTTGGCTATGTTCTGAAATTTTAAGGCTAAGCTCAAAAGTAACATAGTGCGTTACTCAGCAAGGGATTTTTAATGACAGTGTAACATCCAGCCTGCAGAACAGTTACTGCTGACTGCTCTTAGCTCTTCATCAGAAAGAAGAAAACCATGAAAAATGCAGTTTGATTGAAGAATCTTGAACTTCTTAAAATGTCAGGCAAGGTAGGTGTAGAGAAAGCAGATGTTCCATTGATAGCTCCAACCAGTGAAAATATAAAATCTTTGGAAAAGAAGGAACTTGAGGAAAATAGGGCCAAATGGCTTGTTCTTCAAAAACAACTGCTTAAAGGGCAAGAAAGATGCTCAGTGGTTGAGAGAACTTGTTGCTCTTCCAGAGGACTAGAGTTCATTCCCAGCACCCACATCAACCGGCTCACAATCACTTTCAGCTCCAGGGATGCCGGTACCCTCTTCTGGCCTCCTTGAGCATGTTTGTGGAGTATTTTCTTGATTAATGATTGATGTGGGAGGGCATAGCCACTGTGGTCAATGCCAC
Source organism: Alexandromys fortis (assembly GCF_014885135.2). Classification (NCBI taxonomy): domain Eukaryota; kingdom Metazoa; phylum Chordata; class Mammalia; order Rodentia; family Cricetidae; genus Alexandromys; species Alexandromys fortis. Next base: position 4,203,004 of record NW_026067896.1, on the reverse strand, counting down.
CCCTAGGCAGGTAGTTCTGGATTGTATAAGAAAATAAACTGAGCAAGCCCTAGAGAGCAAGCCAGCACACAGGGTTCCTCCATGTTCTCTGCTTCAGTCCCTGCCACCAGGTTCTCACCTGAATTCTTGGCTTTGCTTCTTTTATTTTTAATATTTATTTATTATATATACAATATTGTGTCTGTGTGTATGCCTGCAGGCCATAGGAGGGTACCGGACCTCTTTACAGATGGTTGTGAGCCACCAATTGGTTGCTGGGAATTGAACTCAGGACCTTTGGAAGAGCAGGCAATGCTCTTAACCTCTGAGCCATCTCTCCAGCCCATGGCTTTGCTTTCTTCAGTGATGGACTGTAAGCTGTAAGATGACATAAACCCTTCCTCCAGTTGCTTTCAGGTCATTAGTGTAATGGTCTGTCTTGTCCCTTTAAGAGACAAGCCCTGCCCACTCCCCTACTCCACCCCCCCCACCACTCCCCCAACACCTGTCCACTGAGGCAAGTAGATCTTCTTTCTGAGCCTGAGTCCTTCCTTTCTGTATCTCTCCCAAAGAGGCAGCTTTTGCCTCTCTCCCTTCTCCCCACTTCTCCCGGCTTCCCCCCCTTCTGCTCTTCCCTCTTCTCCCCTTCTCCTCTTTCCCCTCCCATAACCCACTAAATAAATACCCACCTGCTCTTCATTGTGCTTCTCTGTCTCCACCCACTGAGTATCTCTCACCCACCACGCAGCTCCCTGCCTGGGACTGGCTGCCTTCATGGCCCACCATGATCTCATGGCCCACTGCCTATTGCTGCCACTCGGGGACCTGCTGTCATTTTATTTTTATTATAACATTGGTGTTTGTGACTTGGACAAGCTCTTTCCAGGTTCTCTCTGCCCACGGGTGGCTGAGGACATATGAAACCCTGGGAGTTCTAGGTCAGCCTGGTCTACGCGTCAAGTTCCCCCACCAGGTGGAGTTACCCAGTCACACAGGTGTGGCGGGCAACTTGAACAACAGGGTAAAGTACTTGCCACCAAGCCCGAAGGCCTGAGTTCGAATCCCCAGATCCACATGGTGGAAGGAGAAAACTGACTCCCTTAAGTTTTCCTTTGACCTCCTCAGCACATAGGTATGTGTGAGTGTGCACATGCATACACTTAATGAATGAGTGAATTAATGAATGAATAAATAAATATAAATTGCAAAAAATATCCTTTTAACTTTAACTCTTAATTATATCAGCTGGGCATGATGGCTCACACCTGTAATCCCAAGCATTAGGTGACTGAGCCTGGAGGATTGCTATGAGTTTGAGGCTAGCCTTGTAACTTCCTTGTTGTCTGTAATTGACAAGGATATTTGTGTTCTTTCTGGCCAATGGGTCTCCACAAAAGCAGTAGAGGTATAAAAGGTTGCTGGGCAAAATAAAGGTTGCTGTTCTTCCACCTGAAAAAAAAAGCCTCTGTGTCTCATAGCCCGAGCTACATAGTTAGGCCTTGCCTTGAGAAACCTAAATGATTGATAGATAGATAGATAGATGATAGATAGATAGATAGATAGATAGATAGATAGATAGATAGATAGATAGGATAGATGGATGGATAGATAGATAGATAGATAGATAGATAGATAGATAGATAGATAGATAGATAGATAGATAGATGATAGATAGAATGGATAGATGGAGGGATAGATGGATGGATGGATAGATAGATGATAGATAGATATAGATAGATAGATAGATAGATAGATAGATAGATAGATGGAATGTCACAGGGATATCCCGATCCCTGCCTTTTGAAGCACTTGGGAGTCTGAGGCAGATGGACAACAAATTTTAGGACAGCTCAGCTATGCAAGACCCTGTTTCAAAAATAAAAAAAGGAAAGGAAAGATCTGGGCTTAGTGGTAGAGCTGCTGGGGAGGCTAAAGCAAAAAGAGTGGAATTCCCTGCCAAGAACTTCCAAGGCTACAGAGAGAGTTCAAGGCCAACCTGGGCAACGTGGTACGATTAAATACACACTAAAGGTGAAGCAAACCCCTGTGGGTATAGCTCGGTGGCAGACCGTCTTCACAGGTCCTGGATGACCCAACCTTCAGCACAAAACAAGGGGGAAAACAGTCCGCAGTATCTATCAGAAGATAATCTGCTAGGTTTTTAGGTTATTGAACCACAGGATGTTTGGGGAGGTAAAGGTTCTATACGCGGGGTTATTCTCTTGTTATTTGTTTGCTCGAGGCAGGAAGTCATACTGTAGGCTTGAAATTGTGGCCGTTACTCTGCCTTTGTCTTCCAGATACTGGAGCCACAGGTGTGAGCCACCACACCCGGCTGCTCGCCTCTTTCCAGTCCTTGTCGTGAAACTGTGAGCTCTCCTCCTTTTTCTTTCTTTTCTCTTTTATTTTTCCTTCTTATATTTTTGAGACAAGATTTCTCTGTGCAATCCTGGCTTTCCTGGAACTTGCTCTGGAGACCAGGCTGGCCTTGAACTCTCTGAGACCCACCAGTCTCTGTTTTAGGGCTGGGACTAAAGGCGCGCGCCACCACACCCAGCTGGAACTGTCAACTCTTAGTGCACTAGGAGTGTCACCTAGCGAGCATCTGGCTACAAGAAGTTAAAGTTCTATGGCAGTCCTTCTAGCAGGCGTCTTAGATCCAGCCTGGCAGCTGCTATCCCACCTGAAAACGGCCCTGTAGCCTCCAGTCATCTATCCAGTTCTTGTAAGTCATAGGGCCACTTGTCTGTCCTGTATCTTGCCTCCACGACAGCTTAGATTGCATGACCCTCTCTCTTCTCCATTCCTTTTTTTCCACCATCTGCTGAAGTTTACAGGTTGTCTGCTGTGGTGACTTGAATAAGAATGGCCCCCATAGGCTCCTGTATTTGAGTGCTTAGTTACTTGAGAAAATTTCTTATTTTCTTTCTTTCTTTTTCCTTTCTTTTTTCCATTTTTTTTTTAAAAAAAAGAGAGGGTTTCTCTGTGTAGCCCTGGCTATCTTGGAATCCTCTCTGTAGACCAGGCTAGCCTCAAACACAGAGATATACCAGGGCTAGGTCCTTGTCCCACTGCCAATGGCCCCTCACACAGACCAGGCTACACAACTGTGGCCCACATGCAGAGGCCTAGTTTGGTCCCATGCAGGCTCCCCAGCTGTGGTCTGGAGTCTGTAAGCTCCCATGAGCTTGGGTCAGCGGTCTCTGTGCATTTCCTCATCACGATCTCATCTACTCCCTCCTCCTCTCTTGGACTGGATTCCCAGAGCTTGTCCTGGTGCTTGGCTGTGGATCTCTGCATCTGCTTCCATCAGTTACTGGATGAAATTTCTCCAATCTGATTGGGGTTAGGGTATTCACCAATCTGATTACAGGGAAAGGCCAGTTCAGGCACCCTCTCCACTATTGCTAGGAGTCTTAGCTGGGGTCATCCTTGTGGATTCCTGGGAATTTCCATGGCACCAGGCTTCTCCCTAACCCCATAATGGTTCCCTCTGTCAAGATATCGCTTTCATTGTATCCCCAACTCTACCATCCTGTTCCCTCATGTTCCCCTCCCCTGTCCTCTCTCCTCTACCCTCCCCCATCTCCAGTTTGCACAGATCTCATCTATTTCTCCTTCCCAGGGTGACTCATGCATCCTTCTTAGGGTCCTCCTTGTTACTAGTTTATCTGGAGCTGTGGATTACAGTCTGTTATTCCTTGCTTTACAGCTAATATCACATTACCTGAATGACAGTAACTGAAATTCCAGAACTGGGGTGCATCTGCCCCGCACTGCATGGCAACTTGAAAGGCCAGTGGGCTCCTGTCTAGGGAAGTCAGGAGCACTGCTACTGAGCCTGCTCCTCTATCCCCAACCTCCTAGACAAGAGCCCTACATAAGCTTTGCCCCGAAACCCCGGATTCCCTCCCTCAGTCACTGGATGTGGAATCTCAACACTTAGGAGCCAGAAACAGGAAGGCTGGCAGGGTTGAAGGCCAGCTTGGGTAACAGTAAGAGACAGAGGGGTTGTTGTTTGTTCGTTCCTTTTATGTTCTGGTAGTGCCCTCTGCCTTTTTCTTCTCTTTCCCTTTTCTCTTCCTCTCAACGGACTTGAATTTGTTACATAGCAGAAGAGCTACATCTGAGTCTGTCCAAATACCCGGAAATGAGCTCAAACTGGACTGTATGCTTCCTGGCAGCTAGATAAAAGCTGGCTATCCTCAGGAACTTGTAAAACTGGTTCCCATCTGCCAAAAGGAACCATTTCCCTTACCTCTGGCAGAAGGAGCACTTGGCTGCCTGTGGTAGAATATCAAAGTCCATGCTGGTTTCCAGGCCCCCTTGGTGTAACAGGGCCACACACCTCTGGAGGCCCCCAGACCTTAGCACAACTGACTCCATGATGGAAGTATCAGTCAGACCATAAAACTCAGCACGTAGACAGTATCACCTGCCAAAATGAAAACAAAGGCCTCATCCTCCAAAATCCATAGTTCTGGGAAAGTCTCTAAATGTACTAACTTGCTTTTAGAATCCTGTAGTTCCACCTCTGGCTAACTGTTCTTGTTAACTGAAGTATGTCAACCCAGAACATGGTTTTTGTGCTTAAAAGCTCACCCGGAGGAAGACTGGATGCCGTATTGGATTCCTAAACACCCAGTGCCAGCTTATAAAGACTTATCGCCGGGCAATGATGGCGCACGCCTTTAATCCCAGCACTCGGAAGGCAGAGGCAGGCGGATCTCTGTGAGTTCGAGACCAGCCTGGTCTACAGAATGAGTTCCAGGGCAGACTCCAAAGCCACAGAGAAACCCTGTCTCGAAAAACCAAAAAAAAAAAAAAAAACCAGACTTATCATTGGCTTCAGCCTCTGCTCCAGCACTGTCTCTGGGGGATACCCCACAACAGCAGTATCCCACGTATCTACATCTCAAATGGTCCATGCTGACACACTGACTTCTCACCTCCCCGGCCTCCCTCATCCCAGATACGGTTTGTTCTCTTTATGATGGCAAGCTCCGCCTCCCACTGCTTTTTTCTCTATAATCTCTGTGTTCTCCATAACTGATTATTCTCCCTTCTCTCAGCAACAGCCCTGGCCGTATGCAGTCAGCCAGCCATGCTCAGTCTGCTTCTCTCTCCCCCTGCTCCGGATTCTCCCGGATGCCCCTGTTCTCGGCAGTAGCAGCTCTAAACACATCATGGATGGATCAAGTCGGCAGTTTATTTACTGCACCCCATCTCCTAGGAGAAGATAACCTTTAGTTACTCATCCTCCTGCCTCCATCTCCTGGCCGTGAGTGTTGAGAGTGTAAGTGTGTGCCACCTCAGCCACTGAAAGGATTTTTTCAACCAAAGATTATCTTGGTGATAAGAGGCCAAGGAATACCACAAAATTCACACCATGAAATAGACATCATACAAGAGATTATTGGGGGGGGGGCACACACAAAATGGCTGCCTCTGTGTGGGATGGAGACAGCGACAGGTCAGGCTGTGATGGTGGGCTTTGCCGGGGCATGGAGCAAGCACACAGAGAAAAGGCAGCATGGTGGGCAAGTGTCCCCTTGGCCGTTAGTGATGGTGGAGCTGTTGGCACTGAACTGGCGTGGAGAGGAAGCTGGTGTTGGAATGTGGGAAAAGGACTCCTGGCGAGTCTCGGAACACCCAACACTGACAGTTTTCTTAGTTTCCAGTTATGGAAATAATAAACACTCTGAAATATTTATTGCAACAGTAATCTATGAAAAACACCCATGATTTCTTCTGGTGACAACGTCCCAGGAAGGTTTGTTTTGTCCCATGTGGCTAAGGAATTACTTGGACAGGTCTGGATCCTTCGACCTCTAGTTGCTGGGCACATGTACCACGGTGTCCAGTTTAGGAGTCCTAGGTACCAGTCAATTTTATTGACTATAGTCATTGCTGGCTAACTAAGAACCACTCACATTCCAGGACTAGGTGCTACCCCATCCCACTTCAACGACTCAGTGGCAGCAGCCACGTCATCACCAGCCACCAAATGTAAGACATCCCCACTGTTGCCATGAGGCTGGTGCCCTTCATGAAGCTCCCCCATCACACTCCTATCCCCCTTCTTTCTCTCCTGTCCTGGATCAGAGGTAGCCTTTCATGCCCTCTCCCCAGTAAACCTCTTATTAAGGTCTGTTGAGTGGTGTGATCCTTCTAACATTCCTTGGCTCCATCCACCGAGGTGCTTCCTCTGCAAAACCCTAACACTTATAATTAAAACTTCAGTTTCTTGCTAGGCATAGGTGTTAGAGTATCATTGAAGGCCCATTAAGGGAAAGACACAAGAATGGGATGTATTTCTAGGTAAAAACTCCCTTAAGAGTTGATCTGAGCCAGACAGTGGTGGTACATGCCTTTAACCCCAGCATTCAGGAGGCAGGTGGATCTCTGTGAGTTCAAGGGAAGACTAGTCTACAGAATGAGTTCCTGGATTGCCAGGGTTACACACAGAGAAACTGTGTCTCAAAAAACAAAAACACAACAGCAGCAAAAGGGAGTTGATTTGATTGGTTGAGCCAATCACATAACCAAGGGACTAAAGAGACAGGAGAATGAGAGAATGTGCTTTTCTCCTCCAGGGTCCCTGTCCCCTAGCACAGTCCCTCTGAACTCAGGGAGAGTCTATTGGGTCTCAGGACTCAGGAAGGGATGACTTTCCCTTCCTACTCTCTTCTATTTTCTTTCAGATGCTGGCCAGAGTCCATGTGTGCTTTTTCTTGCCATTTTGGGCTTTTTCTCTCCCCTTCTTGCCATCTTCTGGCTGTTTGTCTGCAGAGTGGCTGGCTTCTCTGTGGCTTAACTCCACCTGCATGGCCTTTTCCATTTCTCTATTCTCTCTCTCTCTGTCTCTCTGTCTCTCTCTCTCTCTCTCTCTCTCTCTGTCTCTCTCTCTGTCTCTCTCTCTCTGCCTCTCTCTCTGTCTCTCTCTCTCTGCCTCTCTCTCTGTCTCTCTGTCTCTCTCCCACCTCCCGAAGCTACTAAGATTTCCCTGCCCTGGGACTTTGCCCTTAAACTCAAATTGTCTTTGAGATTTGGCTTGAATCCATTCTTTTTGTTTGTTTCTTTGTTTTTGAGACAGGGTCTCACTGTGTAGCCCTGGCTGACCTCAAAGCCACATCTGTGAAGAGACCCCATGACCATGGCAAGTCTTATAAACAGGGCTTATAGCTCTTATAATTGGGGTTTGCTTACAGTTTCAGAGGTTTGGTCCACTGTCATCATGGTGGGGAACCTGGCGGTAGGCAGACAGACACGGTACTGAAGCAGTATCTGAGAGTTCTACATTCGGATCCAAAGACGGCAGGAATAGAGAGAGTTACTGGTCCTGGCTTGGGGTTTTTGAAACCTCAAAACCCATCCCCAATAACATACTTCCTCCAACAAGGCCACACCTCTCAGTTCTTCCAAATAGTGCCACTCCCTATGAGTCTATGGGAGCCAGTTTCATTCAAACCACAAGAGATAGAGAAGGAGCTGGACACCCAAGAGGAAAGCACGCCCAGGCCCCGAGCCCACCCAGCATATGCTGTGGCAATCTGTGGCACCAAGCGTGGGAACAAAGACATTGCTTTGCTTGGCATTGTGTCCCTAAGAATAAATACTAAATAAACATGGAGCATTGAGAGTAAGCAGACAGAGAGGCAAGCGCTAAACTAGGAATCAGGGGGTCTGGTTCCTCATCTCGCCAGAATGAGCAATGGTGACTGGAGGGGGGGGTGGCTTTTAGGGAGATGACAATCCCCGCGGCCTTCAGTGTTCCCATGGGACCTGTAGAAACACAGAGGCAACATGTCAGGCCCTAAGTACACAGCTGGTGACTGAAACCATGCTATTATTTCTGCACCTTAGGAATCTGGGTCTGGGCTAACCTCAAACTCCCTTCCTGCAAGGTTTGTAGCCTGGAGGCTTCCTCGCATTTGTTACTGTGTAGCAGACTTCCTTCTAAGGAGTTTGATTTTGTGACTCAGCTCTGCAGCGGGAACCCATGACAGCCTTGTGAGACGAGCTTAACTCTGTCTATGTTCCTGTGTGTGAGTGACCCAGCGGGCTGAGTGACCCTGCATTTCCAGTGAAGTATGGAAAGCAGAAATTGTACAAGGTTTTCAATTAGCAGATTTTAAAAAGGACAATACCAGTCACTATTGCTTGTGAGTATCCACATTGTAAGAAAGAAGTCACAAAGAGGGGTGTCTTTGTTCCAGATATGCATGAGTAAATGACGCCCCTTTTTTAAAAAAATCTCAGAAACAGGTGCATGCTGTTAACTTATATTGTAGTTAAGGCTGTTCCACGTTCCACAGCTGCTCTGCATCTGGAATGTCTAGCTGAAGCAGAGCTGGGACTGAGGAGCATGATCTTAAAGCTATGCTAGGACAGGAGCGTCATCCAGTCTACCCTCAAGGAAAGAATGGACCATGGCAGAGAGTTCATGCAGCAAAAACCCTTCACTTGTCAGCCCCTTCCAGGTCCTCAGTGTCTTCTCTGAGTCACATCCTTTCCACGTCACTCAAAGACCACGAGACACGGGGACTACACAGGTCGGGCCGTGTGTCCAAGCAAAGTGACAAGCAGCGCCGACTCCTGATCTTCCCAAGAGGTTGTCAGAGGCTTCGTTGTGCTGGCCTCATCATTAACATCTTTCTAAGGACCACCTTGCATCCCACTGCAAACACTGAGAGTTAATAAGCATTTCCTATCTCTCGTTTCCAGAGACTCTGAGCTCCCACAGTGGGAACCCAATGAAATTCTAGTTAGAACAATAAGATAACTGGAGATCAAGGAGATACAAGTTGGAAAGGAAGAAAACAGTCTCTTTCTATGACTGACTGTGCTTGAAGCAACCAGGGAGTTGAGTGTCCAGGTAGGCTGGGGAGGGGCAGCTCACCCAGAAGAATTCTGAGACTTGGCACCAAGAGAAAGGGACTTGGGCACTGATTTCCTCAATAGTTTCTGCCCCAAAGATGCCACACGGCAAGAACACTGCCATGTTCATGGTGGATCCTAGTGGGAAGTTGGTAAGAGAGAGAGGTGTGAGACAGGGGTCACAAAGGGTACCACGTTCATGTATAACTGAAGACACTAAATTTAGAGAAATGAATGACTTCCACCAGATGGCAATGTTTTTGCACCAAGGTAGGGCGGAAAACTCTGTAATGATGGATGATGTCCCCCTTCTGTGGCTGTGATTAAACACTCTTCTGCCCTGCCATAGGCCAAAGCAGCTTTATTCATCAACCAGCAAAAGCAACACGTAGTCACGGCACACAGAATGGCATCCCACATCACCTGACAACGTTGAACCTACAGTCGGGAAGCGGAAATTGATGGAGGCCTATGCTCACTTCTTCACTTACCACAGTCCAGGATTCCCACCAGGGAATGGTGCCATCCACCGCGGGAGAATTGTCTCACTTCAACTAATGAAATCAAGATGTCTTAGTTAGGATTTTTATAGCTGTGAAGAGACACCATGACCACTGTAACTCTTAAAAAGGAAACATTTAATTGGAGGGGCTTGTCTTCGGTTCCAGAGATTCAGTTTATTTTCATCACGGGGGGAGGGGGGGGCATGGTGGTGCGTAGGCAGACATGGAGTTGGAGCTGAGAGAGATACATCTTGCAGGCAACAGAAGTCAGCTAACTGTGACAGTAACACTAGGCAAAGCTTAAGCAAAAGACCCCAAAGCCTGCCCCCACAGTGACGCACTTCTACCAACAAGGTCATAGCCACTCCAACAAGCCACGCCTCCTAATAGTACCACTCCTTGTGAGATTATGGGGACCACTTACATTTAAACTACCACCTTCCCCTTGGTAACAATATCACAATGCATTAAGCAGCAATTAACTCATTCTGCTACTTTTCCTAACCAAAAGTGAAGAAGTCCAAATTCCTCCAAACACAAACATGGTCAGGCCTATTACAGCAGTACCCCAGTCCCTGGTACCAACTTCTGTGTTAGGTTTTTCATTGCTGTGAAGAGACACCATGACCACGGCAACTCTTATAAAGGAAACATTTAATTGGGGTGGCTCGTTTTCTGTTTCAGCATGGCATGTTTATCTCCTGCTTCCTCTGAATCTTGCTGATGACTCCCTGTGACTCTGCCCTTCTTCCCAGCATCCTCTTACTTTGGCTTTCCCACCTAACCTCTTCTTGCCTAGCTATTGGCCAGTCAGCTCTTTATTAAACCAATGAGAGTAATCCATATTCACAGTGTACAAAAAGGATTATTCCACAGCAGTGAGGCCTAATGGCAAGTCTGTAGGTCACTGGGGACATGCTATTAAAGGGGATTAGGGCATCCTAGTCCTCTCTTGACCTTTTGTTTTTCATGATATGCCCTCAGCATAGGCCCAAAGCACCAGATCCAATTAATTATGAACTGAAATCTACCAGTGAGCTCAAGTAAAAGAAAAATAAATAAATAAATAAAATAAAAACCCTTCCCTCCCACCCACTCCTTGAGGCAGAGTTTCTATGTATAGCCCTGACTGTCCTGGAACACTCTATGTAGCCCAGGCTGGCCTTGAACTCACAGAAATCTGCCTGCCCCTGCCTTCTGAGTGCTGAGAGTAAAGACCACGAGCCACAAGCTTTTCTCTTTCTAAGCTAATTATCCCAGGTGTTTTGCTACCGTGATGAAAAGCTAACACCAAGAAAGAGATAGCGTCTGTGTGTGGGTTTATGCACATGGGTGCAGTACCTGAGGGGGCCAGAAGAGGGCATCAGTTTCCCAGGAATTGGTGCTCCAGTTGGCTGACTTGAGGGCTGGGAAACAAACCTGGGCCCTCTGGAAGAGCAGGAAGTGCTCTAAAGCACTGAGGCGTCTCTCCAGGCTGAGGTTGCATTTTACAGATGTATCCAATGAGGAACACTTTTTAAAAGCTTGTTTTATGCCAGGTGGTGGTGGCGGCGCATGCCTTTAATTCTGGCACTTGGGAGGCAGAGGCAGGCGGATTCCTGTGAGTTTGAGGTCTACAGAGAGAGTTCCAGGACACCCTTAGCTACACAGACAAACCCTGTCTTGAAAAATCAAAAGAAAAAAGGTTGTTTCTGTTTCCTTCTAATTACAATGGACGTAAGATAATTACTGTTTAACGCCCAGGAGACAGAGCTGGTTAGCACGAAGGCTCCCTCCCAGCTTCGGTTAGGGACACTTAACTTTCCTAAAACTCACTTTCTTTTTCTTTCTTCTTCTTTTTTTTTTTTTTTTCCCCAACAGAACACAAGAGAGCCGGGACACAGGCGCAGAAATCTCACACCTGAGACACAGGACTGCACTTTAACCAGGTCTGGTGGCAAAGGCCTGTATTCCCAACTGCTGGAAACACTGACCCAGGTAGACCCAAAAGTCAAGCCTCCCCTGGGCTACAGAGTGAGCTCAAAGCCAGTCCGGACAGTTTGGTGAGATCCTGCCCCAAAAGAAAAAGATTCTTAGAAATGATGAGAGGAAAGCTGCAGACACAGCTGAGGAAACACGGGCCTCTCCTCTTCAGTCCTTAAAGAGGAAAACGTCTTTCAAAGAGGGGACTGCGTTTCTCTGTGGTTAAGGAGGTACTGAGCCAGACTCAGGGGCACATGACTGCAATCTAAGCACTTGGGATCATTTTGAGGGTGAAGCCAGTCTGGGCTACAGAGTGAGGAAGTGTCTACATACACACAGTCGGGCACACACATAGATACACACACTCAGGTGTACACACAGACACGCACACACACAGACACGCACACACACACACGCATGCGCGTGAGTTATGTCTCAAACTCAGGACAAATGCCTAACTGAGGTGCCTATTTAACCTGTCGGAGTGGACTCTGGCCGCCAGTGTCCCTCGGTTCCTACCCATTAGGACCTGTTAGAGAATCATCCGAGCCAGCACTGCCCACTCCCACCTTCAGCTCTCCAGTCCATGCAGGCTCCTCCCTCCCAACCCCTCCCTCCCCCGCCACTTCCAATCTCTACATAATCTCAGCAACTCCGTGGAAAAGCGCTCTATTAATTTAGGCTACTTATATTCATTTTAAAACCTATATACCCTGTGTTCCTTATGTTCAAGACAGGAGGCTACTGAGCCGGGGACAGGAAACAACACTGGAAGATATATGTAAACCTGGGCAGGGTTTCTGTTTTTGGAGAGATGGTCAGGGCTTAAGAGCACTTGTTGCTCCTGCAGAGAGAGGACCACAATCACCCGCAATTCCAGTCCCAGGGGTCTGACGCCCTCTACTGACCTCTGAGGACACCGAGTACGCATATAAACATGCAGGCAAAACACCCCACACATAAAATAAATATGACTTAAAAACAATCCAACCCTCTCCTTTGCTCCATCTGAGTGACATTCTTACCCAGAGGTCCCTGTGCTTTGCTGTTAACCTTCTATTCCTGGGGTTTGTGTTGTCTGTAATTCTCTACCTCAGTTGCAGAAAATTCTTAGTCTTTCCATGAGTACAGGATCAAGTGCAGTGGCCTCTTTGTTGCCATGACTCATGAGCACAGGTCATAGTGGGAAGAAGTCACAGAAAGTGGGAATCAGCACTTATGTCCTTTGTCAGTCAGTGTTCACGAAGCCTGGGACAGAGGAACGCACTGGTGCTTCCAACACTTGGGAGGTGGACCCCGGAGGATCAGGAGCTCAGGAGCGTCCCTCAGCTACTTAGCGAGTTTGACATTAGCCTGTCTACATGACAGCCTATCTCAGAAAGTAAAGGAGCAGGAGAGATGTCGCAGGAGTTCTTGGCTGCTCCTACAGAGAGCCGGAGTTCGCACGCCCACCTGAAACTCCATCTCCAGGGCATCTGACAGCCTCTTCCAGTCTCCCTGGGCACCTGTATGCACCTGACACACACAAATGAAAAATAAAATTAAAACTTGTATAAAAATAAAAATTTTTCACAATTTAGACTAAATCCGGGTGTGCCAATGCCGCTTCCGCTTGCAATACAACTTGCTATACCAACTACCGTGTGAAAAGGGGTTTCGCATTCACGCTCTCTCTGGGACACGCCAAACTCCCCGTGGGGGAGGTCAGTTCCCAGTACCTTCCCTGGAACCTTCTTCCATTTGGCTCAGAAGCTCTTGAACTCTGACACTTCCTGTTCAGCACCATCAACCGCCTCCTCCGAGGCTGGCGCTCCTCTCCACTCCTCTGAACTGTCATGATTGTCTTCCACAGTTACGTCCTCAAATTGGGGACCTCTCCTATTGAAAACTCTGCTGAAACCACTGAATGGCTGGTGGGCTCAAGGGAAAGACCGCGGGTCATAGTAGGAGTTTCCCATGTGACACATTGTGCAACCCCCGCCCCCCTATGCATTCACAGTCTCAGCTTTGAGCCGTGGCGGTGGCCTATGACAGCTGAGGATGTGGCCCAGCTCAGGGTGCTCGGGATTTGATCTCTGGCACTGGAAGGAAAAATCCAGTTTAGTGGTGCACACCCAAGAACCCAGGTTTTAGGGACCGAGATAGGAAAAATTGCCTCAAGTTCAAGGTCACCCTGGCTCACCTAGCAAAACCCTGTCTCAAGAAAGTAGGGGAAGGGAGAGGAGAGGAGGAAGGGAAGAGAAATAAGAAAATTGGACAGGGTAGTACAGACCTGTAAACCCAGCTACTCAGGCTGAGACGTGAAGATTACACATTCAAGGCTAACCTGGGCTATATCTCAAACTCAAGGCCAACCTGGGAAATTAGTTAAGAGTTTGACTCAAACCAAAATGAAAAGGTGCTGGGGTCTGGAGTGTTACTCAGTTTGTTAAGTTTGCCCAGAGCATGTATATCACGTGCTGTGTCTTCATACGAAGTCCCCCATGGTGGCCCACACCTTTTATCCTAGGACTGGAGAGATAGAAGCAGGAGGCTCAAAAAGTCAGTCATCCTTGGTGGCAAAGTGAGTTCAAGGCTAGCTAGCTATGTCGTTCTTGTTTTTTGAGGCAGGGTTTCTCAGTGTAACTCTGGCTCTCTAGGTGGAACTCACTCGGTAGACCAGGCTGGCCTCAAACTCTGAGATCTGCCTGTCTCTACCTCCCAAGTGCTGAAACTCTTTTAAAAAACACAAGCCAGAGGTGGTGGCACACACCTTTGGGGAGACTTTGGGGAGGTGGATCTCTGTGAGTTCGAGGCCAGTCTGATCTACAAAGCGAATTCCGGGACAGCTAGGGCTTGTTACCCAGAGAAACCCTGTCTCTAAAAACCCAAACATAAAAATAAAAAAAATAAAAGCAGCAACAAGACAGGTGGTGGTGGTGCACTCCTTTAATCCTAGCACCCGGGAGACAGAAGCAGGTGGATCTCTTAGCCAAGTATCAGTTGCTGCTCTGCTAAATCACCCCATGGCTGCTGCTGCTACTGGAGTTCACTCCTTGTTCCTAGCACTTGGGCAGGGCTGCTTGCCAAAACCAGCAGTGTTGGGGAATATTATTTTAAGGTGTGTTGCTTTTGTTTATGCCGCATTTATTTAACTCTGTGAAGCTGTGACTCTTTGCTTGTCTAAAACACCTGATGGTCTAATAAAGAGCTGAACAGACAATAGCGAGGCAGGAGAAAGGATAGGCAGGGCTGGGAGGCCGAGCAGATAAATAGAAGAAGAACTGACTAGACAGGGAGAAGTAATGAGTGAATAAGGGGAGGAGGGTGTCAGGAGCCAGCCACCCCGCCATCCCGCTACCCCGCCACCGCACCTCCCAGCCACCCCGCCACACAGCCACCCAGCCACACAGCCACCCCGCCACCCAGCCACCCAGCCACCCCGCCACCCCGCCACCCCACCACCCAGCCACCCCGCCACCTGCCACCCCGCCACACAGCCACCGCACCTCCCAGCCACCCCGCCACCCAGCCACCCAGCCACCCAGCCACCCCGCCACCCTGCCACTCTGTCACCCAGTCACCTAGCCATCCAGCCCGCCCCCCCCCTACCCCCCCCCCCCCCCCCCCCCCCCCCCCCCCCCCCCGTCCACCCCCCCACCCAACCAACCATGGAGCAAGAAGGGATGTAAGATATACAGAAGAAAAGGAAAAAGCCCAGAGGCAAAAAGTAGTCAGGATAATTTAAGAAAAGCTGGCTAGAAACAAGCCAAGCTAAGGCAGGGCATTCAAAACGTAAGAATAAACCTCTGTGTGTGATTTATTTGGGAGCTGGGTAGTGGGCACCCCAAAAGAGTAAAACTTCACCTTACACAGCAGGGCTCTTTATTCCACAGGAGAGAACTAGTAAAACTGTCTCTCCAGGAGGCATGTCTTTCTACCCTGGCCCCCAATTCCAAGCTCCTTGAGCCACCGAACTGGGCGTCCATTCATGAAAATGAGCTTTAATAAAATGTGGACGAGCACCGAGAGCAATAAACACAACAGGTGAAGCCTGCATAAGACACTCGGCATCTAGGCATCCAGGAGGCTGAGGCAGGAGGATTGCGAGTTCAAAGCTTGCCTAGGCTACAGAGTAAGACCCTGTCAGTAATAATGATAGGGGTAGATTTTGTTTGGTTTTGAATAGGGTCTCTCTATGTAGATCAGGCTGGTCTCAAACTCAACAAATCTGCCTGCCTCTGCCTCTTGATTGTGGGGAGTAAAGGTGTGTGTCACCACACCCAGCTCATAATAATAATTTTTAGAAAGAGAAGAAAGGAATGAAATTTATAATGCTCACGTTGACCGCCACACTATGTTTGAGAGGATAGAGCTGTGTCTAAGGAAGTATGATCCATGGGACGCTATGGTGGAAAGGAGAAATCAGGGATGCTGAGGAAAAACAAGAGAAGCCTGCCAAAAACATAATAATACAGCAATATGAACTGGAGTGAGAATAAATTGGTTGAAGTTTCAAAAATAATGTACAAACAAGCAGCAATTAAATTTAAAAGCACTCTGTGGGTTGGTGGTGTTGCGTGGTTGGTAGAGTGTTCACCTCGCATTCATGAAGCCCTAGGTTCGGTTCCCAGCTTTACACAGAACTACCTGTAGAGGCACATGCCTGCAATCCCAACACAGAAGTCCAAAGTCATCCTTGGCTACTTAGTGATTTGGGGACCAGCCAGGGCTGTATGATCGTCTGTTTCTGATAAGAAAGACGGAAGAAGCTATAGAGGAGAGGTAGAAGAAAGAGACCACGGCTCACCACGGGTGGGAGGAAAATCGGTACTGCTTTTATGGAAAACAATGTGGAGTCCCTACCACCAAAAGTAAAAAGTACAATTGCCACATAATCCAATAATCCTGCTACTGTATCTATATCCAAAGGAAATCAAATCAGTATGTCACAGGACATCCGTGTTCCCCGTCTTAGTAGTAAAGAAAGCATAGAACCATCTAAGTGTCCATCAGTCGATAAGTGGATAGAGAAAAAATGGCGCAAATACACAACGGAATTCTGCTCAGCCATCAAAAGGTAAAATGGTCTCTTGTAACACCGTGCACGGACCGAGAGGTCATTGTTAAGTGAGATCAGCCAAGCCCGGAAAGACAAGTTCTACTTGATCTCATTTGGGTATCAGAGCTGGGTAAAGATCTCACGGCAGTTGTGGTAACGCTGGTTACCTGAGTGTGGAGACTACGGAGTGGGTGGGAAGAGCGGGAAGGGAACGGGGCTGGTTAACTGGTGATAAGCTATGGCAAACAGGAGTATAAAGTTCACAGATAACGATGATGTGTTATAAAAATTTAAAGCAGAAAGCAAGTCTCTACTGGGACTGTCGGTGTCAGCCTTGGCCACGTAGCGAGTTTGGGGCCCACCTGGGCAGATTAGTTACCTTTGCATTGCTGTGATAAGCTACTGTGGCCAAAGCAACCTGTAGGAAAGAGGAGGCTAAGGATCCACTGTGGCAGGATGGTGACAGCAAACAGCGTGCCTGGTGGTTAAGACCCAAGTTCAGTTCCTAGTACCCACATCAGCTGTGTTCCAGTCCCTGCGACCTGATGACCTCTGGACTCTGAGGCGCCTGCACTCGAATGTGTGCAGATCCACATAAGTAAAAAAGCAAGATAACTCTTTACTCATAAAGAGAAATTGTAAGCCTGGCAGTGGTGGTCAGACATTGAAAAGGCGTGGGGAGGGGACTTTAAAAAGAAACAAGTGGGGTGCGGAGGTGGAGGCTTATTAATCCAAGCACTCAGAAGACAGAGGCTGGCAGGTCCCTGGGAGTTCCATCAGGTCTACTTACAAAGCACCAGGCCAGTCAAGCTGCACAGTGAGACCCTGTCACCCAAACAAACAAGCAAAAAAACTTAGAAAAACAAATAAGAATGACAAAGAATGGAGAGAAGGAGGAAGAAGAGGAGGAAAAAGAGAAAAAGATTCAGGAGCCGCACTTCACAACTATAATCCCCCACTCACTGGGCATGGACCAGAGCAGGTGGGGCTCGTGCCTATAATTAATTCCAGCGCTTTCAAGAGATGAAAGCAGGAGGGTTAGGAGTTTAAGGTCATCTGGCTTCCTATTAACGTGGAAGTCAGCTTGAGCTACATAAAATCCTGTCCCAAAACAAAACAGAATGAAGAAGAAACTTGGTGTGATGGTGTTACATCTTTAATCTCAGGCAGCAGAAGCGGTTGGTATCTGTGAGTTCAAGGCCAGCCTGGTCTACACAGTGACCTCCAGATCAGGCAGAGATATGAAGTGAGACCCTGTCTCAAAACAAACAACAAAAATGAAGGAAAGGAGCTGGAGAGATGGCTCAGCAGTTACGAGCCCATGTGGCTCTCACAGAGAACCCCAGTTCTGTCCCCAGCATCCACATTTGTCATCCTCCTGCATAGTGAGTTCACGGCCTGTCTTGGAAATGCCAACAAACAGAAGAAAGTGTGGGCCTTACAACCAGACTACCCGATTGAACCTTTGCTTTACAGACAGAATGGCCTCCAATCCTGCCCTTGGCATCCCAAAGTGCCTTGTACAGTTGCCAAATTTAGCAAAACCAAACAAAAGAAAACAAATAGCATTCCTCTACAACAATCCTGAGTTTAACACCACTGTCACTGGAATACCTGATCAAAACAAATAGCATGCCTCTACCACAATCCTGAGTTTAACACCACTGTCACTGGAATACCTGATCAAAACTGCATTCCTTGCTTTCCTTACTCCCAGCACTCAGAAGGCAGAGGCAGACAGAGCTCTGTAAGGGCAAGGTCAGCCTGCTCATTACAGGGAGTCTGTCTCTAAATAAATAAATAAATAAATAAATAAATAAATAAATAAATAAGATGTTCCCTTCAGATGCCAAGATGGCTTAGCAGGTAAGGAAGCTTCCAAGCTTGACGATCTGAATTTGATCCCTAGAATTCATGTAGTGGAGGGAGACAATGGATACACACAAACACACACACACACATACACGCACAAACACGCACATACATATGCACACATAGACATTCACACACACACTCATACAGATGCACACGTTAATAAATAAATAAATGTTGTAAAATTTTAATGCTTTCCTCACCTAATCTCCATGGACATAAAATCTCCAACTTCATACCTCAGCTCTTGCAGCGCCACGCACGCCTGTCAACCCCTCAGAAACATTAGACCTGCTAATCCCCTGATACAGATTTGTTGTATAGATTTTGTATTTTCGCTCGTCCCTCAGAAGTTCCTGAGAAAGCATGCAGCATTGCTTATGATATTGGTAGTACACTCAGCGAAAGCAAGGCAGTTTCTCCCTCTAGTTTCTACTTAATTAAATAGTAAGGCACTCGCAAAGAGCTCACTAGACAAGTTACCCTGAAGACCTCTAACACAGATCACACTCCGTGCCCATAGGAGCCACCAGGGAGACAGTCAAACAAATCCCAATGTCAGGATGCAAAGGCTTTGATAGAGGTGTGGGATTCATGTGCTCACAGCATCCAGTCACATACTTAACAGTGAATCTGATTGCTTCTCCATATTCCTTTGTGAGAATCCAACAAAGCCTCACAGGACTGACAGTCTTGGGGGATAAACAGAAATACTCCAGGCAAGGAATGGGAGGTGAGGGGTGTAACTGAGCTGTGGAGGACTTGCCTAGTATGCACAAGGTCCTGAGTCCCACGCCCTAAGACAAAAACTAACCTTGATGACATTGCACTTGCTTGCCAATACCTCTGGTGGAAACACTTCTGTGGTAGATTTCGGCAGCCAGCGTGATGTCCCCGAACACTGGGACCAGCTGGCACAAGCTGGTAAAGCAGCATCACCACCACCAGAGGGGATGCAGGTGGCAGACAGGGCACAGGTGACAGCCAGAGGCACAGATGGTTGGAGGTGTCTGGAGACAGGTTGGCTGTTGGCCTGCAGAGTGTGAGACAGGGGCTGGGAAAACAAGAGAAACAGAGAAATCGGCACGTTATGAGAAAGACAAAGAGAATGGGTGGATCTTGTGACGGGAGACGCAAATTGTGAAAGCATTTGGAAAGCAGTCGGGGAAGGAGGGATGGTAGAAGACGTTGGATTTTGCAGTGGATAACATTCTAAAGCAGCAGTTCTCAGCAGTGGGTTGTGACCTCTATGAGGGTCGAATGACCCTTCACTGGGCTGCACAGATAGTTACATTACAATTTATATCAATAGCAAAATTACAGTTATGTAGTGGCAATGAAAACAGCGTTATGGTTGGGGGTCACCGCAATGCCAGGAACAGTATTAAAGGGTGGCGGTGTTAGGAAGGTTGAGAGCCACTGCTCTGAGCTGTTCATGCTTTAGAGGAATAATGAGGGATGGGGAGGGGGAGTCCTTAAAGTGTGGGTAGATAAGGAACGGAGTGCCTGATCCACACGTCTTCAGAATGTTCTGCAATGAGGCCTGAGCTAATATTTGGTCTCTCTGAGCTATAACTAAGCCATTTCAGCACCACTTGCATAAATCCCACCTCGGGGGGTTCTTAAACTCAGGCCTTTAGAGAAGGATGAAAAGAAATGATAAAATGACAACTTTTTAATGGGGCTAAATAGAAACCATACAATATCCTGCACTGCCTAGCGCTGCCCAACATAAATGTGTGTGTGTGTGTGTGTGTGTGTACATTTTAATGTGGTAAACTCATCTAGGGTCCCTGTGTAGACAGTTATGCTATCCCACAACATCCCTGTTCACCACAAGAGATTATTTTCTCTGCCTCTCGCTGTCTGATTGTTAGTTCTTATTACCCCTTCACATTGGTCCCATTAAGCCCTCAGATCTGTTTTCTGTTTGCTTTTCCGCTGTGGAAGAGCTTGCTCCCTTCACGGCAGGGCGTTGGTTTCCACAGCTGCAGGCTGCCTGCCCCTCCCCTTGTTAAGCCAGATTTCCATGGCGGACAGCATTGAGGTAAAAAGCAACATCCATGCTAGAGATGCTGAGCTTCCATTTCCTGCTTCCCTAGGTGATACCCTGGCCACATGGCCACCTGAGTGAGTAGAAACCCACAAGATAGTCACAGAACTACAGCTTCTGTGGCTACATCACGTGGTTCTGGCGTGGTTTTTTGGGTAGATGTCTGTCCTTGTTCCCTTTCTAGGCTGTGATAAAATCCCCCAACAAAAGCCATTTTTATTTATTTATTTATTTTCAAAAATGTATTTAACTTGATTTTATATGCATTGGTATGAAAGTGTCAGGTCTCCTGGAGCTGGAGTTCCAGACAGCTCTGAGCAGCCATGTGGGTGCTGGAATTGAACCCAGGTTCTCCAGAAGAGCAGCCAGTGCCCTCTACCACTGAGCCATCTCTCTGGCCCGCAAAAGCAACTTTTAAACAGCAATGGTTTGGGCAGTGCTGGTACACACCTTTAACCCCAGCACTCAGGATTAGGGTCAGGAGCAGAGATAGTAAATCTCTGTGAGTTTGAGGCCAGCCTGGGTCTACAGAGTGAGTTCCAGGACAGCCAGAGCTGTTACATAGAGAAATCCTATCTTGAAAAAAAAAAAAGAAAGAAAGAAAGAAAGAAATGGCTTATTTACTATACTGTTCTAGGTTGTACTCCACCATTATGGGGAAGGAAGTCAAGACAGGAATGCGAGGAAGCTGGTTCTTCCACAGGCGAGGGCAGAGAGAGAAAGGAATGACACGTGCCAGCTTGGGCTCAGCTCACGTTCCCCTCTTTTACAATCCAGGACCCAAGTGTATGGAACGGTGTCAGCTTTTTTTTTTTTGGCAAGGTCTTTCTGTATCAGTGAACATAACCAAGACCATCCCCACAGACATGTCCACAGACCACCCTGATCCTGACAGCCCCTCACTGAGACTCTTTCCTGATTCTAGACTGTGTCCAGTTGACAATTTAAACTAAACATCACGACAGTACTGCCCACGCCTGCAAGAGGTCCTGCCACTTACAGAGTACACAGAAGCCACGCGTCTGCCATTTGTGCCAATACTCACCCCCATCCCCCCACCAGCATTGATCTCTTTTTTCTTTCTATTCTGAGCATCAGAACCAAGTACTTGTTACCAAAGCCTGCGACTGTGCAGCTCAGCACGGTTTAACTGGTTCGCTACCAGCAGATGGGGCAGCAGGAAAGCAGGAGGCAAGCTGCAGGCGGCTCACTCCTTCCTCTCACACCTGCTGCTGCTGCTGCTGCTGCTGCTGCTGCTGCTGCTGCTGCTGCTGCTGCTGCTGCTGCTGCTGCTGCCGCCGCCACCGGCCCGGCAGCTGTCAAAGTGGACCCTCTGAGAGATGGCCGGGACATTAGGAGATCTCTAAGTGTAACTGTAATTACTATTGCCTCTCTACCTATAGACTCCAGCACCAAGATCTGGAAGATGGTTCTGGTCTGGCGTCCCAGGTCTGTAGGAGGCAGGAGGATTCCAAGTTCAAGGCTTGCTTTGGGTTACAGATCAAATTAAAGGACAACTCAACAGGAGACTGTGTGTGTCCTACAGTAGCAGAACAACCTGATTAAACCTCAACACTTCCAGTGTTAACAAAATTGCCAAACTGAGCGAAGCAAATGCAAGGAGGAATGTCAGGTAAACAATGGTTGTTTTTATGAGTTCCTTGCTTGCCATAAAGCCCAACAGCAGCTTTAAACAATTGCAATGGCTAATACTTGGTGAAACAAGGAATCTCCGCCTCAAGGTCAGGTGAGAACGAGAACCACCACGTCTGGAAGACGGGCGAAGCTCCGCCAGAGCAGCAACAGCTGAGGTCAGAGTCAGGTTTGCTGCATTTTGGACGCCATGCTCGTCTTCTGAGCTGCTGTCTCTGTGGCAGGACAACCCACTAAGGGGACAAGAGAACAAACTCTCCCATTCAGATGGAGACCTTACCCTCCAGTTAGGCTGGTCAGTGGCCTGGCTAAGGGACCACTCTGCAGGAAGCAGGGCGGGTTCCACTTCACAGTGCTACAGAGACTGGAGGAATAGTTAGTGCTGGAGGGAGGTGACATTCCGTCCCTGCTCAGAACAGCCGCCCCTACTGCAGCCCTACAAGCCTCCATTGGGTTTTGTTGAGCTTGCCCTCCGTTCTTAGTCCTTACAGAAAGGCATAACTTTTGTTTCTTCTCTCTCTTTTTGGGGGGTGCTTTCCAGCGCCCAGACACACTCCTGATATTCTGGGTTCCCTTCACTTCTCTGAAGTGCCCTTCCTGTCACATGACTTGCCTCCCTGCATACTCAAAAGGTATGGCTCTCTTTCTCCCTCCTAAGTTCCCGTCTATGAATCTATAAGAAACTTTTCTCTAAATCGTACCCTCTCTGATCCACGAATATAACAATACAAAAACCCTCAACCAGTAGCTTTGGTGGCTGTTAAGTTTCTAGGACCCTAGCTTCCCCCACCAAGGCATCCTTCTCAAATATACCTAATATTCCTGTATCATTGTCTTCTTGAATATATTATCAGATAAGATATTGCTAGTGTTTATAATTTTGTCTAAATTAAATTAACTATAGGCCCAAGTACCTGCTTGTCATTATTTCTTATTTACAAAGAGAAGGGTTTTTAGCCAAATTGGAGGCAAGACAGAGCAGTCAGTGGCTTTAGGATGACAGCGCCCTGCTTTCTGGGTGACGTGGTGGAGCAGAAGCTGCCTCTGCGCCACTTCAATCGGGAGAAGAGTTAGTACAAGAAAAAAATAGACTTCTCCAAAGAAAGGAAGAGAAGAGCTGGCAAATTCCCAGAGGCCGCGAAAGAACAGCTGAAAAGTGCCGAGAAAACTGGGCCAAGAGGAAAGAGGTCTTGAGGAAGAGACCTCACCCATCAACGGGCTCTAACTCTTGAAAATGCAGAATTGTGTGAAAGGAGAGAGCCGGAACTGAGAATGCAGGGGGAGGGGGTGTGGGAGGTGGGATGCCCCTTGTCCGGCCCAAGCGAGTGTGCTCCCAGGGTCCGGGTACTGAAGCCTGTGCTGCCATAGTCCACGGTGCTAGCTAGGGCCACATCCTGAGCTGGCAGCAGAACCTGGCAGTGCCATTCATGTGATACTGTTTCGGAAGGCGTTCCGAAGAGTCACGGCAGCTAAGAGCAGACAATGTGGGGTACACTGAGCCCCTGCAAAGAGGCCCGAGGACGCCAGTGTGTGAAGGAATGAAGGGGAAGCCCACGTTGTAGCGGGCACCCCAGGATTCTGTAGATGCTGGGACCATGGGACTTCTGCCAGTGGTGCTGCAGGGATGGAGTCTGGCTCAAGAGGGAGCTGCGGGTTTCCAGCAGCAGCACTGGAGGCCGAGCACTGCTTACGTTCTTTGAACTCAGGCGATTACATTACGAGGCCCGGATGAAGAACATGGAGCTATTGATTTACTCTGATGAATTTTGATCTTGCTTTGCTCCCGTCACTCCTTGCTCTGCCCCAATTCTTATTTTCTAGAATAGGACTATTTACCCTGTGCCATCCTATGTTGGAAGGATAGAAATTTATTTTTTTATTTTATAGATATTTTCAGTTAAGGAACATTGGACTTTTAATGTTTTTGGAGTTACAAAGATAATTAAAGTTGAACCAAATGCATTTTACGCTATAACATGGTCATGAGCCTATGGGGACAAGGAGAGAAGCTATAGCTTAAAGTGATGTATTTGGGCTGGCAAGATGGCTCAGTGTGCAAAGGCCCTTCCTGGCAAGCCTGACGACCAACTTGAGTTTGATCCTTGGGTCCCAGATGGCAGAAAGGAGAGCAGTTTCTCTCTAAAGCTGCCCTCTGACCTCTACACATGCCATGACACCCACGCTCATGTGTACGCACACATCCACACAAATACACAACAAGTAGAAGGAATGAAGGAAGACCCACAAGTGGATAAAATCCGTGTAGTGACTCACAGCCATGTGCAATTCCAGTTCCAGGGCACCCAGCACCCTCCTCTGGCCTCAGAAGTTACCAGGAATGAACAGATATACATGCAGGCAAAATATTCATAAATACAAAATAAAATTTAAACTTATTTTTTTGAAGGTATAAGGGAGGAGCTGGAGAGATGGCTCAGTGATTAAGAGTGACTAAGTCTGAGTTTAGTTCCCAGCACCAGGTCAGCGCTCACAGTCCCAGTGACTCCAGCTCCAGGAGATGCCCTTCCCTGGCCTCCTCAGGCAACTGCACTCACACACATGTCTACACACACACACACACCACACACCACACCACACACACATCATACACACTACACACAACGCACATACACTACACATACCACACACACCATACACACACCATACACACACCACACACACTATACACTAAACACCACACACACTACACACACCACACACACATCACACACACCATACACACCACACACATACCACACACACCATACACACCACACACACACCACACACACACACACACACACACCACACACAAAATTTTAAAATGTAGAGTAAATCTTTTTTAAAGCTGGGTGCCTGCAACCCCAGCACTGGGGATGGAGGCAGCAGGCTCAGGAGTTCAAGGCGGCCAGGGCTACATGAGGCTCTGTGAGAAAGGAAAAGGGGAAGAGGGCCGTGGATGTAAGGTGCTGTCATGCTTGTTAACAAGTGTGAGGCCCTGGTTCAATCCCAATACTGGAAACAGAAGAAGGTGAAAAGATGCATGATGGGACCGGCAAGATGGCTCAGCAGGTAAAGGCGCTTGCCACCAAGCTACGTAATCTGAGTTCTGTCCCTTTGCTCCTGTGCTGAGAGCTTTGTGTCGGCTCAATGGCACAAGCTAGCATGGTCTAAAAGGAAGGAAGCCCAGCTGACAAACTGACTCCATCCGACTGGGCTACAAAGCCCAGACTCAACAAACAAACAGAGGATACCAGGGAACAGGTATGGCTCATGTTAGGAACTTTAGCCATCTCAATGAGCTGGACATCACCCTGGATGTCTCTGAAAGGGATTTTGACCCTTCCCCAGGACACAAGTGGACAAGGACCGCCTGCCCTACCATCAGTCCATTAAGACTCCCCGGGATCCGGAGCAATTACAGCTCTTGACCTTCACTGTCTTGCTTCTGGAGGAGTGTGCATAAAGACTCTCTCTGTAGGTTAACAGTCTCGAATCTGTGTGTGGATTAACAATTAGTCTGAATTCAGTATCTGGGGAAATTGTTCTCTGATTGACTGTGGAATTAACTTGGAAGAGAAAAAAAGGTTCTTCGGGGAAGGAATGTTCTGGAACCCAAGTCATCTCAAATCATTCGAAATCCTTTTTGGGGAAATCTAAAAGAGGACATGATCAGATCCCGTTGGGAGATTTTAGCCTCAACTTTTCCACCTTTGCTCCCAAGAGGATTAAGTCTGTGGGATTTTTAGAAATCCCTTTAGCTTATCTCATTATTAATTTGGTAAGTTAGAATAGACTGGGCATGGGTAGTCCAGGGTTTGGGAGGTCGAGGCAAGGACATCAGGAATTCAAGGTTACAAGAAACTGTCTTAAAAAACAAACAAAGACCAGCAGGTTGGCTCAGAGGTTACAGGCATGTGCCCATCAAACCCCATAACCTGAGCTTTAACCCTGGGACCCACAAGGCTGAACGCGGAAGAATGGCTCCTGTGTGTTGCTCTCTGACCTCCACAGGTGTGCTGTGGCACATACATAATGCCCACCACCAAGGCCTGTCCGCGCAAAAGACAAATAAATGTAAAAAAAAAATAGCATTCAAAATAATAGTTTTTAAAAAATGAAGAATACTGTCCTTTTAAATTTAAATGTCTCTGCTCCCTGCCTGCTACAGATTGCTAGCTTTGAACCTTTTACTGTTAGGATCTGCTTAGTCTCATGAAACATGCTTTTGCCTGTGCCTTAAATACATTTAAATGTCCTTATGGGTCCTCAGGGGGGAAGTTTAGCTTCTGTGAGGTGAAAAGTTACCTCAGAGAATCCCCAACTCTTGTCCATTTTTGCTCTCTCTCTTTTCAGCTCTAAAGTCCCCTAAAAGTAACACATCTGCCTTCAAGATTCACTTAACTTGACAGGGACTGCAATTTTGATGTTTCAGTCCCAAACTGTTGGGGTACGTTGTTGGGAGCAGTGAGACTCCAGATCCTGAATTTCTTGTAAACAACTTGTTTTCCCCTGATCTGAGTGCCTACAGCTGCTCTGAGCACGAGACCTTCAGGAGTTCCTGATGGCAGGAGAGTGGTTTCTGGTGGGTTTGGCTGGGGCGTGGCTATCTCTATATAATCTGCTTCTGAACACAGTAAAGGGGGCATTCTTGGGGCTTTGGTATCAGTGTTTAAAGGTCTGCGTGTGTCGGTCTGTCTCTGTGTCTTATTCTCAACCTCCAGCCCCTTTCCCGAAGCTTGCGAACTGGGTTCTAGCGCTCAGAGCGCAGACACGGGGGGCGCGGTGCGTGGCAGCACATGAAAGACCAAACAGGATGGATAGCCTGGGAGAACATGCCAGTGTGGTGAAAGTCTGCCGTGTCCTGAGAGGATAATGGTCTTTAGAGGACAAAAGAGACGTCTACCTAGATGCCAACTTCAGCCTAAATACCCTACACACACTTCTCTCACTCACACCTCTCCCTCTCTCTCTCTCTCTCTCTCTCTCTCTCTCTCTCTCTCTCTCTCTCTCTCTCTCTCTCTCTCTCTCTCTCTCTCTCTCTCTCTCTCTTTCTCTCTCTCTTTTTGTCACATACACAGCCTTGCCGTGTAGCCAAAGCTTCAAATTCTCAGCGACTGTACTTCAGTTCCCTAAGCATTGTGATATACTAGGCCCCCAGAAAGTTTTTTAATGAGTGTACCTTGTTGGTAGAGTGTTCGCCCATTACGTACAGGCCCCTGGGTTGGCTCTCCACCGTGGCAAAAACAAACAAAAAAACATTAACAAGCCAACAACAATAACAACCAGCCGGGCATGTTAACTCTTGCTTATGGTGTCCGCATTCCAGCACTGCAGAGTTCAAGATCAGCCTGGGCCGTGTAGAGTCCGCCTCCGAAACCCCAAACCCTCCAAACAAACCGATGTAGTTCACATGCCATACGGCTCACACTTAAACTGCATTTAGGGCACGCAGGTCGGGAGTCATCACCACCCTAATTTTAGAATGCCACATCACCCCCGCAAAGAAACCTGCGGTGTCGGTGAGCAGGGACCGCTCACTTCTGCCTTTCCCCAGGGCCTGTCAACCATGACTCTGCTTCCTATCTGGGGAATTCAGAAGGGTTTTTAGAGTCTTAAGTGGGGCCGCTGGTTTCACCATGTGGGGTGCTCATGGCTCTTTCGCTCCCTCTTCTATCTGGCTCTCAGTCTCTTCGTTGGGCAGACGGGTGGGTCTCAGTTTCAGCTGCAGGACAAAGAGGACAGAGGAGTAACCGCCCGCAGAGGGGTGCAGAGCCTGCCTGAGGTGCCAAGTTCGTCCCACCCTGGAAAGAAAGACCCGAGTGATGGAAAGGAAGAGACTGCTTCTCGGCCTTCGGCTACGGTTGAGTTTAAAAGAGGATAAAAAAGCAAGTGAGGTCTGGAATTTTGAAAATACCAATACCACCTTCAGAAATCTTAATTCACTTGTTCTGGGGTGGGACTTATAAGTGGACATCCTAATTATTTTTTTATTTAAAATATTTACATTTGCTTGTTTGTTTGTTTAGTCTGTGTGTGGGAGCTCTCAGCAGTCAGGTCTAGAGACTGAATATCAGGGTTGGCACAGGTGCCTTTATCTGCTGAGCCATCCATCCTACCAACTGGTCCCTCCTTTACTTTGGTTTCTTTATTGTATGTATGGATGTGGAGGTCAGAGGACAATGTGCAAGAGCTTTGTTCTGTGACCACAGGCCACTAGATTTGACAGCAGGTGGCTCCACCTGATGAACCAAGTTGCTGGCATTTTTTTTAATGGCAATATTAAATATTGGGCTGGTTCAGCGGTTAAGAACACTTAACTGCTTTTCCAAAGACCTGAGTTCAGTTCCCGGAAGCTGCACAGGCAGTTCACAGCCACCTGTAGCTCTAGCTCTGCTGCCCTGGCCTCCACTGGCATCTACACACATGTTCATGTGTCTACACACAGATAATTAAAAACAATAAAAATAAATCTTAAAAAGAAACATTGATGCTTGTCCATAAGCCAGATGTTCTTCACACGAGCCTTACGATGCAAACATGATCCCCAAAGTGGCAGAATAAACTCCCACCAGACCTTGAGAGTCGGCTTCCCTCGAGGAGCCAGGCTCCCCGGGCAACTGGCGCGCACACTAAAATTTAGAAAGCTTTCCTTTCAGGTTCCTGCCAGCTCCAGCACTCCACAGTTTGCCATCTCTGCTCTTGCCCTGGTAAGCCACCAGGTGACTTTAGTAACCAGTTCCCACAGAGCAGAGTTTACACTGGAAACTTGGCTTAGTCTCCTTGCTGAACTGGATACAGGACCACGCTATTGGCAAAGCCTCGCAGAAGTTTGCTCAGTGATAGCTAGTTACACAGTGATCTGGAAGAACATCAAGTCATTTTAGGGTTGTTTTATCTGCTATCCAGAAGAGGGATTTAGGTCTCAACCTGTGGGCGATTTTGGAGCATTCTTTATATTTTGCAAAACTCACAGACAGAACAGGCTTACATTTAAAGTACAAGTGGTGAGCAGGGCTTGGTGACTCTAATCCCAGCACTCAGAAAGCAGAGGGATGCAGATCTCTGTCAGTATAAGGCCAGCTAGGGTTACAAACTGAGACCTTGTCTCAAAAGAATAAATAAAGTATGACCAGAGGCGTTCAATTTTGGTTGCCAATTAAAATCACCTTATTTTACTTATTTTTAAAGGTATTTTAGTTATTCTGTACATATGTGTGTATGTATATATGTCTGTGGGCATATCTGTATATGGGCATATGTCTCATGTGTCTCAGATCTGGACTTTCTGTATAACTGAGGATGACTATAAACACCTGATCCTCATGCCGCCACATCTCAAGTGTGGGGATCACAGGTGTACAACACCACACCTGTCTCTCTGAACAGCTTCAAAACTCCTGATATCTGAAGGCCAACCTATGCCGAATAGATCAAAAGCTTAGTCTTGTTTGCTTCTAATTCCTTAGATGGTTCTAGTAGCCAAATTTGAAATTGCTACTGCATTTCACTGTTGTTGGTCTCTTCATACATAAAAATAAGCCCTCTTTAGAAGGCCGAGGCTCTATTCACAAGGCACTGTTGTTGACTCCCTTCAGAAGCCCGTGCTGAACATCTTAGTGTCTTGATCAGCAACTAGATTCCAGAGAAGGGCACTACCAGTGAAGAACACGTGCTTGGAAGCTTGGAGAAGCAAACTTCTTAAGTGTGTGACCACGCCCAGCACAGTGGCCACCGGGGCACATAGCATCGTGTCATGAGAAAAAGGTTTTTTTCTATCAGAGGTAGCCTGACAAGGACTCATGTTTCCCGAACCCACCCTCCATCCAATCCCACCACACTGTGAAGTTGAGGTCCCACCAATAGGCTGAGCTGGATTCACCCACACAAACACACTACACGCACCAACTTCAGGGATGAAAGATGGAAGACATCTTGGCCAAGGGCGCTTGCTAGGCCAGTTTGCGACTTGGCGGACCCTTTTTGCAAGACTTGCCTTGGCTGAGCTAATTTTTGCTTTGTCTGTGTGTTCCTTTGTGCTACACTGAGATCATTCTTTGATTCTAGCAATGTCTCCCTAGTTTCGTGCACACTGGAAACCTACACAGAGTCTGTACAGAGGACCTTCCCTTTCTGCCTGTAGACTGTAGGAATTATGCCAGTAACTGTGTAGGTTTGCTACATCCTTGGTTGACAAATGCATGGCCTGGTTGTGATGGCTTAGATCTAGATGTGGAAGCTTCTGTGCTAGCCTGTGGTGTAGTCGAGAGGTGGTGGACCTTGTGAAGGGTGGGGCTTGAAAAGAAAAGGCCATCGGGGGCTTGCTCCTGAAGGAGATCTGTGACCCTGATTGACCCTGATTCCCCTTTCTGCTTTCCTTGCTACAGTATCCTTCAAGGTACCCTGTCGTGATGTCTGCATGCCTGCACGCAACAAGGCCAAAGGAAATTTTCTGCCTTGCATGCTAGTTTGCTCTGGCATTTTATCACAGCCACAGAAAGCAAACACAATGATGCTAGCCAGTTATTCAACAGGCCCGCTAAAAAAAAGAAGACAGAGATAAGCTATCCATAAATAGGAGAGTTAACACCCAGTTAGCAAGGCAGACCAGAGCTGAAGGCTCAGCTGGTGGTAAAAGCAACAAGGACACCAGAAGCTCAGAGGAAAAGAAATCGGTGCCCACCAGAAAGGGACAGAGAAGTGTCACAGCAAAGACACCCCACAGCCTGATGAGAAGGTTCTGTTGTGGTCATTTGTTTGTTTTTGTTTTTCAAGACCTTGTCTCCATTTGTAGCTCTGGCTGGCCTGGAGCTGGCTGCGTCAAGCAGGCTAACCTGGAACTCACAGACTTCTTCCCGTCTCTGCCTCCTAAGTGCTGGGATCAAAGGTGTGTGCCACCACGACCAGCCAAAGCAACACACTTTTGAATGAGCAGTGGGTCATCCTAAAGATGAGAGGAAATTTTGAAAATTCATATTATTTTTAAAGTCATGTTGAGGTTCTCTAGTCAATGGCTAGGCTGTACAAGCTCACCTGTGTATCGAGTACAATGACCCTGGGATCCATCCCTGGCTGTGCAAAACAGACAACACCTGATAAAACTGATAGAGCTCAGCATGTGTAGTGGGGGTAGGTGTTAGCACACAGCAAGGAGGATGAGAATGGCTATGAAGCAAACACGGATCTCCCCCTTCAGACAAGGGAACAGACATGCAGAGGCTCAAAGGAAGAGATGGTGTGGCTAAGAGTCACACACAGAGGGCACAGTGGCAAAGGCCTGTAACCCTAACACTTCATGGAGGCAAAAAGATCATGAGTTTGAGACCAGGCTAGGCACTACAGTAAGACCCCCTCACACACACACACACACACACACACACACACACACACACACACACCAGCGCCATGACCACAACCATCACCAACAAATCGTCCAACTCTGCCGCTCAGCCAATCTGAGCAGCACCAGCTAGAATTCGAACTTGGATCCATTCGGCTTCTCTGTCTTGTTTTTTGTGACCCTCTGCCTCTCAGAACTGTGTGTTTCTGAAGCATCAGCATATATGCTTTAATAACACATTTGAATGAAATTTGAAATAAAATTTATGCCCGCCATAACCGTATATGGCGGTTCTGTTGAACTTCTCCATATTGGGTTTCATGGTCTATGTTGATGAGGACGACTGACCAGGTCTCTTCCTCAAGAGGGCACCAGATCTCATTGCAGATGGTTGTGAGCCACCATGTGGTTGCTGGGAATTGAACTTAGGACCTTTGGAAGATCAGGCAGTGTTCTTAACCGCTAAGCCATCTCTCCAGCCCTTGATAACACATTTACTCATTAATAACACATTTATTCATATATATATATTTCATTCTTTCTTTGATTTTAGTTCTAGAGGATCACTGTCCAGTGAGAAATGGCTTTGTACTTCAGTCCAGTGTACATTCTCAGATACAGAGAACAAGAAAAGGCCCACGAAACAGCAGCGTGCATTCTCCTCTGTGCTAGTTCTTCCCGTAAAAGAATTAATAAATAACACGTTGGGATTAGTTTTACAGCCCACAGGCAGACCGAGATCCAAAGTTTAAAGAACTGTTCTTTGGTAACGTCTGAGTTGCAGTCTATCTGAAGGCCGTAGAGCGGTCTGGTTTATGAATTCAGGAAGGAGACATCCTCATCAGAAGACGCTAATCCAAGCTGGGCTTCTTGACTCACATCTGTAATCCTAGCACTAAAGTGCTCCACATGGGACGGTAACTTCAAGGGTAGCTTGGACTGCATAGAAATTCTGTGTCTCAAAAGCCAGCAAATAGAAACAGTCTAGTTGGGGTGTGGTTTACAGGTAGATTGCTTGTCTAGCAGGGGAAAGGTCCTGAGTTTGACACCCAGAAGTGGGAAGAAATAATACAATCCAATATTGAAAGCTAAAATGCCTTTAGGAGACAAAGGTAGCATGGATATTTACAGGATCACTGAGACCCCAGACTGCTAAAATCTCTAGGTACAGACATGTAGCTGGAATCCCAGTCACTGCGGATTCTCACAGCTGACTTTTTCTTCTCTTCCTTTCCTTTTTTTTTTTTTTTTGACACAGAATTTTTTTTGTTCTCCTACTGCCCCCGAGACAGGGTTTCTCTGTTGCTTTGGAGCCTGTCCTGGAACTAGCTCTTGTAGATCAGACTGGTCTCAAACTCACAGAGATCCACCTGCCTCTGCCTCTCAAGTGCTGGGATTAAAGGCATGTGCCACCACCACCCAGCCCTTGACACAGACTCTTAAGTAGTCCAGGATAGCCTAGGACTTTTTTTTTTGTAGTTTTGTGCAGAGGATGAACTTGAGTTCCCAACTCCCCTAGTGCTAGGATTTCAGGCATGTGCCATCACACCTGTTTTGCTTTACTGTGGCGCTGAGGAGTCAGACCCAGCGTTTCATTTGTGCGAGGCAAGTGTTCCACCAGCTGAGCTACACCCGCGGCTCAGCATCTTGATTACATACCTCGGAGTTGGTCAAAGATGACTATTCTGGGCTATGACTCAGACACGTTCTCAGAGACCTCACCAGCCCCCGATGTCATTTCTGATACCGGGCTAAAGTGACCTTTAAATAGTTTCAGAGAAAAAAAGTGTGTGAGAGTCTAGGCCAGGAGTAGGACATCTCTTGTCACCATAGAGCAAGGCCTACATTGACCTGACCCAACCCAAGCACAGCGAGGCTTAAGGGACTGACACCATAGCAGAGCTAGCGTAGTTACTCAATATGGTGGTCGAAGAGTTGAGGCTGCAGTGTCGGTGAACTGGTCACTCAACCAGGCTGTCCCTGCACGGTGACCTTGGCACGCTTTCCCGCTCCTTAGCCCTCTGTGCCAATTCTCTGACCCTCTCATTGATTCCGTGCAACGCCACATTCTTCTAGCACATTACAGGAAGCAAGCTATCAAGAGTCCGTTGCCGGAGCAGATATCCTGACCAGCACTCTCCGTTCTCCGTCAAAACCCAAAGGACTTGTTTCCTCAGTGGCTGAGTGGGCTGCTGGCAGGCTGTCAGACCGCGTGAGAATTGCCTCTGTAGAAAAGAATGTGATCCCCTAGGGTCAAGCGCAGCTACTGCAGAAGTCTGGATTCAGACACTGCCCCCACGTTACTGCAGGACTCCCCATGATGCTTACTTAGTTCATCCGAGTCAGATAAGCGATGGTGTGGAACTGGGCTGTAAAGCGTGGGTCACACACATGTTAAAAATTACTCTTTGCTTACTTAAAGTCCAAGTCTGATCGGAGTCCACGCTTTTACTAGCTAATTCCGGGACCACTAAACTCAAGGCAACTGTGATCCTACCAGCCCCAGAGCCTTCTCTGGTTTAGCTGAGGCTCATGCCAGGGCACCCACCACGTGGTTGCTCCTCCTCTCTAATACTCCAGCTCCCTTCTCTCTCCTCTTCCTCCCTCTCTCCCTTCTGTGGTCTCATCTTTCTTTGTTTGGTTTTTGAGATACTTTCTCATTATGTAGCCTAGGCAGCTCTGGAACCTACTATGTAGCCCAGGCTGGTGTCAAACTTATGGCAATTTTTTTCCCTCAGCCCCCCTAGTTCTGGGATCACAGGCGTGTGCCGCCACGATCAGTTTCTTTGGCTTCCCATTGTCCCCCCCCTCATTCTTTTCTTAAGATCAGATCTCACTCTGTCTCTCCAGATGGACTGAAACTCACTATGTAGACCAGGATGGCCTCACACACAAAGAGCTCCACCCCCAAGTGTGAGATTAATGGTGTGCACCAAGTGCGACTTCCTTTTCTCATCTTTAGTGGTATGGATGTTCTGTCTGCATGTATGTCTGTGTTCCATATGGAGGTAGTGCCTATGGAGGCCAGAACAGGATGTCAGATCTCCTGGACCTGGATTTACAGATGGCTGTGAGCCACGATGTGGGGTTGAGAATTGTACCTGAGTCCTCTGAAAGAACAGCCCGTGTTTGTAGAAATTTCTCCAGCCCCTAGGAATGACATGGGGCTGGTGAGGTCTCTGAGAACGTGTCTGAGTCATAGCCCAGAATAGTCTTCTTTGACCAACCCCAAGGTATGTAATCAAGATGCTGAGCCACGGGTGTAGCTCAGCTGGTAGAACACTTGCCTCGCACAAATGAAACGCTGGGTTTGACTCCTCAGCACCGCAGTAAAGCAAAACAGGTGTGATGGCATGTGCCTGAAATCCTAGCACTAGGGGAGTTGGGAACTCAAGTTCATCCTCTGCACAAAACCCCTCCCAAAAAAGTCCTAGGCTACCCTGGACTACATAAGATTCTGTATACAAAAGAAAGGAAAGGGAAACAATAAAAAGACAACCGTGGGTCAACATAAGCCCATCTGTAAACCCAGCACTTGGAAGGTGGATGCGCGGAGAACAGAAAGAAGTTCAAGGTCATCAGAGTTGAAGGTTGTCAGAGTCAAGTTTGAGGCCAGCTTGAGCTCCATAAGACTCTTTCTCAAAAAAAAAAAAAAAAAAGCAAAATTTTTTGTATCCTTTTAATGATAGTTTGATGTCATTGCTCATTTGGGCTTTGATTTGTTTAGAGATAGGTTCATCTGTGCTGCCCAGGCTGTGCCCTAACTGCTGGGCTTAGCCAATTCTCCTGCCTTCCACAGGGTTGAGATTCCACCTAATGCAAGGTAACCTTCATTTCAGAGCTACTCCCTGTACCACCCCAATGCATTTGGTTCTCTTCTTTGCAATAGGGTGCCGAATGTATTGGTTTGCCTGTGTTTGAGTAGATCCTTTGTTGATTCCTCTACTTTGCATTAAAAAAAATGTTTTTGAGGCAAGATCTAGAACCTGCTTTGTAGACAAAGATGACCTTGAACTTCTAATGCCCCTGCCTTTGCTCTCACGCGCTGGAATTCCAGGTGTGCTCTTCAACACTCAGGTATTGTTTTTAATATTTATTTATTGATTTTTATGTGAGTTGGTGTTTTGCCTGCATGAATGTCTTGTGAGGGTATCCTGGAACTGGAGTTACAGACAGGTGTGAGCTGCCATGTGGGTGCTGGGAATTGAACCCAGGTCCTCTGGAAGAGCAGCCAGGGCCATTAACTGCAGAGCCATCTCTCCAGTCACAGTGCGCAGTTTTACAACCAATGATTCTAGCAGGCAACACTTTCATTTCCCTGGGTGACAGAGTCACCGCTGTTTCTCACTCTTGGAGGGGCCTGTGACGAACTCACAGTATGTTTGGAAGCTAAGTAAGCATGGTGAGGTTCATAATGTCAACACTTGGTGGGCTGAGGCAGGAGGAGCCTGAGATCAAGGTGACACCCCTATTACTCAGGAGACTGAGGTAAGAGAATGGCTGTGAATTTGAGGCCAGTCTGGGCTGCATAGTGAGTTTCTATGCTAAAGAACAGTTTCCTCTAAATAAATTAAAAAAAAAAAAGAATAGTTTCCTCCTCCACAGTAAATATACCATCTTTTCATTCGGATGAGAACGGCCCCCATAGTCTCATAGATTTGGATGCTTTTGGTCTCCATTTATTGAGTCTTTGGAAAGGACAAGGAGGTGCAGCTTTATTGGAGGGGTGTGTCACTGGGGGCGGGCTTTGAGGTTTCAAAAACCAGTGCCACTCCCAGCTGGAACCCCACCACCACGGCCTCCTTGAGCTCACAGATCAGGATGTGAGCTCTCTGCTACTGTCCCAGCACTGTGCCTACCTGATGCCATCCTTTTTGCTGTGATGTTCATGAGTTCATCCTCTAGAAGTATAATCCCCAATAAACTCTTTCTGCTGTAAGCTGCCTTGGTCATGGTGTCTTAGCACAGCAATAGAAAAGCAGTTGAGACAAATGATGTTTCAGAATCCAAGGCTGGACTCTTATTCCTCAGAAAAACCGGTCAGTCTTGGGGCCGAAGAAAGGCTGACTTAAGTAGCCAAATGATGGAGAAGGGAGAGCTTTGCTTGTGAATGAGCCGCTCAACCCTAATAGAGTAGGGTGCTTAGAGGCAGTGCAGGAATATGGGGCACAGGAAGGCAGACACCGCGGAGGGATGCTCTTGTCCTTTCTGGGATCAGGGGAGATCCTCCAGAGTTGAGTGGCCTTTCACTCTCATGGTCAGACATTCCACATACCTTGACTGGTGGTGACTTGTAAAAAATATTTATTTACTTATTTTTATCTGTTGGCTGTTTTGTCTGCATACATGTCTTTGTACCATATGTGTGCCTGGTAGACCCCCCTGAGACTGTAATTACAGACCATTGTGAGCCCCCATGTAGGTGCTGGAAATTGAACCCCAGTCCTCTGAAGGAACAGACGGTGCTCTCAACTGCTGAGCCCTCTCTCTGGTCCCAGCTGAGGATATCTTTAACCTCGGTGGGGGAGGAGCGAGGCTAGGCAGGTTTAGGTCAAACTAACCCTGCGCTGTAGTCTGACAAGACATCTTTGACATGTTCAACATGCCTACGTGCAGAGCCGAGTAGGAACTGCCCCACAGGTTAAGGCAACAAAGGAGACAGGTGTGATGTGTAGCAGAGATACCAAGCAATTGCATTCCTTTCTTCTAGCCCACTGGAAGTCTGAAAATCAGCCAGAGACGGCTCCAAGTGCCTGTAAAATAGCCAGAGCAGCTGCCGTCATGACCTACGTAACCCACAACCGAGGCGTTACCTGCTGCAAACTCACTGGGAAAGGGGCCATGTCATGCTCAGTTGTGCGATCTCCGAAGTCCGCATGTGTAAGTCAGCTAGAGGAATCAGGGTTCCACTAGGTAAATAGCCAGGCACGGTGGCAAACGCCTTTAATCCCAGCAAATCTTTGAGTTTGAGGCCAGCCTGG
This sequence comes from Alexandromys fortis, assembly GCF_014885135.2. NCBI lineage: Eukaryota > Metazoa > Chordata > Mammalia > Rodentia > Cricetidae > Alexandromys > Alexandromys fortis. The sequence continues at coordinate 4,165,740 of NW_026067896.1, read as the reverse complement.
TCTACAAAGCAAATTTCAGGGAAGTTAGGACTGCACAGAGAAACCCTGTCTCAACACCCCCCCCCAAAAAAAAAAAAACTTAAGGGAGAGAAGTTTTTCTCATAAAGTTTGGAAATACAGTTTATTTATTGACATTCATTTACTGAAAGGCTGTAACTGAAGGACTGCCCCCTGAAGAAATGCACAGACTGAGTACAAGACAAAGGGGGTCTGCAGAGCTGCCGAGAATCAGGGTGCTCACCACATCTGCTGACCAAGAGGCTTCTTTGCTAGTTTTGTGCTGGATCTTGATACGGGACCTTGTACACCCTAGACCTGTGCTGTGTTGCTGAGCTCCTCCTGCAAGATAGAACGTTTGTTTAGCTAGATAAGGATATGTTGTTGTTTCATCTTGCCTGCCTAACGTACCTGATTGGTCTAATAAGAAGCTGAATGACCAAATAGTTAGGCAGAGGGGACATAGGAGGGGCTGGTGGGCAGAGAGAATAACTAGGAGGAGGAACCTAGTCTCCAGCTAGAATGAGGAAGAAAGAGAGGGAGATGTCCAGGGTCAGCGAGCCAGGCAGCTGCCAACCAGCCAGACATAGAGGAAGCGGCAAAGCAGGACTACAGAATGAAAGGTAAAAAGCCCCGAGGCAAAACGTATATGAAGAGAAACAGTTTAAATTAAGTTATAAGAGCTAGTGGGACAAGCATAAGATAAGGTCAAGCACTCATAACTAATACTAAGTCTTCATGTCATGATTTGGGGGGCTTCTACAGTATCCCCAAAGGGTTATGCTGGTGTTGATTTAAGTTGGGGCATTACAATAGAATCCAGAAGGATTATGGGATGGAGAGTTGGCTCATCAGTTAAGAGTGTTTGCTGCAAAATCGTGAGAACTGGAATTCAGATTCTGTCTCCCCCATTATAAATCAGACATCCCTTGAATGCCTGTAACCCCAGCTCCAAGGGTGGGAGACAGGAAGATTGCTGGGGCTTGCTGGCTTCTAGCACAGCCAATGAACAGGAGCTCTAGGTTCAGGGAGACATCCAACTCAAGGGGATAGGTAGAAAGTGACAGATGAAGATACCTGACCCCCTTTTCTAGCCCCAACATGTATGCACCTGCACACACATGTGTAGATGTGGATTATATGGAGATAGGGACACACATGGATAAATAATTAAGCAATCTTTTTTTAAAGGAGTAATCACCCATGATATCTCAACAATATGGCTTCCTAAGGCCAAAATAAATACAACACCAACAGACAAGGCCGAAATAAGAACTACAACACCAATAACACAGAAGGGAGTAATTCCATGAGACCTCACTCCTGCACTAAGAACTACAGGCAACTAAGGAGCACAGAGAGGAGTGGTACTCTTTCCCAGGGAAGAGCCCCTGATGGGCTATCCAATACCAATGGGCCAGCCCTGAAATTATACACATACAAACAACGCTAAGTGGATTGAGCAAGGTGTGTGTGTGTGTGTGTGTGTGTGTGTGTGTGTGTGTGTGTGTAAAAAACAATAACAAAAAAAGGGGCATGAATTTGAGAGGGAGAAAGGGGAGGTGTGGGAGGGGTTAAAAGAGAAAAGGAGATATGGTGTAAATAAATCTTAACTTCAAAAACTTGAACAAAAATAAAGATTCAAGCGTGACTGGTATTATCTTAGTTTTGCTACCTGTGGCCACTGCCCTGGTGAAGTGCACTTTCTCACATGGAACCTTCCAGAAGCCTGTTCCTGGGCAGCTGGAGGAAGCTGGAGATTCTCGGGCGCTGACCCCACCCTGTGCCAGGTCCTTGATGGATGAGTCCGTCTGACTGGAATAGGAATAGAGTCACAGGCAGAGTCAAGCGCGAGGCTTCACCGTGGGCTGCAGTGAAGGCTTGACGGCACTCCAGAGCCTCGCTCTTCGCCCCGTTCCTGTCCTGCTCCGTGCCAGCTGCCTTTTGAGAGCGATTCCTCAATACATCTTGTACTTGTCTCCTCATCTCGGGGCTGTTCCCTAGAGAGCCTGACCTAAGACAGCGAATGAGAAGTTGTGGTCAGTCCCTGAAGAAGGGAGCATTGTGCTAGAAAACGGTGTCGTAGGAAGCTACTCCAGGCAGGGAGGGCAGGCAAGGCCGCCCTAGAAGGGGGCTTTCAGCCAAGAAGGTTTCAGATGTAAGAAAAGGCAGAGGAACTGAAAATCAACAAAGGGCGCAGGAAAGTTCGGCATCGTGTTTTGGGAACAGGACAAAGACAGATGGCAGGTGGGGACGGGGCATGGAAGTCAGAGAACACTCCGGCAGCGACGCATAGGCTGTGTGCATAGGGACTTTGGAGCAAACAGCAAGTGGGCCTTTCGCTGGGGTGTGATATGAGCTTTAATAAGCGGTTGCTCTGCCCGGTTCAAGCAAGGTATGGAGAGGGACAGCGTGGATGGTGCCCGAGGAAGTGAGAGAGAAAAGTGCGTTCCGGGAGGATCGGCAGGGCTCCGTTCACGTTAGCCAGGAGCAGCTAGAGCGATGAGTGAGTTTCTAACTTTGCCATTGAGATGGTTTGGAGACATAGGAGCCTATATACAATCCAAATTTCTTGAGAGCCAATGTGGAAACTGAGACCTGTGGAAGCTGAGTAACCGGCGCCAGTTCATCACTAGTACACAGAGTACTAGAAAATTGAAAGACAGTTGTAAATACCAATCTAAACTGGCTCTAAACACGGTGGGCTGTTAATACTGAGAGCGGCAGAAGGCTTGCAGCCCGTAAGTCCAGTTGGTCTCAGATTCACTGGTGGTCTTCCTGCCTCAGTTTCCTCCCAAATGCTGGCATTCCAGATACCAGCGCCCTGCCTGGCTTTAAGAAGTATGACTTGACATCTGGGCAGTGGTGGCACACACCTTTAATGCCAGCACTGAGGAGGCAGAGGCAGGCAGATCTCTGTAAATCTGAGACCAGCCTGGTCTACAGAGTGAGTTCCAGGACAGTCGGGGCTACCCAGAGAAACCCGGTCTCAAAGAGAAAATAAAGTGTATCTTGAAAGTTCTTCAACTCCCAGCGGCATGGGCTGCAGAGCATCGAACAGTCTCTCCACTGTGGCAGAACAGTAATGCCTCTTCAAAGCCGCGGGGCGAGCTGGAGGGAGCTGTGGGGAGACCGGGCCATGATGCTGGAACTCTGGCCTTCTCCCACTTTCCCCTTCAGCTTAGCACTGCCAGGCCCCTCCCACCCAGGCAGCCCTCACTCCAGCCAGGATCTCTTTGTGCCTCTTGCTGAACACAGCAAGCTCATTCATGTCTTTGTCAAAGGCACAGGCTGTTCCCGGTCTGGGGGACAGAGAGCAGGGTTCCTCAGCACCCATTCCCTTCTGGCAACATCTCTTCTTGCCTTTAGTCCTCTGCTCTAAAATTAGCTTCTTTGCCATGTCCCTCCTCCAGGGAGCATTACCTCTCTGTATTCCTCACACGTCCTGTGGAGACAGGTGCTATGGACTTAACTAGCCCCAGTTTGCAGGCAAGAAATGTATGACCCTCTAGAGCAAGGCTACTGTAGGAAAGGGTGTAGGGTTGACAGGTCCCGTGGCTCTGCTAACCCTGGCTGGGTGAGGTGCAGGTGGAATAGGAGGAGGCCCAGGTCAAGGCCAGCTGGGTTATTTTAGTTTAATTCTGAAACTTCAGAACTTTGAAGAGGGACCATGGCCGTGAATGAGTGACTTTATTTATTTGCCCTCCCCTCTCACCTTTTTGTTTTTCTTTTTAAAGACAGGGGTCTCACTATGTAGCCCTGGCTGGCCCATGGAGCTCACCATATCAACCAGGCTGGCCTCAAACTCACAACAGAGATCTCTCTGCCCTCTGACCCACTGGTGCTGAGGTTCAAGGAGTGTGCCCCATGCCCCGAATCTGTCTGCCTTTTTAAAGATGCCTGTATGTGCAGCTCTTCAGCAAAGTAGCTTCCATTGGTTTGACTGCACAGGCCCTGTCAAAGCAAATGAGACCCAGACTGTTCTGTTTCTGCCACAGGCCTCCCATAGGAACTGGTCCAGCAACAGCTTCCATTTATATAGTACTTCGCAGCTTCCAAGCTACCAAATTGTTTCTTTATTTCTTTTGTTCTTTCTTTCTTTCTTTCTTTCTTTCTTTCTTTCTTTCTTTCTTCCTTTCTTTCTTTCTTTCTTTCTTTCTTCCTTTGGTTTGTTTTTGTTTTGATACAAGTTCTTATAAAGTTCGGGCTGGCCTCCAGCTCCATACACAGTCAAGGCCGACCTTAACTAGGTCTCATCCCACCCCATCTCCCCATCACTGGGATCAGAAGCATGTGGCACCATGCCCAGTTTGCAAATTATTTCATTTTTAATTTTCAACCGATTTTGGACGACGAGTTGATCCCCTGGATAGAGATGCTTGCTACCAACCCTGAGGTCCATTCCTGGACAGATGAAAAAAACTGACTCCTTTAAGCTGTCCTGTGACTTACATGCTCACACGCGCACGCGCGTGCACACACACAATCATGAGTATATACCACAAAAACATGAACACATTCAGTGAAGTAAACACATGTTAAAACAAAATTTTCCTATAAAATCAAAGCAATTCTGATGTAATCCTAGGCCTTAGATGAAGAAACTTAGAGGAAGGCTTGGGAAGGAAGACACTCCCGGGTACTAGAGTCAGGATTAGTACCTGGATATCACTAATGCTCACCTCCTGAGGATAGTTGTTCCTGGGGAAGCAGATTTGTTTCCAGAATCCACTCCTCTAAAAGCTTGAGAAAGTTCTAGTTGATTGACCTTCAGCACTCAGGAAGACCTTCTCGAGTGTGGTTTGTGTCCTGGCCAAGAAAAGCATTATTACAGGGACTTGCAATTACGGGGCAGTTTGCAGCATGCCCTGACCCAACCAGGAAGAGTTCCATCCCCAGCTGATAAATGACCTGCGTCTATAAAAGAGAGAAGATTCCAAAGAAAATAAACACAGCAAATCGCTCCTTGTAGTAGGAAAGTTCCAGTGTGGGGGCAGAATAAAGAGCTTTTCATAAGGAAGGAAGGCAATTATTCGGGGGATAGAAATAGAAAGTATTGTGAAAAAGAGACCCACCAAGGACAATAATTGGGATGGAACTGTGGGCAAGAAGGAAAAGTACAGTGTGGCCCAAGGAAAAGGGGCAAAATGTCAAAAATTAGCGTTTATTGAGCAATCTAAAACATCAAGAAGTGAAGGAAGTCAAAGGTTTAGGTCAAATAAATCAGTGTTGAATCCCACTGGTGAGGACGTCTTGGGGAATGCCCACGAAGGAGAAGAGGGACCCTAAGAACTGTTTACTCGGCTGGAGCTGTCCTGTGACCCTAATCATAGTAGCTCATTTACCTGGGGAGAAAGCTCAGCAGACATGAAGGCCCGAGTGTGGATCCCCAGAATCCCACACAAATGCAAGAAGTCTGTGTTAGCTAAGGTTTCTCTGGCTGTGACAAAAAAAAAGCAAGTTGGGGAGAAAGGGCTTTATTTGGCTTACACTTTTATATTGCTATTAATTATTGAAGGAACTCATTCAGTGTCCCCTAATGTCAGTATTCTGTTTTATCAGGGTACATTTCTCATACTTAAGAAAGAGCTGAGGACGTAGCTCAGTTGGCAGAGGTCTGGCTCATCCAGTACTCAGCCCTGTGTTTAATCTCCAGTGCTACATAAGCTTAGAGCAGGGGTGCACACCTCTGCTACATAAGAGCTGGAGGCCCCTCTCAAAGCCAAATCAAACCAAACTAAATACACCAAGAAATTTGCACTGATAAAAATCCTAGTAACTAAATTACTCTTTATTCAAAATTTGTTATTAGGTTTCCCCATAAAGTTATAATTATTGTGGTGGCAGGAACAATTACCTACAATCCCAGCAATTCAGCAGGCAGAAGCAGGAAGGGCGTGAGTTGGTAGCCAATCTGAGCAATGTATCCTGACTCCAGAATATATAAATTATTAGCCAGGCATGGTAAAGCACACTTCTAATTCCAGGACCCGGGAGATATAGGCAGGAAGGAGGATCAGGAAGGAGTTTGAAGCTGTCCTTGGCCACATAGCAAGTTCAAGCCCAGCCTGGACTACAGGAGACGACGTCTCGAAAAGCCAAGCGGTAAAACAAGAAAAAGAACTTAGAATCAGCACATATCCATACACACGCTATTACAGCAGAACTCTCTGAGTATATAAAGTTCTGAATAAACACTCCTGTAATAATGTCATGCGTAGTCACGGGCATTATAATTATTTTCAAGGTGTACACATTTTAGCCATCTGTTAGCCAGGGACTGAGTGGGTGTTCTATTTCAGGAACCCTGTGAAGCATGCAGATGTCTCTGCCTTTGCATTGTGCCTCATTTTGTCCCGGCGGCTATTAGTAGTGACAGCATTCTTTTTCTTCTCTCATCTCCTCCTTCCCTCTTCTTTCCCTCCTCTCCCTCTTTCTCTCTTTCCCCTCTTTGTGTGCGCTGTGGGTCAAATCCACGGCTTTATACTTGCTAAGCACACACTCTGCCCATGAACAATCCCCTTCGTTCAAGACATGCATGCCTTCTTTTTTTATTGTGTTTTTTTTTCTGAGTATAACTTTTATTTTATTTTTATCTTTTCTTTTTAACTATGTGTATGTGTGTCTGTCCGTCTTTCTCTGTATGTGCACATCAGTACCGGTGCCCATGGAGGCTAGAGGAGTCAGATACCCTAGAATAGGGTTATAGGCAGTGTTGAGCAGTCCAATGTGGGTTCAGGGAATCGAACTAGGGTCCTCTGGAAGAGCAGCGAGTGCTTCTAACTGCTCAGTCTCTTTTTTTTTTTTTTTTTTCTTCAGCCCAAGACATTTGTTACTTACTGATCCAGAGTCCAGGCATCAGGATCCCATTGCTTGCAGATTCTATACCTGCTCAGACCCCTTCTCTGGTTTTCAGATGGTGACTCTTTCTTTTATCACTTGTTGTTATTAAACAGAGCCTCATGCAGCTGAGGCTAGCCTAGAACTGCTGATCCTCTCGCCTTGGCCTCATATGTGCTAGGATTACTGATATATGCCATTCACAAACTCTGTGTATGTGCATGAGTGTGTGTGAAAGAGTGTGTGTGTGCACACATGTGTGTGTGTTTGTTTGTGCCGGGCACCCAGGCTCACACACACTAGGCAAGGATTCTGTCACTGAGCTACACCCCTAAGCCCAGATAGCCCTTCCTTGCTGTGTCCTCACATGGCTGGAGGAGAAGAAGCCTAGAAGCATACAAGCGCCCTAATCTCACTGTGGGGCTCCACACTCAGCATCTTATTGGCACTGGAGTCTCCATCCCCAGACACCGTTACTGCAATTAGGGTTTCAACACAGGACCTTGGAGGAGGAAGACATTCACTCCATAACAAAGTGCTTAGAAAACAGCCCCGGAACGGGATGGTGCCTGGACTGGTGTACGCAGAAGCATCTAAGAGCCCTGGCTTCGGCTCCTCTGAATGGTCCCGGGATCAGCTTCACATCCCCCCCACCCCACCCCAGGTCCCCAGGTGATAACAGAAACTCTTTCAAGCTGTCACTGGCTGAGCTACACTCCTGGGAGCTCTGAGCACCTGCACCCCTCCTTTCGATGCACCTTTCCTTAGAGGTCTGAGCTGGAAGCTGAACCCCACCCAGGGGGCCACTCCTAAGTCCCCAGGTTTAAGTAGCACCTCCTGGCCCTGGGTCAGGAGGTCAAAGCTGTTTCTCAAGGCTGTTAGCCCGCAGGAGGCCTGCCCAGCCTTTCCCCTGTCCTTTGCCCATTCTGCCTTCTAACACACTGTCTGTGAGGCCCACTCTTTATTTTGATGTGTGTTTTGCTTCTGACGGGCTCTTGGCTGATACAGCTCCCTTCCCCCACTAAGAGAAGACCTCCCACAGTCGTGTCAGGGTTGGAATTACAGGTGTGTGCTACCACGCCTAGCCTTCTAGCTTCTCTAGAGCACGATGTCTTTGTTTGCTCTGTTTGGTTTGATTTTTTTAATTTATTTATTTATTAAAGATTTCTGTCTCTTGTTTGGTTTGATTTTTAAGATTTTCTTTTATTGAAAACATTTTTGCATAGCATACAATATCTTTTGATCTTATTTCTGCCTCCCCAGATTTCTCCAGAGTCCTCTTGGATCATCTCCACCTCCTAGCCTGGTCTACAGAGTGAGTTCTAGAATAGACTCCAAAGCTACACAGAGAAACCCTGTCTCAAAAAACAAAACAAAACAATTAATAGACCAATATGACAAAAAAAGTACCCCAAATAAACCAAAATGAGACAAAAAAAGTCTACAAAAGTATCATTGACTTTTTTTTGTGTTGGCCCAACTGCTCCTGGGCATGAGGCCTGCTCCAAAGTGAGATTAATATGTTCAGTGAGACTCCATTGGGGAAAATTGGTGTTTCTTGTGCTATCAGGTAGCTGATGGAGGGGGCTCTTGTCTACTTCTCCCTTCCAATCTGACTTGAACCCGTGCGAGCCCTTTGCCTGCTGCCACAGTCTCTGTGAGTTCGTGTGTGCAACTATCCTGCTGTGTCCAGAGGCCGCTGTTTCTACGGAGTCAGCTGTTGCCTCTGGCTCTAGCAAGCTTTTCCTCTTCTCTTCCACACAGGTCCCTGAGCCTTGGGGGTCAGGGTGGATGGAGACATCCCCGTTAGGACTGCATGCTCCCATGCCCCTCACTCTCTGCTTGTGGCCCCATTCATTGGACGTCTCTGTGTTAGTTCCCATCTCTGGCTAGAGGAAACTTCTCTAATGAGAGCTGAGTGAGGCTCTGATCTGAGTCCCAGCCCAGTGTAGTCCCTGGGGTCCCGATAGAAAGGTGACTGACACACAAAGGCATGGGGTCGGCTAGAAGACAAGGCTGAGAGGGCCCTCGCCTTGAGTTTTGAGATGAAGTCTCACTGTGTGGCCCAGGCTCCCTCAAATGCTCATCTAGCCTCTGCCTTCTGACTGCTCAGACTACAGGCTACCATCCCCATCTTAGCAGCCATAGCTTTTGAAATGGTGGCTCATTTTCCTGATGTATTAGTCAAGATGCTTGTTTTCAAACCACACACACACACACACACACACACACACACACACACACACAAATACCTAAACAAATAAATAAAATCCCGACAACAAGATGGCTGACTTGTCCGTGGAAGAAGGGTTTACTGAAGGTGACTCAGGAACTCCGAGACCCCAGAGAAAGACCCGGAGGGTGAATCAGGCATGGAAGAAGGCTTCAGCTGCATACTCCAAAATGACTTACTATGGATCCCGCCCTGTTACCGTCTCCCAAGAAACATGGGCAGCCGGACTCCAGTGGATGCTGGTTGCTGTTCATGGAGTCTGCTGCTCGGGGACACTGATCTCTTGGTGCTCCAGACTCCACGGCAGCCACCCCATCACTTCTAAATGATGCCGTAAGCCTGGGGCACGCCCTCATGATTCTAAGTTCCTGGCCCGAGCCCCTGACTGCCCTTGCTCTGAGCGTTGTTGGGGAGAGTGATTTCTTTTCTTCTCTTCTTGTTTTTTGTTGTTCTTTGGTTGTTCCTTTGGAGACAGTCTCGGATTGCCCAGGCTGGCCTTGCACCGTCTGTAGTCAAAGGTTGGCCTTGACTTCCTGATGCTCTGGCCTCCACTCCCCAAGTTCAAGGATTACCCCCAGCATGCTGCCAGCATCTCTTCCCTTCTAAGTTTTGGTACCATAATAGGAACTGGGACCTGGCCTCATGTGAACTTTATCTGAGTAAGGATGGCTTTGACAGGAGCCGGAGGGATGGCTGAGCATCCTCTGTTCTTGCAGAAGACCAGAGCTTCATTCCCTGCACACATGTCAGGTGGCTCCAGCTCCAGGGGGTTTGCCAGCCTCTTCTAGACTCCAGAGATGTCTGTGTTCACACGTGTGTACACACACACACACACTTGCTCACTTGTAGAGCTCAGAGAGCAACTTGCGGGGGTCAGTTCTCTCCTGCTTCGAGAGTTCCAGGGATTGAACTCAGGTCATCTGTCTTGGAGGCAAACACCTTCCCGCATCAAGCATCTCCCTGGCCCTCGCGTCTAACCTTTTAGGACACCCTTTGCCACTCCTCTGTACTCACGTCCCCATTCTTTGCTATTTTTGCCGGACATGCAGGCTCATTTTTGGTCCCAAGGAATTGTTCTCTTAGCCTGGAAGACCCTTCTATGTTCCTTACTTCAAGTCAGCGCAAACAGTAGCTCAATGAAAACTTTGTCCGACCCCTCAGACTCCGCTCTTCCTCTGTGGTGCTGGTTGACGCTGGAAGTCTCCTTTATAAGAGAAATTGTGATAGAGAGAGAGAGGGAGAGAGAGAGAGGGGAGGGGAGAAAGGGGGAGTGTGCACGTGCACACAGGTGTACACGTGGAGGTCAGAGAACAATCGTGCGAGTCTGTCCTCGGCTTGCACCTTGTTTACACGGAACAATAAGAACCTGTTATTGTTCCATGACGTCCTCACCAGGGTAGCTGGCCCGAGAGCCTCAGGGTTCTCCAGTGTCCACCTTGGCCTCATCAAAGGACAGCTGAGTTTACAGACAAGCCCCAGGGAAATCTGCTTCCCCTGAATTCAGGAGCCTTACCCACCGAGCCGTTGTCCCTGTCCTGCAGCGTTCCTTGAGGGTTTGTTTGCGAGGGTTGTCTGTCTCCCCTCCCTAGACGGTGAATTCCTGCGACAGGGGTGTACAGGAGCCGGAGGGACACCATCTCCTCAGAGCAGAAGTCTTCACGCAGGCTCTGTACCGGCTCAGCCACGCTCACCTTGCCTTTCCTTCTCTCCGTATCCGAACCGGCTCTCTGCTGACAGAGTTCCAGCTTTGCAAGTCGGCTGCGTTAGTACAAAGGGTCACTGTCGAGTGAGGGAGGTCAGACTCACTGTTCTGACTCTACCTAATCTCTTCCTCCATCCGATTCCCAGCCTGCTAGGAACAATGTTCTAGACCATGTTCCTAAGTGCAGCTGATCTTACAACTCAACAACCCAGACACGGGGCTTCCAGCCCCAGAATGAGCCTGGCCCGGGGTTCTCATCTATCTGTCTAAGATGAACCAAACTCACCCTGCATTTTCTTTTCCTAATGATGTAACAGCTTGGTGTTTTCAGAGTACAGACTTGTGAACTGGAAGCATACACGCACATGGGATAGCACCGAGAAGCGGCACTGTTAGAAGCACCATCAGCCATTTCTTAATTATTCCTCTATTTTAGTTGAAGAAACAGAGCAGATGAGGAACCTGTTCAGGAACAGCTAACTGAGGTGGGCGCGTTCACAGCCTAGCCTGACTTCTGAAAGCCATTCTATACCGGCCTGCAATCTATATGGAATGGCTAAGTCAACCTAACGGCATTGTGAACAGACTTCTTCTAGGTAATTATCAGTTAGAGCAAGTCTTTCTCTGCCCTACCAGCCAGCTCCCCTCCCCCCCCCCAAAAAAAGGCACAGAGACTTAGTAATTATCCCTCAGCCTTAGCTCAGGCTTGTCCCACCAGCTCTTTAACTTAAATCTACCTGCTTTAATTAATCTACATTTTACTATGTAGTTTTTACCTTTCCTTCATGTTTACACATGTTACGGTGTTTGTGTGGCCATCAGAGGATGACTTTGCAGGCCCGGCTCGCCCCTCTCATCTACGTGTGGGTCCCTGGGATGGAACTCTGGGCTCCAGGCTTGTGTAGTGTTTACTGCTCTAGTTGACAATATGATCCCGGGGGAACAGCGATCTAAAAACGAGGTGGACTGAAGTCTCACGCGATAGTTACCTTTATTATTTAGAGCGTTGGGCAATTTAAACTCTGAGGGTTAAAAAGAACCACGTGAGTGAGGTGTTCCATCACAACGACAAGCCACACGTGGCAAGCCCTGTTTTTCTACAGGGGCACGCGGATGAAGGCGGCTCACTGCTATTCACTACACCTGGGAAGAGTGCTGTAACACATTCCAAGACAGTTCCGTGTTTTGGAGAAGTTGTGGTCACGAGACTCATGTCTTGTTTTCTTGGCGTTTTCTCACAAGATCTCAGAATTCCCCTCCCAAGACTCCATTTTTTAAAAGAGTTATTTATTAATTGTGTATACGGTGTTCTATCTGCATGTATGCCTACATGCCAGAAAAGGGCATCAGATCTCATTAGAGATGGTTGTGAGCTTCCATGTGGTTGCTGGGAATTGAACTCAGGATCTCTGAAAGAGTAGCCAGTGCTCTTAACTGCTGAGCCATCTCTCCAGCATCTCCAGTCTCCCACCCCCCATCCTCACCCCCACTCCCCACTGCAAGATTCTGTTTTTGAACCATGTTCTGACGGTATAACAACGGCCTTCATCTACCAAGCCATGCCTCTGGTTCCCGCCCATTTTCTTGAAGAGTCTTACAAAGCCTTTGTGTAAAATTTCTCTTGAGAGCCAGGCGATGGTGGCACATGCCATTAATCTCAGCACTCAGGAAGCAGAGGCATGCAGATTTCTGTGAGTTCGAGGCCAGACTGGTCTACAAAAGTGAGTTCCAGCCCAACCAGGGCTATTACACAGAGAAACCCTGTCTCAAAAAACAAGCAAGCAAACAAAAATTTCTCTTGATCTTTTAAATGCCCTCTAAGAAAAACCATGACAAAAGTACTGGCTCATGTGTCCTCGCGCAAGGGTAAGCTGTGGGTCTTAGACTAATAAGTGGTGGGTTTAACCTTGTCTTCAGCTGGGTGTGGTGCACACTTGTGACTCCAGGAGTCAGAAGGCAAAGACACGAGGATCCCCTGCAAGTTCGAGTTCAGCCTAGTGTCTGTAAAGGGTTCCAAGCTACAGGGTTATATAACAAGACCCTGTCTAAAAATAAATAAATAAGTAAAAATAAAACTTCTAGCTATGACACTCTGAGAGACAACTGTCAGACAGGTCACAGAGTCACTCGGCCACCCTGGGATTCTGTGTGTGGAGAGGTCCAGGGTCAGGCATTCAGCAGGACTCACCACGTGTGTCCAGGTACCCGATAGAAGGTGATAAACATGGTTGGCAAGACTCAGGGTCATTACATGCCAGCCAGAAATCAGGCACCTTTCCTGGCTAATAAAAATTGTAAATAATTTACTAACTGGAGCCCAGCACCTACTCTTGTAAGGGCCGTGAGGTTGGAACAGGACTGCCTGCTCTTGGATGTTCTGCTGAAGTTGGTCTGAGGCCTTGTGGCCTGCTGAGTCCACTGCCAGAGCCCTCTTGCCCTCCAAACTTCCTGTTGGCCGAAACCCAATTGCTTCTAGCCACACTTCGCCTTTTTTCTCCTCCATGGTTTGCTGCGTGGGTAGACTGTGCCCGCAATGACCAGATGCTGGGTATGGCATTATTCTGGTGTGACTGCGGGTGTCCTGATAAGATTCATGTTTCAATGCAGATATGGTGGACAGTATACTGATGTGCGGTATATGTGTGGGTCTTATCCAATCCAGCGAACAAGAAGGCTTCGTCTGCTTAGCTGGCTTTCAGATTTCTTCTTGCCTTTGGGCCCAAACTGAAACAGCAGAACTTGGGTGTTGTGCATTTAGACTTGAACTACATATACCTTTCCCTCTCCTGGGTCCAATATGCCCACTGCAGATCTCAGGACCAATCACTGCTGTAATCACCATGAATGGGTTCTTATAGAACCTCTGTCTCTCTCTCT